>NC_086447.1:792340522-792654093 GCF_028390025.1 Pseudophryne corroboree | reverse complement strand
GTCTATGTGTTCCCTCCACTTCCACTCATTCCAAAGGTGATAAAGATCATTAGTAGAACAAGGGTTCAGGCGATACATGCAGGACCGTGCATGTACCAAGACTTACCGTGGCTGCGTTTGACGGCATGACGGTTGAACGCCAAATCCTAGCCCGAAAGGCTATTCCCAGGGAAGTCATTCCCACACTACTTCAGGCTAGAAAAGCAGTAGCGGTGAAGCATTACCACCGTATTTGGAGAAAATGTGTGTCTTGGTGTGAATCCAAGAAGGCTCCTACAGAAGAATTTCAGCTAGGGCGTTTTCTCCATTTTTTGCAAGCAGGTGTGGATGCGGGCCTAAAGTTAGGCTCCATTAAAGTACAAATTTCGGCCTTATCAATTTTCTTTCAGAAAGACTTGGGGGTATATGCAATTGCGGTCAAATTGCCGCAAATGTCGAAAAACGGGGCATTTTCGACACCAAAAAAAAATTCGACAATGCAATACAGTACTTTTCGACAAAAAAACGGACGTTTCAGATTCGACTTTTTGAAATTCGACAGTTGTTAAATTCGACATGTCTGCAATGGTAAAAATGCGGCTTTTCGCCAAAAGTATATTCAATTGAAGAATGTCGATTCGACAACAGTGCTTTTCGACAGTCATTTCGTCAATTTCAGTCCGCCTCATTTTGCTGGCGGAATCTAATAAAAAATTTTAAAAACATGTTTTTTTGTGTGGTGTTTTTGTTACTAATAGCATATATATTTATATTAGAAGGGATTATCTACTTGGTTTGTCTATTAGGAGCCACAAGTATTATTTATATATTTTTCAAAAGATTTTTTTTTTTTTTTTTTTACTGACTAAAATAATATGGAGAGATCAGAGCATGTTTTTTTAGTGGGAATGGGTTAAAAATCCAGAAAAAAAATGCGTGGGGTCCCCCCTCCTAAGCATAACCAGCCTCGGGCTCTTTGAGCCGGTCCTGGTTGTAAAAATACGGGGAAAAAATTGACAGGGGATCCCCCGTATTTTTACAACCAGCACCGGGCTCTGCGTCCGGTCCTGGAGCAAACAATACGGGGGACAAAAGACGTAGGGGTCCCCTGTATTTTCAACACCAGCACTGGGCTCCACTAGCTGGAGAGATAATTCCCCAGCCAGGGGACACTTTATACCGGTCCCTGCGGCCGTGGCATTAAATCCCCAACTAGTCACCCCTGGCCGGGGTACCCTGGAGGAGTGGGTACCCCTTAAATCAAGTGGTCCCCCCCTCCAGCCACCCAAGGGCCAGGGGTGAAGCCCGAGGCTGTCCCCCCCATCCAAGGGCTGCGGATGGGGGGCTGATAGCCTTGTGTCAAATAAAAGAGTATTGTTTTTTGTAGCAGAACTACAAGTCCCAGCAAGCCTCCCCCGCAAGCTGGTACTTGGAGAACCACAAGTACCAGCATGTGTGGGGAAAAAGGGCCCGCTGGTACCTGTAGTTCTACTGCAAAACAAATACCCAAATAAAAACAGTACACACACACCGTGAAAGTAAAACTTTATTACATACATGCACACCAACATACACACATACTTACCTATGTTCACACGAGGTTCGGTCCACTTCTCCAAGTAGAATCCACGGTGTACCTGAAAATAAAATTATACTCGCCAAAATCCAGTGTAGATCCGTCCTCTTCTTTTTTGTAATCCACGTACTTGGCAAAAAAAGAAAACGCATTTACCCGGACCACGCACTGAAAGGGGTCCCATGTTTACACATGGGACCCCTTTCCCCGAATGCCGGGACCCCACGTGACTCCTGTCACAGAGGGTCCCTTCAGCTGTTATACGCGCATAGCATATGCCGCTCCATTATCTTCAATGATGGGAACTTTGCGGTCAGCGGTGAGGTTACTCGCGGTCACCATTGAAGATAATGGAGCAGCTATGTGCTATGCGCGTCTGACAGCTCAGACGCGCACAGCCAATCAGGAGAGTGCCACGACGTGGCGCTCCCTGATTGGCTGAAGGGACCCTCTGTGACAGGAGTCACATGGGGTCCCGGCATTCGGGGAAAGGGGTCCCATGTGTAAACATGGGACCCCTTTCAGTGCGTGGTCCGGGTAAATGCGTTTTCTTTTTTTGCCAAGTACGTGGATTACAAAAAAGAAGAGGACGGATCTACACTGGATTTTGGTGAGTATAATTTTATTTTCAGGTACACCGTGGATTCTACTTGGAGAAGTGGACCGAACCTCGTGTGAACATAGGTAAGTATGTGTGTATGTTGGTGTGCATGTATGTAATAAAGTTTTACTTTCACGGTGTGCGTGTACTGTTTTTAATTGGGTATTTGTTTTGGAGTAGAACTACAGGTACCAGCGGGCCCGTTTCCCCCCGCATGCTGGTACTTGTGGTTCTCCAAGTACCAGCTTGCGGGGGAGGCTTGCTGGGACTTGTAGTTCTGCTACAAAAAACAATACTCTTTTATTTGACACAAGGCTATCAGCCCCCCATCCGCACCCTTGGATGGGGGGGGGGGGACAGCCTCGGGCTTCACCCCTGGCCCTTGGGTGGCTGGAGGGGGGGGGGCCCTTGATTGAAGGGGTCTCCACTCCTCCAGGGTACCCCGGCCAGGGGTGACTACTTAGTGATTTAATGCCGGGGCCGCAGGGACCGATATAACAGTGTCCCCCGGCTGTGGCATTATCTCTCTGACTAGTGGAGCCCGGTGCTGGTGTGAAAAATACGGGGGACCCCCTACGCTTTTTATCCCGCGTATTTTTTGCACCAGGACCGGACGCAGAGCCCGGTACTGGTTGTAAAAATACGGGGGATCCCATGTCAATTTTCCCCCCCGTATTTTTACAACCAGGACTGGCTCAAAGAGCCCGAGGCTGGTTATGCTTAGGAGGGGGGACCCCACACAATTTTTTTCTGGGTTTTTTAAACACTTTTGTGCCGTCCAAAAAGTCGAATCCAGGACGCACATATCCGTCAATTGGTCCGTTTTTCGACAGCGGGACTGTCGAATCCGTTTTTTATTGAATATGTCGAATTCAGGTCCCGGCTGCAGGGTGTCGAATTGTGTCGAATTAAAAAACGGTTGAATTCCAGCCGGAATTCGACCGCAATTGCATATACCCCTTGGCCTCCCTTCCAGAAGTTCAGACCTTCGTAAAAGGCGTGCTGCACATCCAACCTCTCTTTGTGCCCCTAGTGGCTCCATGAGATCTTAATGTGGTGTTGCAGTTCCTGCAATCTCATTGGTTTGAACCTTTACGTAAGGTTGAGTTGAAATTCCTTACTTGGAAAGTAGTCATGCTGTTGGCGTTGGCATCCGCAAGGCGGGTGTCTGAATTGGCGGCTTTGTCTCACAAAGGCCCCTATTTAATCTTCCATGCAGATAGAGCGGAGTTGAGAATTCGTCAGCAATTTCTGCCAAAAGTGGTTTCATCGTTTCACGTAAACCAGCCTATTGTGGTGCCAGTGGCTAGTGACGCCTTGGCGGAATCATAGTCTCTCGATGTGGTCAGAGCTTTGAAAATCTAGGTCGCCAGTACGGCTCAGATTAGGAAAACAGAGGCTCTGTTTGTCCTGTGGGCTCCCAACAAGATTGGGGCTCCTGCTTTCAAGCAGACTATTGCACGCTGAATCTGTAATACGATTCAGCAGGCTCATTCTACGGCGGGATTGCCGTTACCGAAATCGGTTAAGGCCCATTCTACCAGAAAGGTGGGCTGATCCTGGGTGGCTGTCCGAGGGGTCTCGGCATTACAGCTTTGCCGAGCTGCTACTTGGTTGGGATCAAACACCTTTGCGAAGTTTTACTAGTTTGATACCCTGGCTGAGGAGGACCTCTTGTTTGGTCAATCGGTGCTGCAGAGTCATCCGCACTCTCCCGCCCGTTCTAGAGCTTTGGTATAAACCCCATGGTTCTTGAAGCATCCCCAGCATCCTCTAGGACGTATGAGAAAATAGGATTTTAATACCTACCGGTAAATCCTTTTCTCTTAGTCCGTAGAGAATGCTGGGCGCCCGTCCCAGTACGGGCTGTATCTGCAGTTATTGGTTATGGTTACACACATGTTGTGTTGCGTTCAGTCAGCCTGTGGCTGACGTTGTTCATGACGTTACATGTGTTATGCTGTTATTGGTTGTGTTTACACGCAGGTTGTGTTACACTTTCTGTCAGCGTATTGCTGCATATTTTTTCTTGCCGTCGGCTGGTGTTCTATTGAATGCCACGTTCTGTGGCATACTTGAGGTGTGAGCTGGTAAGATGCTCACCGTGTTTTAACAATCAATTCTTTCCTCGAAATGTCCGTCTCGCTGGGCACAGTTCCTTAAACTGGAGTCTGGAGGAGGGGCATAGAGGGAGGAGCCAGTTCACACCCATTCAAAGTCTTTAGAGTGCCCATGTCTCCTGCGGATCCCGTCTATACCCCATGGTTCTTGAAGCATCCCCAGCATCCTCTACGGACTAAGAGAAAAGGATTTACCGGTAGTTATTAAAATCCTATTTTTGGTGTCTGTAAGTTGATTTTTGTGTCATTTTAAGCAGCTTTTGTTTATTGGAAAAAATTTTTTTTTTAATTCCCATCTGCAAGATTCAACACTTGCCGCTTCAATACAAACACCCCCATATACTGTCCCTCGTCATTTAACCTGTTTTTCTGCATTTTGCTGAACATCACCCCAACAATTACATGTAATTATTGTTAACATTGTTGAATTTGGCGCTGAGATTACGGGGAGACACTGGTGCTGTGCGCAGGGAGAGCAGCACGGGCAAGAGCAGATGACAAAGCAGAGATGGGGGTATAAGATTGTCCTCCCCTCTCCCATATCAATGTTCCATCATTTGCTTTGGCAGGCAAGTCATGTACTTCCATCTCTCCTGCTCCCTTGTCACAAAGTAGATGAATGGAACTTAATCATAGTTGTGACATTTTAAGCTGAACGATTTACACCACTTGCTGGCAGTGTTTGGCCGGTCAGTATGAAGAAACTGATACGATTTTTAAAATATTCTCATTCTGTGTATGTTCCAAAACTTTTTTGTTGGCACTTTCTACTTCTAGGTTTGCCACCTAGTGGCAACTCGTGAGAAGTACATAAATACATTTCATTCATTGCTTAGGGCTGTATTCAATTCCCCGAATTTCCCGACTTGTCGGATAAATGGAAGTTTAAGGTTGAATCCAGATTCAACCTATTCAATCAAACTCCCGTTTATCCGGCAAGTCAGAAAATTCGACTTGTCGGAAAGCACGTGGATCGGCGGATTAGCCGCTGATCCACGTGTTTTGTCGGATTCGCGGCCAAATCCGACAGGTTTTAGCCCCGTTTCTGACAATGTCAGTCCAACTTTAAAAAAAGACGTATTGGCATTGTCGGGAATGTGTCGGATTTGGCCACTAATTGAATACTGAAATGTCGGATCCTTTCCGTTGGAAAGGATCCGACAGTTCACAATTCAATGCTGGCCGGAAACTGCCAGCATTCCAACAATGTAGAGTCGACTTGTTAACGAGTCGAATCTGCATTACACTAAAACTGTCGAATACAGCCGTGAATTCCCCAGAAACACGTGGATCCGCGGTTAATCCGCCGATCCACTTGTTTTTCGACAAGTGCCGGTTTTTCCGACAGTCGGAAAAACTGCACCTTCATTGAATAGGTCAAATGAAAATTCGACCTGTTCCAGTCAAAAAGTGCCGGTAATTTTTTTTAGACTTTTTGTATTGCAGAAGAAAATATAAAATAGAAAAAGTGTGATGTGAATGGGCAGTCAGCCACAGCTCACAAGATATTCTCAGCTGTCTTCCAATTCAAGGACATGCTCATTGGTGAATATTTTTTTTTCTCTTTCCACAGTACTTCGATTCCTGGTAAAGGTTTTGCATACATTTCAAAGTCAAAACAAGTGAGTGCAGAACAAAATGTTTTATATACTAATTATTCCTGTCCATTATGGAATGTGATAAAGGAACACACTGTAACCATTTTTAGTGTATAATCCCAAGTTTTGAGCAAGGAAGAACAGAATATTTTGATTATGTGGACGGGTGATGCCCCATGCTACTGTCTGTGTTCTCATGAAATGAAAGCATTGTTGTTATAACTGTAATAGTAAAGCCCAGTACCCACGGGCCGATGTGGGAGAGATGTGTGCTGAGCGAACCGCTCAGCACACATCTCTCCTGCCGCTCAGCACAGCGCGATCTGTGCTGAGCGTGCGGGGGGGAGACGGGGGGGCCGCTCATTTCACCCAGCGGGTGAAGAGAGCGACCCACTAGATTGGCCTGCATGCAGGCCAATCTAGCAGCAGCGATAGCGATGTGCGGGGCCGCGCATCGCTATCGCCGAGGGGGCTACACACTGAGCGATCATGCTGATATTCTAAGCAATCTAGTCAGATTGCTTAGAATATCGCTCCGTGAGTACCCCCCTTAAAAGTTACTAGCCCCCCAGTGTAGATGACAAATCGGTGCTCTATTTAGGATATAATTACCTTGAGTAATTATATCCTAAATACTCAAGGTGTTCTCCACCCCACTTCTGTCCAATGTCATTAGGATTCAGGCTTTAATTACCCTTATCTAATTAATGACTCAAGTGGTGGTAATGCTGTCAGCAGATACTACACATAGCTGGTTCCTGTTTCACTGCTTGATTCTGTGTATGTAGAAATTGTCCCACACAGGAAGGGTGAAAAAGAGCGACGGCGTTCATTTCTCCTGCAGGGTCCACAGGTTATCCACAGGATAACAATGAGATTTCCCAAAGCAATTTAGTGGTGGGGACGCTCCTGGACAGGAGAACCTTACGCCCGAATTCAGCGTCCTGAGAGGCAAAGGTATCCACGCCATAATGTCTAATGAATGTGTTAATGGAAGACCGTGTGGCTGCCTTACATATTTGTTCTGCTAAAGCACCACGTTGTGCTGTCCAAGATGGACCTACCTTACGAGTAGAGTGAGCAGAGACATTGGGGGTAATTCTGAGTTGATCGCAGCAGTATTTTTGTTAGCAGTTGGGCAAAACCATGTGCACTGCAGGGGAGGCAGATATAACATGTGCAGAGAGAGATAGATTTGGGTGTGGTGAGTTAAATCTGCAATCTAAATTGCAGTGTAAAAGTAAAGCAGCCAGTATTTACCCTGCACAGAAACAAAATAACCCACCCAAATCTAACTCTCTGCAAATGTTATATCTGCCCCCCTGCAGTGCACATGGTTTTGCCCAACTGCTAAAAAAATTTCCTGCTGCGATCAACTTGGAATTACCCCCATTATCCAGAACCGGGAGATCAGCTTGAGAATATGCTTCTGAAATAGTCATCCAAGGCCACCTCGCCAGTGTCTTCTTACCAGCAGGTCATCCTGTCTTGTGAAATCTGTAGAGAACAAAGAGAGAATCTGTCTTTCTGATAGCACTGGTACGATTTACGTAGATCCTTAAGGCACAGACTACGTCCAATGATGCATCTCCTGCAGAAAAGTCCGGCCCCTCAAAAGCCGGAACTACAATTTTTTTGTTAAGGTGGAATTTGAACACCACCTTAGGAAGATACCCAGATTTTAGTTCTGAGAACTGCTTTATCTGAATAAAAAAATCAGAAATGGAGGACGACATAACAATGCCCCTAAATCTGAACCTCTTCTAGCTGAAGCCATGGCCAGCAGAAAGAGAACTTTAGCTGTCAACCATTTAAAATCCACTCTTTTAAGTGGTTCAAATGGGGCAACTTGAAGGGCCTTTAGAACTAAACTTCGGTCCCAAGGCACTGTAGGAGGAACAAAAGGAGGTTAATGCGCAACATTCCCTGTAAAAAAATGCGCACATCCTGTAGATTGGCAATTTTCTTTTGGATCCATACCGTTCGTGTTGACACTTGCACTATCAAGAAAGCCACCCTTAAACCTGTTTAGAAAGATCACTCAGAAAAATAGTAAGACTATAAAAATAAAATAAAAAAGCCTATGGCTGCTGAAAACCAGCAGCCCTTTGACCATGGTCCGGCTCCTGCCGCACCAAACAAAAAACGGATTTGTCTGAGCCAGGAGGCAGGGATATATGGACGGGCCCATTGCATGCTGGGAGGCCGAAAGCTTTGACCGTTTGGTGCAGATCCGCTGTCGCTCCACCATATCCCAATGTATCCTGTGGAACGTGTGGAATTAGGAGAAATACCGTTATCAACGATAAGTTCTTACCATAACGTATATATTATGCACCTTTACACGCACCTATGTTTGTTTGTTATCATGTTTGGGACTGTGTTCCCTTTTTTTTAAATCTCTTTTTGGTGCTGACTGGTCATTTTTCAACTTGTATGTACTGTATATCTTATATTTTACAATAAAATTAATGTTTAAAAAAAAAAAGGGGTGGTCAGAATCCCCACAGTGGAATCTCGACTGCTACAATGCCAACTGATACAGACAGTGATAATTAGGTTTAGGGTTAGGCTGCCAGAGGGGTGGATTAGAGTTATGCTGGGTACACACTGGCAGATATATTGGCCAATCAGTTGGTTGTCCAATATATCTTTTGCTGATCTGCAGGTGTGTACAAGCAGTATGTCTGGGAAATGCTGCCCATACACTTGCGCGATGCCCCGCGACGCGACATCGCGGGGCATCGCACCGGCAGTTCAGGTTCATCAGTGCATTCGCCTTCTGGGGAAGATGGTTGCCACCTACGAGGCTCTTAAGTACGGAAGATTTCATGCACGGTCCTTTCAACTGGATCTCCTAGACAAGTGGTCGGGATCTCACCTACACATGCACCAGAGGATACGTCTATCGCCGAAAGCAAGGATTTCACTCCTCTGGTGGCTGCAAATGCCTCACCTTCTGGAGGGCCGCAGGTTCGGGATTCAGGACTGGATCCTTCTAACCACGGATGCAAGCCTCAGGGGTTAGGGGGAAACCTTCCAAGGAAGGTGGTCAAGTCTGGAATCCATTCTTTCAATAAACATTCTGGAACTACGAGCCGTATACAACGGTCTCCTTCAAGCGGCACACCTCCTGCGACATCAGGCCATTCAAGTACAGTCGGACAATGTAACGACGGTGGCCTACATAAGTTGTCAGCAATATTCTTTCCAGGAGTGGACAACTGGGAAGCGGACTTCCTCAGCAGGCACGAACTCCATCCAAGAGAATGGGGCCTCCATCCGGAGGTGTTCACAGACGTGACCAGTCGCCGGGGTGTGTCTCAAATAGACATGATGGCCTCACGTCTCAACAAAAAACTTCGGAGGTACTGTTCCAGGTCGAGAGACCCACAAGCAGTGGCTGTGGATGCCCTGGTAACTCTGTGGGTGTTCAGGTCAGTGTATGTGTTCCCTCCGCTTCCACTTATTCCAAGAATCCTAAAACTCATAAAGAGAACAAGGGTTCAGGCAATTTTGATTGCTCTGGACTGGCCAACCAAATAGGCTTTCCTCCTGTCTTTCCATCTACTCCTTGGACTCCTCGCTTCTTTATCTTCTACAGTGGCACTAAGGCCCAAATGTGTTAATCGTTAACAAGAGATAAATCTGAGATGCATAAGGAGAGATAAATGACCAGCCAACCAGCTTCCTAACTGCCATGTCACAGGCTGTGTTTGAAAAATGACAGGTGCTGGTTGGCTGGTCATTTACAGTATCTCTCTGATGTATTAACCTGGAGAAAGCATAAGGAAGTGATAAACCAGTGATAAGCGCAAGGTGATAAACGCACCAGCCAGTCGGCTCCTAACTGTCAATTTACATATTGGAGCTGATTGGCTGGTGCGTTTATCACCTTGCACTTATCACCGGTTTATCACTTCCTTATGCCTTCTCCAGGTTAATACATCTTTCTCTAACGTCCTAGTGGATGCTGGGGACTCCGAAAGGACCATGGGGAATAGCGGCTCCGCAGGAGACTGGGCACAAAAGTAAAAAGCTTTAGGACTACCTGGTGTGCACTGGCTCCTCCCCCTATGACCCTCCTCCAAGCCTCAGTTAGATTTTTGTGCCCGAACGAGACGGGTGCAGGCTAAGGGGCTCTCCTAAGCTGCTTAGTGTAAAAGTTTAAAGTAGGTTTTTTATTTTCAGTGAGACCTGCTGGCAACAGGCTCACTGCACCGAGGGACTAAGGGGAGAAGAAGCGAACTCACCTGCGTGCAGAGTGGATTGGGCTTCTTAGGCTACTGGACATTAGCTCCAGAGGGACGATCACAGGCCCAGCCATGGATGGGTCCCGGAGCCGCGCCGCCGGCCCCCTTACAGAGCCAGAAGAGTGAAGAGGTCCGGAAAATCGGCGGCAGAAGACGTCTGTCTTCAATAAGGTAGCGCACAGCACCACAGCTGTGCGCCATTGCTCTCAGCACACTTCACACTCCGGTCACTAAGGGTGCAGGGCGCTGGGGGGGGCGCCCTGAGACGCAATAAAAAACCTTTTTTTGGCAAAAAATACATCACATATAGCTCCTGGGCTATATGGATGCATTTAACCACTGCCAATTTTTCCATTAAAAAGCGGGAGAAAGGCCGCCGAAAAAGGGGCGGAGCCTATCTCCTCAGCACACTGGCGCCATTTTTTCCTCACAGCTCCGTTGGAGGAAGGCTCCCTGACTCTCCCCTGCAGTCCTGCACTACAGAAACAGGGTAAAACAAGAGAGGGGGGGCACTAATTTGGCATATTAATATATACAGCAGCTATATTAGGGAAAAACACTTATACAGGTTGAGTATCCCATATCCAAATATTCCGAAATACGGAATATTCCGAAATACGGACTTTTTTGAGTGAGAGTGAGATAGTGAAACCTTTTGTTTTTTGATGGTTCAATGTACACAAACTTTGTTTAATACACAAAGTTATTAAAAATATTGTATTAAATGACCTTCAGGCTGTGTGTATAAGGTGTATATGAAATATAAATGAATTGTGTGAATGTAGACACACTTTGTTTAATGCACAACGTTATAAAAAATATTGGCTAAAATAACCTTCAGGCTATGTGTATAAGGTGTATATGTAACATAAATGCCTTCTGTGCTTAGATTTAGGTCCCATCACCATGATATCTCATTATGGTATGCAATTATTCCAAAATACGGAAAAATCCCATATCCAAAATCCCTCTGGTCCCAAGCATTTTGGATAAGGGAGACTCAACCTGTATAAGGTTATCCCTGTATATATATAGCGCTCTGGTGTGTGCTGGCAAACTCTCCCTCTGTCTCCCCAAAGGGCTAGTGGGGTCCTGTCCTCTATCAGAGCATTCCCTGTGTGTGTGCTGTGTGTCGGTACGCTGTGTCGACATGTATGAGGAGGAAAATGGTGTGGAGGCGGAGCAATTGCCTGTGTTAGTGATGTCACCCCCTAGGGAGTCGACACCTGACTGGATGGTCTTATGGAAAGAATTACGTGATAGTGTCGGCACTTTACAAAAGACTGTTGACGACATGAGACAGCCGGCAAATCAGTTAATACCTGTACAGGCGTCTCAAACACCGTCAGGGGCTATAAAACGCCCGTTACCTCAGGTCGATACTGTCAAAGTCAGAAAAATGTCTCAATGCACGTTGCCATATTTGCACCGCACACTGGTCCGCGCTGCGCGTGTGTACGCTCTCCCGTGGAAGCGCATACCCGCAATAGCGTGCACTCGCAGGCGCGGTATGTGTATTTACGGTAGAGTTTATGTGGTCGTAGCGTGCGACTCATTCGTTACATATTTTCACAATTAATGTAGTTTATAGATCATGGTCCCTTTGATAGATTCTGAAAGTTTGGTTAAAATACAATGTCCCAGAGCTGAGGAATCCCTCTTTATATCGTACGAAGGGTCTAACAGGAATCATACAGCAGTGTTTGGTACCCATCGGAAGAGTATTTAATTAGCAATATTCCGGTGTTGGTTTGGAGCGTATTAATCGCTCGTGCGAATAGTTATGGACATAAGAAGTTTATGTCCATTTCTATTATTTACTCATACTCAGGTATGCGGCGGGAAACCCAGTTTCCCACCCACCTGAGCTGTTGGAAATCGTCACAGCCCACCTGTATGAATCACCCTATGACCTTTTGTTATGATGCAGGGCCGAATTCCTTCGGCCAATGGACAATGGGATTGTAGGACCAGGAGATTGCATTGTGTGTGGGGCATAAATAGGCAGGCCGACCACATCCAGCTCTCACTCTCTCATCAACGGTTATCTGCTGATAGCCGGGAGCTGGATATCGAGGCGCAGGCGATCATACCCTTTGTGCGTAAGTTTCTCTCCGTAATCATTGTCTTTCTGTGAGCCAATTTCTCTCTCTCTCTCTATCTCTCTCTCTCCTCTTTTCTCTTATATCTCTCATAGTATTATAGTATTGTATTGTATTGCATCTAGGTCAGTGTAGTATTGTCTTTTTGTATTTATTGTTTAGTTCTGTGGTTAGGAAGTCTCTGTTATATTGTAGTGTATCATTTGTACTGTTATCCCCTTTTTACAAGTATATTAGATATAATACAGTTAATAGGCTTTGGAACCTAAACCAGTATCTGTGTATTTTCTATAGTGTTAAGTGTTCACTTGAGCGTCGGTGACGCTCAAGCAGCTTTGTAGTTAGTCAGGTTACACAAGGTTGCACTTACACCCTGTACTCACATTAAGGTATTCAGTGTATTTCATTGGTATAAGGTTTTAACATAAAGGTATAGTGTTGTGAGCGTCTGCATCGCTGGTGACCTCCTCGTGGTCTCGAGCGTACGCTACGCTACAGCGAATCATTCCCCTAGACATAGCCAATAACGTGTCCTGTGATCACTGGGCCGTGAGCGAACGTGACGCTTGAGCGTCTCGCCTACGGCTGAGCGATCGCTACGCCAATAGCGTACCATTACGGTACTTCTTAAGTAAACAGCGTACAGTGTTCTTAGCTTCATAAAGGGTTGTTTATACGACAAGGAATTTAGCATTGTCAATTGGGGACTCGTCCTATACTTCTCACATCTGCACTAGGTAGATCAGCAGACATTATCCCCCAGCAAAGGGTGGGAGATTGTCTCATAGTGCTGGCGGGATAAGCGTCTGCTTCGCTTAGATAAAGAGTGCTGAAGGAACCCGGTAACCTGAAGTAAGAACAAAACGCTTGTGTCTTTTAAAACTGTTTTATTTCTCTTCTGTCTTGCGTATACACGCACGCATACATTTATCTGCATTTCTTTTTCAAATTTCGTATATCACTATTCCTGTTTGCCAATTTTTATAGTTGATAGAAAGTGCTAAAAAGAGATTTGCTGTTATTTCATAGTAGAGGTAATAGTTAAAGTATAGACCAACACACGGCTTGTCTGGGAGATAAGACAGTCAGTGTGGTGTGCGGTAGATGATCAGGGATCATTTACATTGATAAAAGTATATATTGTGTTACGGTGGATCCTTTGCATTGCGTACACGTGTCGCTAACAAAGACTAGCGTACGCAATCCAAAAGGCAGACGCACGCAGCGTTCATTACGCAACGTAGCGTCCGGTTACGCCCACGTAGCTCAAGCTGTGATAAAGTGAAGTAACGCAAAGGCGATAATTAACGCACAGCGGTAGATAACGCGACGCGGTAAATAACGCAAATCTATTTTTGGAAAAATCTGAAATTTAGTTTAACAGATCCTGCTCCTAATTGGTAACACTTTTGGCCTAAAGACAATTTCTGCGCAGAAATAGATATAGAAACAAAGTGTACATGTGTTGAGTGAGTGTGTTTTGTATACAAAAGTTTATATAACTTTAAGGTGGAACCAAAAGGAAAGCCGGGTACTCGTCAAGGGACATACGTGTAAGTGACATATACGGTGGCTAGGGAGGCATCCCTGGTTAAATAATATTTGAGCATTAGAGTATAGCGGACCATAAGGTAACAAGACCAGGAGGTCATAAGGTAACAAGACCAGGAGGTCATAAGGTAACAAGACCAGGAGGTCATAAGGAACAAGACCAGGAGGTCGTAAGGTAAAAGGTCCGCTATAAAAGTCCAGTGGCACAACGCCTGGGGTGTTGGTGCAGAACCCATATAGGCCATAAGCTCTTGCTGAAGGAATCGCGGCCGGAAACATCGATTCCATTGATCTTTCAGTACATGACAAGTAGTGCTTGTGTACTGAACGATTGGACCGCACGTAATTGTGTGCAGTAGTTAGTAATCTGACCTAATACCATTAGAGTAAAGTGGTCACAAACGCTATTTGTACATTCTGACGTGATTTGTGTAATTTTTTATTTTTGGAAGGGAAGTTCGCTGGTCACTCAGGAACTATCCAACAACCGATACTTGCTGGGGAACGCGCCCCAGTAAATAAAGGTTCACAGGGGCCCTGGGTTGGGTACCGCAGCTCTGGTTACAGTGATTGCAGTACTGGCCAACGTGGGCGAGAAGTAAGTGGGGTACTTGATAAACCACCACCGCCGGCCTGCCCAAGGACATCTTGGTTTGTTTGTAAGGGTTCGCTGAAAACCTTGAGATAAAGATCCAAGGAGGAATAAGCAACGCCTGCAGATTATGGGGGCCATTTGTTCCGGTAGGGGGCGATCAACCTCGGTTCGGGTTGATTCAGAGAACCGACCAGTTGGGTCGGCACGATATGTAATGTGTGAAAAATACGGTAGTCACACAGAGGTTTTATGTGATGAATGGGAGAGAATGACTGTACAAGACAGGGACAAATTCCCAAGAATAGGTAGCTTCAGTCCAGAAGTGTTACAAAATTTAAGGAGGAGGATATGTCTCGTAAAATCAACAAAGAGACGAATTCAGCATCATGATTGTTTACAGTTATGGCACCAGGAAGGTGAGATACAGAGAGGTTTGGCTCTGGCGGCAGGATCTGGGGCAGTCAGGAAGTTGATTGCCACAGCTCCTCCCCCACCATACATTGCAGGAGAGAAGTTGATTGCGGAGAGAAACGCACTGGGTTGTAAAACACAAACTCTTAGTAACACTGTAAATGTTAATGATGTTAACCAAATAACTCATGCAAGTATTAACCCGTGCAAGTTGTACCCTGTTTTGAACCTTCCTCAGGAGTGTGATCAAGAAGACGATTCAGCAACAATTTCAGCTCTCTCTCTTGCAGCCACCATAGCAGAGACCACAGTAGGCACAGCGACACCCTCGAGATTAGTGAAAGCCCCTAGCGGAGGGATAGGTGAGGTCGTGTCAACGGGTAAGTACGGCACCATGCACTACACTGAAACAATTGTACCACAACAAGCAGTAGAATCTACACAGGAAGAGGCTGTTAGAATTGCTCCTGTAAGGGTAATAGCAGTTCCCAATGGAAAAACAGATGTGTCTGGAGCCACTCCCATAAGGAACATTGCCATGTACACTCCATTTTCCAGAATGGAATTAAGAACAATAGTGTCCGAATTTCCTGACCCCAGGAAGGATTTAGTTGCTAGCCAAAAATACATCAGGGATTTAGGTAACACTGTAGAACCCAACAACAAGGATTGGCAGATACTGCTAAGAGCTTGTTTACCTTCCAATGTTGATGCAACTCAGTTTTTAGCTGATTGTACATTGGATAAAGATGTACCGCTTACAGACGTGTACAACAAGGATAATGTAAAAAGGATAAATTTACAGTTAAAAGAGTATTTCCCAGCCGTTGTTAAATGGAATAAAATATTTTCCATTAAGCAAAAGGAGTCCGAAACGGCAACAGAATATTTTCACCGGGCACTATTAGAAATGGCAAAGTACACTGGTATAGAAGACATTAAGACCAACCCAAACCATCGAGAAGTAGCAGTATCTGTACTGATGGATGGTTTGAAAGAAACATTAAAAGCTAGGGTACAGACCACGCAGCCATGTTGGCGAGGTCTGTCAGTGTCCACATTGAGAGAGGCTGCTATTGATCACGACAGAAACATCACTAGGCACAGAGAGTCGCAAAGTGATAAGTTGATGTCCGTAAGTATACAGGCGCTGACCACAAGGCAGCCTGCGTATGTACCACCGAATCCTGTGGGTAAGGCAAGTGTAATAACATGTTTTTCTTGTAACAGACCGGGACACTTTGCACGAGAATGTAGAACAAAGAATGTACAAAGATCTTTTCAACCCCCTAGACAACAACACAACACACGACATTGGGAGCAGGGTCCACAGAGGCGGAGTTTTGAGCCACATACAGGGGAAACAAAAAGATATCCCCCGAACAGAGATTGGCATGCCTCTGGTAGTTCCCAGCTAACTCCCCCACAAGTAGTTGCTGCCAATGGGATTCAGGGAGGTCAGCATACCCAATAGGGGTGTGGCCATACCTGTAATCTGCAGCCAGTTAAGTTGATTGCCAGTCTTGGAAGCGAACCAGAGATTGCAATCAATGTGGCTGGTAAAACTTTAAACTTTCTTGTAGACACAGGGGCGGCCAAGTCAGTGATAAATTCGACAGTGGGCATGAGAACCACTGGTAGGACAATTCCAGCCATGGGAGTAACAGGAGTAGTCCAGCACTACTCTGTTAGCAAACCAGCCGAGATTACAATAGGGCCTTTGCATACCAAGCATTCCTTTTTGCTGGCTGCATCGGCACCAACTAATCTCCTGGGTAGAGACTTACTATGTAAAATGGGTTGCGTCATTTATTGTACTCCTGAAGGTGTATTCTTGGACATCCCTGAGAATCACGCTCAGGAAGTACGAGACATGTTAGACTCCCCATCAAAATTAATGTCACATTCCATTATGACAAATAGGAATCCATCCCAAGTAGAAGAGATGACATCTCAGATACCAGAGTCACTTTGGACAAAAGATGGACAGGACACTGGATTAATGGCAAACGTAGCTCCAGTAGTTGTGCAAGTAAAAGATGGTAGGATAGCTCCAAAAATCCCACAGTATCCTCTGAAGCCAGAGGTGGAGTTAGGAGTTTTTCCTGTAATAGAGCGCTTGCTACAACAGGGCATTCTAGTAAGAACGTCCAGCACAGCAAATAGTCCCATCTTCCCTGTTAAAAAGAGTGGGGGGAGGGGTTACAGGCTAGTGCAGGATCTAAGGGGGATTAACAAAATAGTTGAGAGTCAGTTCCCCGTAGTGCCTAATCCAGCTGTCATCCTAATGCAAATTCCTCCCACTGCCAAATTTTTCACTGTTATTGACCTCTGCTCCGCTTTCTTTTCGGTACCTCTGCACCCTGACAGCCAATATTTGTTTGCATTCACATACAGAGGAGTCCAATACACGTGGACTCGGTTACCCCAAGGTTTCATAGATAGTCCAAGTATATTTTCTCAGGCTTTGCATGATTGTTTACAGTCTTTCCAACCGGAAAGTGGATCAGTGTTGATACAGTACGTGGATGATCTACTACTGTGTTCTGATTCATTGGAGGCATCTCTGAAGGATACGAAATAGCTCCTGTTTCATCTTTCAGACACAGGTCACAAGGTTTCCAAAGACAAGTTGCAATTATGCCAAGCTAAGGTAAAATATTTGGGACACTGTCTAACACAAGGACTGAGACACCTGACCGCTGATAGAATCCAAGCCATTAGAGACATGACACTGCCACAAACCCAGCAACAGATCAGGACGTTTTTAGGAATGTGTGGGTATTGCCGTAATTGGATCCCAGGGTTTTCCATATTGGCGCTACCTTTGCAGGAAATGGTCTCTTCAAACAAACCTGATCGGATTTCGCATACAGACGAATCTGAAACAGCATTTGAGAGACTCAAACAGTGCCTAACGCAGGCACCAGCACTAGGTATGCCAGACTATGGGAAACCCTTTGAACTATACGGAACAGAAAGTGCTGGGTGCGCAGCAGGTGTACTAACACAAAAACACGGTGATGCCAGCAGGCCAATTGCATACTACAGCGCTCAGCTAGACACGGTAGCGCGATCCCTCCCCACATGCTTGCGTAGCGTTGCGGCGATAGCATTGCTAGTGACGAAAAGCGAAGATGTCGTGCTAGGCCACAATCTCACAATCCATACACCGCATGCGGTATCTGCCTTATTGAATTCTGCCCAAACCAGACACGTCTCATCAGCAAGGTTTACAAGATGGGAATTGGCATTAATGGCCCCAGTAAACATCACCATAAGGAGATGCAGTGCATTAAATCCTGCAACATTTCTCCCAGGTGTGCCTGGTCAGACACAAAGGGTGGAAGGTGAGAGTGATGGGGAAGGAGGATTTAATGCAAAGGAAGATACACATGATTGTATGGAATATTTGACCCAAAATTTTACCGCAAGGCCTGACATCAGTGACAATCCACTAGAAGATGCAGAACTCACGTTCTACACGGACGGTAGTTGTCACAGACAGTCAGACTCGGGAGACTTGTGTACTGGATACGCAGTCGTAGATGACCAAGACACCATAGAAGCGGAACCGCTAGGCCCACCTCACTCAGCCCAGGTTGCTGAACTGGTCGCCCTAACCAGAGCATGTGAATTGGCTAAGGGTAAGTCTGCCAATATCTACACCGATTCTAGATACGCCTTCGGGGTAGTCCATGATTTCGGAGCCCTATGGCGGCTCAGAAATTTCATGACGGCGGCTGGTACACCGATAGCGCATGCAGCTCACATAAAAAGGCTTCTAACAGCGATACAGGAACCCGACAGAGTGGCTGTTATCAAATGTAAAGCACATACATATAGTCAAGACCCAGTATCCCTTGGTAACAGCCGAGCAGACGAAGCCGCAAAGCTTGCAGCTGCTACCCCCACACGGACAGACACCACACAGTTGATGGTATTTAATACCATCAACACACAGAAGTTGTGTGAGATGCAGAATTTGTGTTCCACACAGGAAAGAGCAGTCTGGAAGGCAAAGGGATATGGCCAGGAGTCCTCAGGGCTCTGGACGGATGGACATGGTAAACCAGTGGCCCCCAGGGCATACCTTCCATGTCTGGCTGAAGCAGCTCACGGGCTGACTCATCTAGGCAAGGAGGGGATGTGCAAATTGGTAAGAGCATACTGGTGCGCCCCAGGATTCTCCTCTCATGCGAGTAAGAGAGCAATGTCATGCCTTACCTGTCTGAGAAAGAATATTGGAAAGGCAATACCTACAGAACCATCCCATATCCCACCTGCCGGCGGCCCTTTCCAAGTAATACAAATTGACTTCATTCAATTACCCCCATGTAGAAATTTGAAATATGTACTTGTCTGTATAGATGTTTTCTCGAATTGGGTCGAAGCTTTTCCAGCAGCTACAAATACCGCTATGTTTACAGCTAAGAAAATTGTGCAGGAATTTGTATGTAGATATGGTATCCCTAGAATCATTGAAAGTGATAGGGGTACCCATTTTACAGGTGATGTCTTTCAAGGAATGTGTAAGTTGATGGGAATTGATAGCAAGCTGCACACTCCGTACCGTCCACAGGCGAGTGCGAAGGTCGAAAGAGTGAACAGCACTATTAAAAATAAATTGAGTAAAGTAATGGCAGAGACAGGATTGACATGGCCAGAAGCTTTACCCATTGTTTTGTATAGCATCAGAACCACTCCCAGGTCCCCTCTTAATCTGTCTCCTTTTGAAATTCTGTTTGGTCGACAACCGCATGCCATGATTAACCCTCAGGATGATTTGAAATGTAACAATGAAGTAACTGTAAAATACTTGATTAACATGAGTAAGCAGTTGAGGAATCAAAATGATAATCTGAAGTTGGTGATTCCTGATTTACCAGGTAGTAATTGTCATGACATTGAACCTGGGGATTATGTAATGATACGAAATTTTCTACGCTCAGGTTGTCTTATTGATAGATGGGAAGGACCATACCAGGTCTTATTGACCAGCACCACAGCATTGAAGGTTGCTGAGAGAGAGACTTGGGTCCATTCATCCCACTGCAAAAAGGTTGCTGATCCCGAGAAGTCCCGTGACAAGGAACAGACGGTAGAGGTTGTATCACTGGAGTGTCTGTTCCAGGAGGACTGAGGCGGCACCTGAGCCTTGAAGATCGAAAGCAGCTGTCGACTCCCCTCTCCCTTTTATTGTTTTCTCCACTTCCCATCCCCTCTCCCTTAAAATTTCTTTTTCCCCCTTCTCATTCTTCTCTATTTCCTCCTCAAAGATGGACTTGCCCCAAGAGACTGTGATCCGGATTTTGATGTTAACCATGATGTTGACCAGAGCAGTCTGTTCCGGCGAGAGTACCATAGAGGTCGAGAGAGGTTCTGGAATGGGTTCCGATTATGATGATGGAGGCGTAGTTTTCCAAGATCAACCAAACCAACAAGCAAAGGCGAGTATCAGAAAACGATCCGATAGAAGAAATTGTGATGGATTGTTAGCTGAAGAAAATTGTATCTGTAGGCTCTGTGATAATCTGGTTTTAGATGGATGCATAAAGAAATGCCAATCTAGTTTTAATATCCATATGGACCGGCATCCATTGAGTGACTATCACTCTCTAGTGGGTAACGTGTTAAACCAAACAGATTGTTGGGTATGCTCTCAAGTACCTCAGGGTCACAGTAAATCAGGGCTAGTACCATTTCCTTTAACGTTAGGGGAGGTACTTGAGCTAAGTGGTGGGAGACCGGTGGACCGGAGGTTTAACATCTCCAGCCCTCCTAGTTTGAAGCTCCACCAATACCATGTGGATAGGTCCCTCTTATGTTTTAACATCTCCAATCCCAGAAAACCGGGAAATTGGGAAGTGTCATGGAGCAACCTTACCATGACCTTTTCACACAGAGCAGATAGAATGCCTACAGATACAGAGCTCGTACGCCACATAGCCAGTAGAGGAAAATCTTTCCGGTATCGATATACCCTAGGAAATAGGATTACTAGAGTTGGAGAGGTATCACCAGGATACTGTGCACATATCGTACAAACCGATACGTGCATTAGGCAGATGGAAGAATTAGGGTCAGGAGATTTCACCTGGAAGGTTTGTAACATGGTCATGTCCTTCTCCGTCCCATATGTTCTCCCCGATGATGCATATTTCATATGCGGGAGAAAGGCGTACAAGTGGCTTGCCCCAAACTCTGAAGGATTGTGTTATATTGGAAAAGTATTGCCTGAAGTGATGACTGTTACACATGACAAAATGAAGGACATACACCGTGGTGCCCAAGCTCCTTATACTCACACTCATTACGAGCACCGAGTTAAAAGACAACTGTCAGAAAGGTTAGAGCATCCGGCCTCTGATCTTATCCATGAATCCACCGGGATTCAGGTTCTGGTAGCGTTAGATTTCACTCGCACCGCTCGAGGTGTGATGAATTATAGATACATTTCCGCACTCGCCAATTTGTTAGATAATATCACTGAAATGTATGATGACACGTTTAGATACACTGGAAGAGAACTTCAAGCTTACAAAACAGAACTAGTTCAGCATAGGATGGTTCTTAATTATCTTACAGCAGTAACAGGCGGATATTGTGTTACATTGGCAACACAGTACGGCATAAAGTGTTGCACGTATATCACAAATAGCACCGAGGATCCGGTAGAGGTCATAGACCAAAAGATGGATGATATTCTGCAATTAAAGTGGGAATTTCGTCGAAAACACAATCTCACCCTTGCTGCTGTAGGTAATGAGCTGACTGGTTGGGTGTCATGGTTGAACCCGCGAAATTGGTTCTCCGGTTTAGGAGACTGGGCTCAAGGAGTCATAATGGATGTTGGAAAGTTTCTACTATGTATCTTGGGTGTCGTTATATCGATTGGATTGATATTTAGATGCGGGCAGGCTTTAATGAGGTGCAAACAAAGTACAAAAGTGATGAGCTTGAGGAGCGAGGAAACTGTAATTAACCTGGATTTGATTTATGACCCAATGATAGAAACCAGAATGTGATGAAAATGCGATTATACGGTCCGTTTCTTTCACCTGTTTTTCTGCTTTTCTCCAAGATACAAAGACCCCCTTGGACGAGGAAGCTGACGAGACGAGATGTATACAGACAACGGATTGACCAAAGAAGAAGATTTGACAACTTTAAATATGGACACTTGATGAACTTTGCCATGGATCCCCAGTTTCCCTAGTATTTTTAAACTCACGCTAGCCCAACATTTTTTGTAAATCTGATGGCTCAGACAAAGCTATTTGCTCATGCCCAAGGAGCAATACAGCGCAAAGAAGACGACTCTCAACAGATACCGAACACAACTTCAACAACAGATGTACATTTCCCTGACATAGAATATCATTGCATTTTTCGTAAGTGTTCTTTATCTTCATCTCTACAACCCTCAGGTAATGACACACATAGACGATAGGGAATACAGGCACAGATAGCAGCAACCACATACCTCCCCCATTCATGTATCATCAACTAAAATGTGCATCCCCATTTTGTTACAACCACAGCCGAAATGAGCTCGGTAGAGTTTGACAGCCCATCCACAGACCTGTACCACAGGACAAGAAGGAATTCAAATGTATACTTCGCAATACCTCGAAGCTTGATTTACCACACGTACGGCACGATGATACATGACCCTCCAAACATGGACTCATACACACATGCTTCTACTTTCTCACTAGGTCATACCCTTTTCACACCTACTCCTCTCTTCTTCCTTACCCAACCATGGAAATCAATTAACCCCTGACTTACATTTTTCTCCTTAAATGTTTTGTGGCAGTTATTATTGACTGCCAAAGGGTGGACTGTCAAAGTCAGAAAAATGTCTCAATGCACGTTGCCATATTTGCACCGCACACTGGTCCGCGCTGCGCGTGCGTACGCTCTCCCGTGGAAGCGCATACCCGCAATAGCGTGCACTCGCAGGCGCGGTATGTGTATTTACGGTAGAGTTTATGTGGTCGTAGCGTGCGACTCATTCGTTACATATTTTCACAATTAATGTAGTTTATAGATCATGGTCCCTTTGATAGATTCTGAAAGTTTGGTTAAAATACAATGTCCCAGAGCTGAGGAATCCCTCTTTATATCGTACGAAGGGTCTAACAGGAATCATACAGCAGTGTTTGGTACCCATCGGAAGAGTATTTAATTAGCAATATTCCGGTGTTGGTTTGGAGCGTATTAATCGCTCGTGCGAATAGTTATGGACATAAGAAGTTTATGTCCATTTCTATTATTTACTCATACTCGGGTATGCGGCGGGAAACCCAGTTTCCCACCCACCTGAGCTGTTGGAAATCGTCACAGCCCACCTGTATGAATCACCCTATGACCTTTTGTTATGATGCAGGGCCGAATTCCTTCGGCCAATGGACAATGGGATTGTAGGACCAGGAGATTGCATTGTGTGTGGGGCATAAATAGGCAGGCCGACCACATCCAGCTCTCACTCTCTCATCAACGGTTATCTGCTGATAGCCGGGAGCTGGATATCGAGGCGCAGGCGATCATACCCTTTGTGCGTAAGTTTCTCTCCGTAATCATTGTCTTTCTGTGAGCCAATTTCTCTCTCTCTCTCTATCTCTCTCTCTCCTCTTTTCTCTTATATCTCTCATAGTATTATAGTATTGTATTGTATTGCATCTAGGTCAGTGTAGTATTGTCTTTTTGTATTTATTGTTTAGTTCTGTGGTTAGGAAGTCTCTGTTATATTGTAGTGTATCATTTGTACTGTTATCCCCTTTTTACAAGTATATTAGATATAATACAGTTAATAGGCTTTGGAACCTAAACCAGTATCTGTGTATTTTCTATAGTGTTAAGTGTTCACTTGAGCGTCGGTGACGCTCAAGCAGCTTTGTAGTTAGTCAGGTTACACAAGGTTGCACTTACACCCTGTACTCACATTAAGGTATTCAGTGTATTTCATTGGTATAAGGTTTTAACATAAAGGTATAGTGTTGTGAGCGTCTGCATCGCTGGTGACCTCCTCGTGGTCTCGAGCGTACGCTACGCTACAGCGAATCATTCCCCTAGACATAGCCAATAACGTGTCCTGTGATCACTGGGCCGTGAGCGAACGTGACGCTTGAGCGTCTCGCCTACGGCTGAGCGATCGCTACGCCAATAGCGTACCATTACGGTACTTCTTAAGTAAACAGCGTACAGTGTTCTTAGCTTCATAAAGGGTTGTTTATACGACAAGGAATTTAGCATTGTCAATACAGACACTGACGCGGACACTGACTCCAGTGTCGACGGTGAGGAAACAAACGTATTTTCCAGTAGGGCCACACGTTACATGATCACGGCAATGAAGGAGGTTTTGAACATTTCTGATACTACAAGTACCACAAAAAAGTGTATTATGTGGGGTGTGAAAAAACTACCCGTAGTTTTTCCTGAATCAGATGAATTAAATGAGGTGTGTGATGAAGCGTGGGTTTCCCCCGATAAAAAACTGCTAATTTCTAAAAAATTATTGGCATTATACCCTTTCCCGCCAGAGGTTAGGGCGCGTTGGGAAACACCCCCTAGAGTGGATAAGGCGCTCACACGCTTATCAAAACAAGTGGCGTTACCGTCTCCTGATACGGCCGCCCTCAAGGAACCAGCTGATAGGAAGCTGGAAAATATCCTAAAAAGTATATACACACATACTGGTATTATACTGCGACCAGCAATCGCCTCAGCCTGGATGTGCAGTGCTGGGGTGTCTTGGTCGGATTCCCTGACTGAAAATATTGATACCCTGGACAGGGACAATATATTATTGACTATAGAGCATTTAAAGGATGCATTTCTATATATGCGTGATGCACAGAGGGATATTTGCACTCTGGCATCAAGAGTAAGTGCGATGTCCATTTCTGCCAGAAGAGGGTTATGGACGCGACAGTGGTCAGGTGATGCGGATTCCAAACGGCATATGGAAGTATTGCCGTATAAAGGGGAGGAGTTATTTGGGGTCGGTCTATCGGACCTGGTGGCCACGGCAACGGCTGGGAAATCCACCTTTTTACCCCAAGTCACCTCACAGCAGAAAAAGATACCGTCTTTTCAGGCTCAGTCCTTTCGTCCCCATAAGGGCAAGCGGGCAAAAGGCCACTCATATCTGCCCCGGGGCAGAGGAAGGGGAAAAAGACTGCAGCAGACAGCCTCTTCCCACGAACAGAAGCCCTCCCCCGCTTCTGCCAAGTCCTCAGCATGACGCTGGGGCCTTACAAGCGGACTCAGGCACGGTGGGGGCCCGTCTCAAGAATTTCAGCGCGCAGTGGGCTCACTCGCAAGTGGACCCCTGGATCCTGCAGGTAGTATCTCAGGGGTACAAATTGGAATTCGAGACGTCTCCCCCTCGCCGGTTCCTGAAGTCTGCTTTACCAACGTCTCCCCCCGACAGGGAGGCGGTATTGGAAGCCATTCACAAGCTGTATTACCAGCAAGTGATAATCAAGGTACCCCTCCTACAACAGGGAAAGGGGTATTATTCCACGCTGTTTGTGGTACCGAAGCCGGACGGCTCGGTGAGACCCATTTTAAATCTGAAATCCTTGAACACTTACATATAAAAAGGTTCAAGTTCAAGATGGAGTCACTCAGAGCAGTGATAGCGAACCTGGAAGAAGGGGACTATATGGTGTCTCTGGACATCAAGGATGCTTACCTCCATGTCCCAATTTGCCCTTCTCACCAAGGGTACCTCAGGTTTGTGGTACAGAACTGTCACTATCAGTTTCAGACGCTGCCGTTTGGATTGTCCACGGCACCCCGGGTCTTTACCAAGGTAATGGCCGAAATGATGATTCTTCTTCGAAGAAAAGGCGTCTTAATTATCCCTTACTTGGACGATCTCCTGATAAGGGCAAGGTCCAGAGAACAGTTAGAGGTCGGAGTAGCACTATCTCAAGTAGTACTACGACAGCACGGATGGATTCTAAATATTCCAAAATCGCAGCTGATTCCGATGACACGTCTGCTGTTCCTAGGAATGATTCTGGACACAGTACAGAAAAAGGTGTTTCTCCCGGAAGAGAAAGCCAGGGAGTTATCCGACCTAGTCAGGAACCTCCTAAGACCAAGCCAAGTGTCAGTACATCAATGCACAAGGGTCCTGGGAAAGATGGTGGCTTCTTACGAAGCGATTCCATTCGGCAGATTCCACGCAAGAACTTTTCAGTGGGATCTGCTGGACAAATGGTCCGGATCGCATCTTCAAATGCATCAGCGGATAACCCTGTCTCCAAGGACAAGGGTGTCTCTCCTGTGGTGGTTACAGAGTGCTCATCTCCTAGAGGGCCGCAGATTCGGCATTCAGGATTGGGTCCTGGTGACCACGGATGCCAGCCTGAGGGGCTGGGGAGCAGTCACACAGGGAAGAAATTTCCAGGGCTTGTGGTCAAGCATGGAAACGTCACTTCACATAAATATCCTGGAACTCAGGACCATTTACAATGCCCTAAGTCAGGCAAGACCTCTGCTTCAGGGTCAGCCGGTGTTGATCCAGTCGGACAACATCACGGCAGTCGCCCACGTAAACAGACAGGGCGGCACGAGAAGCAGGAGGGCAATGACGGAAGTGGCAAGGATTCTTCGCTGGGCGGAAAATCATGTGATAGCACTGTCAGCAGTGTTCATTCCGGGAGTGGACAACTGGGAAGCAGACTTCCTCAGCAGACACGATCTTCCATTTACAATGCCCTAAGTCAGGCAAGACCTCTGCTTCAGGGTCAGCCGGTGTTGATCCAGTCGGACAACATCACGGCAGTCGCCCACGTAAACAGACAGGGCGGCACGAGAAGCAGGAGGGCAATGACGGAAGTGGCAAGGATTCTTCGCTGGGCGGAAAATCATGTGATAGCACTGTCAGCAGTGTTCATTCCGGGAGTGGACAACTGGGAAGCAGACTTCCTCAGCAGACACGATCTTCACCCGGGGGAGTGGGGACTTCACCCAGAAGTCTTCCACATGATTGTGAACCGTTGGGAAAAACCAAAGGTGGACATGATGGCGTCCCGCCTCAACAAAAAACTGGACAGATATTGCGCCAGGTCAAGGGACCCTCAGGCAATAGCTGTGGACGCTCTGGTAACACCGTGGGTGTACCAGTCAGTGTATGTGTTCCCTCCTCTTCCTCTCATACCAAAAGTACTGAGAATCATAAGAAGGAGAGGAGTAAAGACTATACTCATGGCTCCGGATTGGCCAAGAAGGACTTGGTACCCGGAAATTCAAGAGATGCTCACGGAAGACCCGTGGCCTCTACCTCTAAGAAAGGACCTGCTCCAGCAGGGACCATGTCTGTTCCTAGACTTACCGCGGCTGCGTTTGACGGCATGGCGGTTGAACGCCGGATCCTGAAGGAAAAAGGCATTCCGGATGAAGTCATCCCTACCCTGATCAAAGCCAGGAAGGATGTGACCGTACAACATTATCACCGTATTTGGCGAAAATATGTTGCGTGGTGCGAGGCCAGGAAGGCCCCTACAGAGGAATTTCAACTGGGTCGATTCCTGCATTTCCTGCAAACAGGACTGTCTATGGGCCTAAAATTAGGGTCCATTAAGGTTCAAATTTCGGCCCTGTCAATATTCTTCCAAAAAGAACTAGCTTCTGTTCCTGAAGTTCAGACGTTTGTCAAGGGAGTACTGCATATACAGCCTCCTTTTGTGCCTCCAGTGGCACCTTGGGATCTCAATGTAGTTTTGGGGTTCCTAAAATCACATTGGTTTGAACCACTCACCACTGTGGACTTAAAATATCTCACATGGAAAGTGGTAATGCTGTTAGCCCTGGCTTCAGCCAGGCGTGTTTCAGAATTGGTGGCTTTATCCTATAAAAGCCCTTACCTAATTTTTCATACGGACAGGGCAGAATTGAGGACTCGTCCTCAATTTCTCCCTAAGGTGGTTTCAGCATTTCACTTAAACCAGCCTATTGTGGTGCCTGCGGCTACTAGGGACTTGGAGGATTCCAAGTTACTGGACGTAGTCAGGGCCCTGAAAATATGTTTCCAGGACGGCTGGAGTCAGAAAATCTGACTCGCTGTTTATCCTGTATGCACCCAACAAGCTGGGTGCTCCTGCTTCTAAGCAGACTATTGCTCGTTGGATTTGTAGTACAATTCAGCTTGCACATTCTGTGGCAGGCCTGCCACAGCCAAAATCTGTAAAAGCCCATTCCACAAGGAAGGTGGGCTCATCTTGGGCGGCTGCCCAAGGGGGTCTCGGCTTTACAACTTTGCCGAGCAGCTACTTGGTCAGGGGCAAACACGTTTGCTAAATTCTACAAATTTGATACCCTGGCTGAGGAGGACCTGGAGTTCTCTCATTCGGTGCTGCAGAGTCATCCGCACTCTCCCGCCCGTTTGGGAGCTTTGGTATAATCCCCATGGTCCTTTCGGAGTCCCCAGCATCCACTAGGACGTTAGAGAAAATAAGAATTTACTTACCGATAATTCTATTTCTCATAGTCCGTAGTGGATGCTGGGCGCCCATCCCAAGTGCGGATTGTCTGCATTACTTGTACATAGTTATTGTTACAAAAATCGGGTTATTGTGGTTGTGAGCCATCTTTTCAGAGGCTCCTTCTGTTATCATGCTGTTAACTGGGTTCAGATCACAAGTTGTACGGTGTGATTGGTGTGGCTGGTAAGAGTCTTACCCGGGATTCAAAATCCTTCCTTATTGTGTACGCTCGTCCGGGCACAGTATCCTAACTGAGGCTTGGAGGAGGGTCATAGGGGGAGGAGCCAGTGCACACCAGGTAGTCCTAAAGCTTTTTACTTTTGTGCCCAGTCTCCTGCGGAGCCGCTATTCCCCATGGCCCTTTCGGAGTCCCCAGCATCCACTACGGACTATGAGAAATAGAATTATCGGTAAGTAAATTCTTATTTTTATGCATCTCAGATTTATCTCTAGTTAACGCTTAATACATTTGGGCCTATACCTGTTAGTTGTGCCCTACCCTATCCGTGCGAATTACAGCTTGCCATGAATATTTCCCTTGTGCCACTTTGCGTCAACAGCTGTGTTAAGAGTTGTAGTGTAGTTTGCAATCCCGGGTCCAGTCACTGAATACATGTTTCAAGCAGTGTCATATTGGCTTGAAACTCCATTTACACCGCATTCTGGACCCGTATTATTGCCAGGGCTTCCCTCTGCCTGTACTTGGAGATGACTTCATCTCCAAGTCCGGTAAGCCGCCTCTCCATACAATGTAAACGGGACTTGGTTCTCCAGTTTACACTGCCTGTTGCATCAGTGCTTCCCTACTCACTATTCAGTCGACCTGAGTTTTTCCTCAGGGACCCTTTTACACTTAGGGGCGACCCAGGTTATTTGGGCAGTGTAGAAAGGGTCTTAAAAGTTTACTGTATTGTACTGTATGTTAACATGTAATGTCTTATATTAATAATAATAATAATAATAATGATGATGATGATGTGCACTCAGCATTATTTCAAAGCTATTATTATTATTACTACTACTATTATCCTTTATGTATATGGCGCCACAAGAGTACATAAACAAAATAATCAAAACAGGAAAATAGTGACTTACATTTGAAGGCAATCTAGGACAAGTACAGGGTAAATAAACATAGCTACAGCAGCAGAAGATACTGACCTAAGTATCAGGGTGGAGGAAAACTGCAGGATTTGGTGCCGTTGAAGACGGTTTAAGTAAGCGAAGGATAAGCACATGAGAGTTGAGGACCCTGCTCGTGAAAGCTTACATTCTAAAGGGGAGGGGTAGACAGACAGGGGTGACACAGATGGGGTACATAGAGAGCGTGGAACAGAGGGTTAGGATGAGATTAGGCTGGGTTTGGTGAAGGAGTGGGTCTTCAGAGCCAGATTGAAGTTTTATAGAGAGGTGAAGAGTCTGAGGGGGAGAGGTAGAGAATTCCAGAAAAAGGGAGCAGCACGTGAGAAATCTTTTAGGTAGGAGTGGGAGGAAGTAATCAGTAGGCAGGAGAGGCGGCGTGCATTAGCAGAGCGAAGAGGACGGGTGGGAGAGTAAAGGGAGATAAGGTCAGAGATGTAAAAGGGAGAGGAGTGGGTGAGTGCTTTGTAAGTGAGTGTGAGAAGTTTGAATTGGATTCTGAAACCAACGGGAAGCCAATGAAGGTCTTGTAGGAGAGGGGAGGTGGACGTAGTGCGTTTGGTGAGGAAGACGAGGCGGGCAGCAGCATTGAGGATAGATTGGAGTGGAGAGAGGTATTTGTCAGGGATACCAGTTAGGAGGAGACAGTAGTCCAGTCTGGAAATGACCAGTGAGTGTGGATAATGGTTTTAGTAGCATCCTGGGCGAATAAGAGTCTGATCCTGGAAATATTTTTTAGATGAAAACGGCAGGTTTTGGAGAGATTGGATGATAATGGAGGGACAGAAGGATAGTAAAAAAACCTCACTCTAGTTCCCCCGTTCCTGTCTCTTAGGCAGTGCAGAGACATCTGTGAGCACTGTGTCGGCATCTCTGTATTGAGAGAGACTGAGAGCCGCTGGTGCATAGAGATCAGTGATTTCTGTGTGAACTTCTGTTTCTCCACCATTCACAGTAACAGCTTAATGGAGGAGAGGCCGCTTTAACCCATTTAGTGTTTAGGACGGGAGGGTGTTTCCACGCAAATATTTTCCTTGCTGTCAAGTAATGCATTTAAATCTTAGTGCACTTTATGCTTACGTGCGTCTTATACCCTATCCAATAAACAAATGCCATGTATGACCTCAGTCTAATTAAGATGTTACTGTTTCTGCTCATTAGGCTAATGTGTTTGAGATATATTGTACCTTTCGTGTATAATCTGTATTCTATTATCAACTAGGTTTCATATCCTGATCATCTGTACAACGTGTTCTGTTCCTAATTTGTAAGATTTCATCTTCTCTCTATCTTACTGTTCATTGTGAGGTATCTTGTAAATCTCTAACTCTTAGCTAAATGTACAAAAAGTGAAAAACAAAACCTTATTTAGGGCGTTAAATAAAGTTTTATAGCTCTTTGTTAGGTGAAAGTGTTTGTCATATGTTTGAGCAGGGACAATGACGTCTAGTCTAGGCTGTGTTGCCTCAAGCTTGCTCTTCTTGATGGATTTTTATAAGAGGTAACCGATACTGGGTTTTGTGGGAAGTGTCGCAGCCGTCATAGGTCTCTTGTAGTGTAGAGCAAGTACTCACAGCTTGTGGCGACAGAGATGTTTTGCATCCTGAGGTGCCAACAACTGTCATTAAATACAAAAATTAAATGGATCTAAATTGTCTGATGAAATAGCTTAACAGGTATAACCATTTGTGTACCTGTCAACAGTCAAGTGCTTTTTACGTCCAAACTTTTGCTGCTGTTAAACTGGGATAATCATTGGCTATAGCGGGGACAGGGATCAGAATAGTGACATACAGATGGGTCCACGGTTATCTTGGCTAGTTTGCTGCGCCTAGGCACAACATGGTTTATTAACATTAACCCTTCATCTATTGTTCTCAGCTGCAATACAATACAGAGAACAATACAGCAGGCGATTAAATCATTACAGCAGGGGATTAAGTCCTACTGCCCAGTCTCAGTTAATCCTATTAAAGGTCAAGATAAACATGGACCCATCTGTAGAACTTTTACTTGGTAAGAAGTTGTCTATCAGACTGTTGTGACTAATTTGTAGTTTGATGTTCTAACCCGCTGTTTTCCTGCATCAGGAGAGTCCTTGGTGACGGACTTGCTCAGACCCAGCTCATGCACGACCTGCTGGCAGCTGTTAAACTGTCTATGGTGGTGATACAGAAATCCCAAGTGCCTGCACAGGAGTCTCTTCAGGCGGATGTGTATTCACCGTTGTGGAAGGCTATGTGTGACCTTCTGTCCTGCTTCACTGACATCTTATTGGATGGTAAGAGGGGATAGTATCTAAAATAATTCCACACTAAGAGTTCTATTTGCCAAGTGTCAGGTTCTAAAACTCAGCGCTTCTGCTATGCACAACATTTTAAAAGGCCATGCTTGTACCAGCCGTTTTTTGCTAGTAAAATCATTGTCATTTGAATTTTTCGGCATAAACACAGAGCAGAAGCTCCGGGTTTCAGAACCCAACTCTTCGTAAATAAACCGTTAAGACTCGTTTTCTGAGTGTCTACCACTCCAAGTTACTTGGCTCTTTCAAATGCAGTGTCATGAATGCTGGGCACATGCCAAAGTTTCTGCCAAACTTGGACAGTAACGCTGATTATGTGATCACAGAATGGCTGCATATTTGTATACCCGGGTTGCATATAATTTATATCCATCTGCCTTTACCGTTTGCTACACCTAAATGAACTGTCATTAAATCACTCAACATGAACATTCAGCTTGGCTTCCCATATGTACAGTATGACGAAATTGGAAATATGATTATGGTATTTATAGAACTATTTGTTTTGGACTATGGGGTTGAAGTGTACACTGGAACTTGTTGCTTCCTTTTTAGTGTTATGTTGTGTGTTCTGTTCATAAAGTTACGTTGTTACTACATGCAATAATCCAGAGGCACCATAGGAGGGTGGGTGCCTGCTAATTTTCTCGGCCCATGCTTGTCTGAGGAGCCCAGTGAGGGCCTGCTAGCTATGAAGGAGGAGGAATAACCCTCCTCCATGTTCATTGTATTTTTTAGCCAAGTTTTAATGAGCTGGCAAGACCTCGGGATTTAGCCATGCTCCGTATAGTACCCAGTCCTTGCATATGTTTTGGCACACCGTTTTATATATTCAAACATCTCAGTGTTATAAGGGTGATGCTTGCCTCTCCAGCAGAGTGACTGGGTAGGAGTAGACCATGTGTAGGCATCTTATGTGACTTCATGCCTCTGTTGCATTGCAATTTGCTTTGCTTGATGAGAGTCCTGACAGGTGCGTGTGGAACACTGAAGCGCTGTTAACGATGTTAACTCATCCTTTATTTCTCTAACGTCCTAGTGGATGCTGGGGACTCCGTCAGGACCATGGGGATTAGCGGCTCCGCAGGAGACAGGGCACAAAAATAAAGCTTTAGGATCAGGTGGTGTGCACTGGCTCCTCCCCCTATGACCCTCCTCCAAGCCTCAGTTAGGTTTTTGTGCCCGTCCGAGCAGGGTGCAATCTAGGTGGCTCTCCTAAAGAGCTGCTTAGAAAAAGTTTTTAGGTTTTTTATTTTCAGTGAGTCCTGCTGGCAACAGGCTCACTGCATCGAGGGACTTAGGGGAGAGAAGTCAACTCACCTGCGTGCAGGATGGATTGGCTTCTTAGGCTACTGGACACCATTAGCTCCAGAGGGATCGAACACAGGCCCAGCCATGGAGTCCGGTCCCGGAGCCGCGCCGCCGACCCCCCTTGCAGATGCCGAAGATGGAAGAGGTCCAGAAGCAGGCGGCAGAAGACTTTTCAGTCTTCCTGAGGTAGCGCACAGCACTGCAGCTGTGCGCCATTGTTGTCAGCACACTTCACACAGCGGTCACGGAGGGTGCAGGGCGCTGGGGGGGGCGCCCTGGGCAGCAATGTATAATACCTTTTTATGGCTAAAAAATACATCACATATAGCCCTTGAGGCTATATGGATGTATTTAACCCCTGCCAGATCTCACAAACTCCGGAGAAGAGCCCGCCGAAATAGGGGGCGGGGCTTATTCTCCTCAGCACACAGCGCCATTTTCCTGCTCAGCTCCGCTGTGAGGAAGGCTCCCAGGACTCTCCCCTGCACTGCACTACAGAAACAGGGTAAAACAGAGAGGGGGGGCACTTTTTTTGGCGATATTACTATATTTAAGCTGCTATAAGGATACAACACTTATATAGGGTTGTTCCCATATATATTATAGCGCTTGGGTGTGTGCTGGCAAACTCTCCCTCTGTCTCCCCAAAGGGCTAGTGGGGTCCTGTCTTCAATAGAGCATTCCCTGTGTGTCTGCTGTGTGTCGGTACGTGTGTGTCGACATGTATGAGGACGATGTTGGTGTGGAGGCAGAGCAATTGCCGGTAATGGTGATGTCACCCCCCAGGGAGTCGACACCGGAATGGATGGCTTTGTTTATGGAATTACGTGATAATGTCAGCACATTACAAAAATCAGTTGACGACATGAGACGGCCGGAAAACCAGTTAGTACCTGCCCAGGCGTCTCAGACACCGTCAGGGGCTGTAAAACGCCCTTTACCTCAGTCGGTCGACACAGACCCAGACACGGACACTGAATCTAGTGTCGACGGTGAAGAAACAAACGTATTTTCCAGCAGGGCCACACGTTATATGATCACGGCAATGAAGGAGGCTTTGCATATCTCTGATACTACAAGTACCACAAAAAGGGGTATTATGTGGGGGGTGAAAAAACTACCTGTAGTTTTTCCTGAATCAGAGGAATTGAATGATGTATGTGATGAAGCGTGGGTTAACCCAGATAGAAAAGTGCTAATTTCAAAAAAGTTATTGGCATTATACCCTTTCCCGCCAGAGGTTAGGGCGCGCTGGGTAACACCCCCTAAGGTGGATAAGGCGCTCACACGCTTATCAAAACAAGTGGCGTTACCGTCTCCTGATACGGCCGCCCTCAAGGATCCAGCTGATAGGAGGCTGGAAACTACCCTAAAAAGTATATACACACATACTGGTGTTATACTGCGACCAGCCATCGCCTCAGCCTGGATGTGCAGTGCTGGGGTGGTCTGGTCGGATTCCCTGACTGAAAATATTGATACCCTGGATAGGGACAGTATTTTACAGACTTTAGAGCAATTAAAGGATGCTTTTCTTTATATGCGAGATGCTCAGAGGGATATTTGCACTCTGGCATCGAGAGTAAGTGCGATGTCCATATCTGCCAGAAGAAGTTTATGGACACGACAGTGGTCAGGTGATGCGGATTCCAAACGGCATATGGAAGTATTGCCGTATAAAGGGGAGGAATTATTTGGCGTCGGTCTATCGGATTTGGTGGCCACGGCAACTGCCGGGAAATCCACCTTTTTACCTCAGACCCCCTCCCAACAGAAAAAGACACCGTCTTTTCAGCCGCAGTCCTTTCGGTCCTATAAGAAGCGGGCAAAAGGACAGTCATATCTGCCCCGAGGCAGAGGAAAGGGTAAGAGAGGGCAGCAAGCAGCTCCTTCCCAGGAACAGAAGCCCTCCGCGGGTTCTGCAAAGCCCTCAGCATGACGCTGGGGCTTTACAAGCGGACTCAGGAACGGTGGGGGGTCGACTCAAGAATTTCAGCGCGCAGTGGGCTTGCTCACAGGTGGACCCCTGGATCCTGCAGGTAGTATCTCAGGGTTACAGGTTGGAATTCGAGAAGTCTCCCCCTCGCCGGTTCCTAAAGTCTGCTTTGCCAACGTCTCCCTCAGACAGGGCGACGGTATTGGAAGCCATTCACAAGCTGTTTTCTCAGCAGGTGATAGTCAAGGTACCCCTCCTACAACAGGAAAAGGGGTATTACTCCACGCTATTTGTGGTACCGAAGCCGGACGGCTCGGTAAGACCTATTCTAAATCTGAAATCTTTGAACCTGTACATACAAAAATTCAAGTTCAAGATGGAATCACTCAGAGCAGTGATAGCGAATCTGGAAGAAGGGGACTTTATGGTGTCCCTGGACATAAAAGATGCTTACCTGCATGTCCCAATTTGCCCTTCACATCAAGGGTACCTCAGGTTCGTGGTGCAAAACTGTCATTATCAGTTTCAGACGCTGCCGTTTGGATTGTCCACGGCACCTCGGGTCTTTACCAAGGTAATGGCCGAAATGATGATTCTTCTGCGAAGAAGAGGCGTATTAATTATCCCTTACTTGGACGATCTCCTGATAAGGGCAAGGTCCAGAGAACAGCTGGAGGACGGAGTAGCACTAACCCAAGTAGTGCTGCAACAACACGGGTGGATTCTGAATTTTCCAAAATCTCAGTTGACCCCGACAACACGTCTGCTGTTCCTGGGAATGATTCTGGACACGGTTCAGAAAAAGGTGTTTCTTCCGGAGGAGAAAGCCAGGGAGTTATCCGAACTTGTCAGGAACCTCCTAAAACCAGGAAAAGTGTCTGTACATCAATGCACAAGAGTCCTGGGAAAGATGGTGGCTTCTTACGAAGCAATCCCATTCGGCAGATTCCACGCACGAACTTTTCAGTGGGATCTGCTGGACAAATGGTCCGGATCGCATCTGCAGATGCATCAGCGGATAACCTTATCGCCACGGACAAGGGTGTCTCTTCTGTGGTGGTTGCAGAGTGCTCATCTGTTAGAAGGCCGCAGATTCGGCATACAGGACTGGGTCCTGGTGACCACGGATGCCAGTCTGAGAGGCTGGGGAGCGGTCACACAGGGAAGAAACTTCCAGGGAGTATGGTCAAGCCTGGAGATGTCTCTTCACATAAATATACTGGAGCTAAGAGCGATTTACAATGCTCTAAGCCTGGCAAAACCCCTGCTTCAGGGTCAGCCGGTGTTGATCCAGTCGGACAACATCACGGCAGTCGCCCACGTAAACAGACAGGGCGGCACAAGAAGCAGGAGAGCAATGGCAGAAGCTGCAAGGATTCTTCGCTGGGCGGAAGATCATGTGATAGCACTGTCAGCAGTGTTCATTCCGGGAGTGGACAACTGGGAAGCAGACTTCCTCAGCAGACACGATCTACACCCGGGAGAGTGGGGACTTCATCCAGAAGTCTTCCACATGATTGTGAACCGTTGGGAAAAACCAAAGGTGGATATGATGGCGTCTCGCCTCAACAAAAAACTGGACGGGTATTGCGCCAGGTCAAGAGACCCTCAGGCAATAGCTGTGGACGCTCTGGTAACACCGTGGGTGTTCCAGTCAGTGTATGTGTTTCCTTCTCTGCCTCTCATACCCAAAGTACTGAGAATTATACGGCAAAGGGGAGTAAGAACGATACTCGTGGCTCCGGATTGGCCAAGAAGAACTTGGTACCCGGAACTTCAGGAGATGCTCACGGAAAATCCGTGGCCTCTACCTCTAAGACGGGACCTGATTCAGCAGGGACCGTGTCTATTCCAAGACTTACCGCGGCTGCGTTTGACGGCGTGGCGGTTGAACGCCGAATTCTAAGGGAAAAAGGCATTCCAGAAGAGGTCATTCCTACACTGGTTAAAGCCAGGAAGGAGGTGACTGCACAACATTATCACCGCATTTGGAGAAAATATGTTGCGTGGTGTGAGGCCAGGAAGGCCCCCACGGAGGAATTTCAATTGGGTCGATTCCTACATTTCCTGCAAACAGGATTGTCTATGGGCCTCAAGTTGGGGTCCATTAAGGTTCAAATTTCGGCCCTGTCGATTTTCTTCCAGAAAGAATTGGCTTCAGTTCCTGAAGTCCAGACTTTTGTAAAAGGAGTACTACATATACAGCCCCCGGTTGTGCCCCCAGTGGCTCCGTGGGACCTTAATGTAGTTTTGGATTTTCTCAAATCCCATTGGTTTGAGCCACTCAAATCGGCGGATTTGAAATATCTTACATGGAAAGTAACCATGCTACTGGCCCTGGCTTCAGCCAGGAGAGTGTCAGAATTGGCGGCTTTATCGTATAAAAGCCCATATCTGATTTTCCATTCGGACAGGGCAGAACTGCGGACGCGTCCTCAGTTTCTGCCTAAGGTGGTGTCAGCTTTTCACCTGAACCAGCCTATTGTGGTGCCTGCGGCTACTAGCGATTTGGAGGATTCCAAGTTGCTGGACGTTGTCAGGGCATTGAAAATATATATTTCAAGGACGGCTGGAGTCAGAAAATCTGACTCGCTGTTTATACTGTATGCACCCAACAAGCTGGGTGCTCCTGCTTCTAAGCAGACGATTGCTCGTTGGATTTGTAGCACAATTCAACTTGCACATTCTGTGGCAGGCCTGCCACAGCCTAAATCTGTCAAGGCCCATTCCACAAGTAAGGTGGGCTCATCCTGGGCGGCTGCCCGAGGGGTCTCGGCATTACAACTCTGCCGAGCAGCTACGTGGTCGGGGGAGAACACGTTTGTAAAATTCTACAATTTTGATACCCTGGCTAAAGAGGACCTGGAGTTCTCTCATTCGGTGCTGCAGAGTCATCCGCACTCTCCCGCCCGTTTGGGAGCTTTGGTATAATCCCCATGGTCCTGACGGAGTCCCCAGCATCCACTAGGACGTTAGAGAAAATAAGATTTTACTTACCGATAAATCTATTTCTCGTAGTCCGTAGTGGATGCTGGGCGCCCATCCCAAGTGCGGATTGTCTGCAATACTTGTACATAGTTATTGTTACAAAGAAATCGGGTTGTTCTTGTTGTGAGCTCTCTGTTCAGAGGCTCCTACGTTGTCATACTGTTAACTGGGTTCAGATCACAAGTTGTACGGTGTGATTGGTGTGGCTGGTATGAGTCTTACCCGGGATTCAAAATCCTTCCTTATTGTGTACGCTCGTCCGGGCACAGTATCCTAACTGAGGCTTGGAGGAGGGTCATAGGGGGAGGAGCCAGTGCACACCACCTGATCCTAAAGCTTTATTTTTGTGCCCTATCTCCTGCGGAGCCGCTAATCCCCATGGTCCTGACGGAGTCCCCAGCATCCACTACGGACTACGAGAAATAGATTTATCGGTAAGTAAAATCTTATTTTCTTGGTTGTTCACCTTGTTGTATTGGGATGTAGTCATGTGACCGGCGGTCAGGAGACCGATGGTCACATAACCTCCCCCTACATCCCGTCCCCTCACAATCCCGACGGTCTGTTGTATTAATGGGGTTATACAGTTTTATTCTGTATATGATAAAAGGCGTCCTATAGACTACACCACATTCCTGTACCCCTTTCCTAACCAGTCAGTAACGTATTGTAATATGTTATGGTACAAATGCTGAATAAACATATGGGCAAAATGTCAGGCACAGATTACCCAGTATCATTATTTCCTCTGTGATATTAATGCCCTAGAGAAAAATATATACAAGGTAGTATACAGACAAATAGGGCCTGATTTTGAGGTGGACACAGTGGAACAACGTTTTACATATGTGCATAGTCCCGATTTTGTACCCGTGGAATTGCAGAACGTATTTAGATGCACGGTATCATAAGTGTAATAGGTATTCATGGGCAGTGACTGGGAGGTAAGGGGGAGGCTATGAAGATGCATGGAGATGTTGTGTCTCATGGGAGTGTCGCGGGACAGTCGTCAAAAGCGCCTGTGCACAAAGACGCTGATCAGCTCACATAGGAGGTCACACTCAGACGGAGATACTGCACCTGCCATAGGGCTGATGCAACCAATGATGCATCTACGGGTGCTCCAAGCGGCATTACTGCATCTATAGATGCTGACCGTGGACGTCTCTGTCCTCTCACATTCCAACGCACGGATGTACAGCAGGGAAGGACTCTGTAGCGGCACAGCATACAAATGCAGACATGACTGCGGCAAAAGATGGGCATCCATCATGCCTCAGCACAGATACCTCAACATTTCTATAGCAACACTACAAATTTCACATTTGACCAGATATATTGAAAATATTAAGTGACAGTCCTATAAGCGGTTCCCAGGAAGTTCCCCGATCAGCATTGTCACATGGCGAGGAATTGTGTAGCGTGTGTGAGTGTACACCCACAGCTGTTTCCTCTGCTGCTATTAGTCTGTGCATCGCTGATGTTGTGTCATCATCTGTACTGTGCTGGAGGAAAGCTTTTGAACCTGGACATATCTGTGGACCGTGATCTAATTTCATAATAAATAACTTATGAGGAATTTGTCTTCTTCAGATGACCTGTTGCAAAATATTCAAAGTACCTCTGGGATGGCTGCCATTCTCTACCTGAAGACCATGCTTGGGGACTGTGACATCCTCACCAAGCTGGTCAGTATCACTCCTGCTTTTTATTTACAGTATTAACTTCCTTCTTCATCGCTTGGTGCCTGTCCTCATCTTGAAATAGAGGCTCATTTCTGCTGCGGGGTACACTGGGCTCCACAAGGAATAACATTGGGGTGTAGAGTAGGATCTTGATCCGAGGCACCAACAGGCTCAAAGCTTTCGACTGTTCCCAAGATGCACAGCGCCGCCTCCTCTATAACCCCGCCTCCATGCCAGTGAGCTCAGTTTGTAGTTGGTGCCTGCACAGGGTGCTGCTTCAGGCAGCCTATTCTTAGCTTTAACTTTAAAGAAAAGAAGAGGCTTTTACAAGGGCTGCAGCAGGCTGTGTCTGATAGACGTCTCTGCTGCAGCTCCATCACCCCCAGCGGCGCTGTATACTCCCGCGCCGCGGTTGCCGGGTCACTACAGCGGTGGCGCCGGCTTCTTCCTCACTCTGCCCGTGAGTCACACACACACGCCGCTGTCTCCCGGATCGCGGGGCCACTGACAAGAGGGAGGTAAGGGGCTTCTGTGCCGCACTTTGCACCGCGATCCCGCGCGGCCGTAGGAGGCGGGACGCACGCGCTGGCGTGGACACAGATTACTGGGCTGATGTTCCACTAGCCACCAGGGTGATTCTGTATGGGCACAGGTCAGGGGGGATGTTGTACCATTACCCCTCCGCTTTCTTTACTGCCCGCACGCCCGGTGGGGATGCCAGCAGGGGGAGCAGGCCGGACCTGAGGCCCCGGCCCCAGGGCGCCATTTCAGCAATGTTCCCGCCCTGGAGCTGCTTCCTTCTCCCTCACTCCCGGTCAGCAGCCATTACAAACAGAGCCTTGCTGTTCCTGGCATTGCTGGGGCAAATCCTCCTCTATGGAACCGCCTGACTGCCAGTGCTGTGCTTCCTACAGGACACTTGAGTATTCTACCTGTCACTGCGACTGTGTTAGTTAAGAAAGAGTGCATACTGTCAGGGTTGTGTGGTACAAACACCCTGTGATATACATCCAGTGCCTACTGCGTTTGTTATATCTATTGTTATCACATATAGCCATACTGAGTATTACTTTGTATTGCTAGTACAGTGCAGTTTATGGTACATCATTTCTGCACGGTACGTTTGTGACTATATACGTGTGTGTGCATGTAGCTGCTGCGTGGTTGCCTTATTGCAGGGTATTTCACTCAGCGTGCTATTCCTATATTACTATACCTGTGGGGGCCAAGTGTTTCAGGTTTTCTCTGATGATAATATAGGATTGTTTCACAAGATATGCTACTGGAGTATTTTTTACTTGTGAATTATAGTCACCATATGTTCTATTCCTATTGAACCCTCGGTCTGTGCCAGCTTCGGCTGTTTCTCTGAGAGTTCTTACTAGGTATAGTGCTGCTACAAAAAAAAATGTTTGTACTGGGTTGCCCAATACTGTGCGCATTGTTATGTCTGCTACACGTGGCAACAACGTTGGGGCCTCTCCCACACTGCGTGGTTGTGAGGCCACTGACGGAATGGAGGATAATTTAGCAGCTGAGAGTTCAGGTTCAGGGGTTTCCTTGCCCCCCAGTGGGTCGGTAGCACTGGGGGCATCACAAGAACCACCTTGGGCTACATTTTCCACATTGTTAAACACGCTTGTAACTAAATTGACGCCCCCTGTGGGACACACCTGTGCCGCTACCACAGATTATGGTCCCCGCTGTGAACCCGCCATGGGCGGATCAGCTTTCCACTCAGTTACAGCATTTGAACCGATCCATGTCCAAATCTAAGGGTCACTCTTGCCCGCATAAGACTAAGTCGTCTTATAAAAGGGCCATTACCTCCTCCCGATCCGCGGCCTTAACTGACACGTCCTCCAAGGAGGACAGTGCTTATACTGACCCCTCGGACACTGACGCTGATGTTTTAGATGGGGAGGGGAGATTGTCCGTGGATGTCTCGGATTTGATTGAGGTGATACGGCTCATTCTTCAGGTGGCTGATGATTCTGAGCCTGAGACTGTCTCCAAGAAACCTGATAGGTTTAAGCGTAAGAAGGTGGTTAAGCAGGTTCTACCCTACTCTAAACACTTGATTGACATACGTCAGGAATGCTGGGAAAATCCAGGGACAAAGTTTACATCGAATAAAAGGCTTGCTATCATCTCTCTGTGGAGGTATGTAAAAATTGGGAAACCCCTCCGCCTGTAGTTTCTTATGTGGCGCGTATGGTTGTTTTCTCTGCCCTGCCAGTAACTACCGTCACCTCTCTGAAGGAACTGACGGATCGTCGGGTGGAGGGCTGTTTAAAAGCGATTTATACCCTTTCTGGGGCTGTACAAAGGCCAACTATTGCAGCGACTTGGGCTGTTGAAGCGTGGGCTCAGGAACTCGAGGCAGAACTGCCTTCTGATGCATCTGAGCATGCTCGACAGTGTCTCTCATATATTGCCACGGCTTCTGTGTACCTTAAGGAGGCGGCCTCCGATGCCGGGGTGCTCGCGGCCAAGGCTGCTACTGCGTCCATTTTGACCAGACGTATCCTTTGGTTGAGATCCTGGTCGGTGGATTTCGACTCCAGAAAGACCCTGGAGGTACTTCCTTTCAAGGGAGACATTCTCTTTGGAGAAGACCTCAATAAGATTGTGGCTGATCTGGCTACTGCTAAAACAGCTTGCCTACCTAGTGCGGCTCCTTCAGCACAGAAGGCTAAAAGTACTTTCCCTCGGCCCTTTCGTATTCCAGGTAAAGCAAAAGGTCTGGCGTACCCAAAGCAAGCCCGTACTTCCAGGCCTGGCAAGCCCAGACCGAAGCGCGCTTGGGCCGCCCGTCAGCCAGCTTCAAAAACTGTTAAGCCGACCGCATGACGGGATGGGCCTCCCTCTAGGTTTTACCCAGGAATGGTTGAAGACCACTTCGGATACCTGGGTGAGGGAAGTCGTTGCTCGAGGTTACGTCATACCCTTCAAGAATCGCCCCCCTCATCGATTTTGCCTAACAGATGTGCCTCTGGATCCGGCAAAAGCAAACACGTTGCACTCGGTGGTACATTCCCTCCTGTTCACAGGAGTGGTGGTACAGGTGCCTCTGACTCAGAGGGGCAAGGGGTTCTATTCACCGCTGTTTCTAGTCCCGAAACCGAACGGGTCCTCACGGCCCATTCTCAATCTGAAGTCCTTGAACAAGCATGTGCAAATTTCCAAGTTCCATATGGAAACGCTGTGCTCTATTGTTCAGGCCATGGAGCCTGGGGACTATATGGTCTCCCTGGATATACAGGATGCCTACCTACATATTCCTATTGCTGTATCTCATCAGCAGTACCCGCGGTTTGCAGTGGGCAACCTTCATTACCAATTTTGGGCGTTACCTTTTGGTTTGACAATGGCTCCGCGGGTCTTCACCAAGGTTATGGCGGTCATCATGGCCACGCTACGCTGTCAAGGGGTCAGGATACTACCATACCTAGACGATATGTTGATCCTGGCGAGTTCCCCAGAACTTCTCCTGTGTCATCTCGATTTGACAATCCAGTGCATGCAAGCCCACGGATGGTGATCAACTGGAAGAAATCCTCCCTGGTTCCGGCTTGGAGCATGGTACACCTGGGAGCGTTATTGGCCACCCACAACCAGAGGTTGTTCCTGTCTCAGGAGAAAGTCCTGAAGCTTCAGGACAAGATCCGATGCTTCCTATCCCGTCCGCAAGTGTCGAACCATTCGACGATGCAAGTGCTAGGTCTCATGGTGTCGGCTTTCGACATGGTGGAGTATGCTCAATTCCATTCTCGCTCTCTGCAGAAGTTGATTCTGTCCAAGTGGGACGGCCTGCCTCACCGGATCAGATCTCACATGATCTCCCTATCTCCGGAGGTCCGTCTATCCCTGGGTTGGTGTCTTCAGGACCAACGATTGAGCAAGGGCCGTCCCTTCTGGATATCCAACTGGGTCCTGCTGACAACGGATGCCAGTTTGAGAGGTTGGGGCGCGGTGTTGGAACAACACTCTCTCCAGTTTCGGTGGACTGAGGAGGAGTCTTTACTCCCGATAAACATTCTGGAACTGCGGGCAGTGTTCAATTCCTTGACAATGGCCCAGCATCTGATACAGAACAGACCTGTTCAAGTACAATCGGACAACGCCACCATGATGGCGTACATCAGTCATCAGGGTGGCACTCGAAGCCGCATGGCAATGAGGGAAGTATCAAGGATTCTTCAGTGGGCAGAACGCTATCTGCCGGCCATATCAGCAGTGTTCATTCCGGGCGTTCTGAACTGGGAGGCGGACTATCTCAGTCGTCGGGACGTGCACGGCGGAGAGTGGAGCCTACATCCGGAGGTGTTTCAACTTCTCGTGCACAAGTGGGGTCTCCCAGATGTGGACCTGATGGCGTCTCGACACAATCACAAGGTTCTGGTCTTCGGAGCACGGACAAGGGATCCTCAAGCAGCGTTCGTGGATGCTCTATCCCGTGGAACGTTTGGCTGCCGTATGTGTACCCTCCGGGTGTCCCTCCTGCCCAGAGTAATACGTAAGTTCAAGCAAGAAGGAGGAAACCTACTTCTAGTCGCTCCAGCGTGGCCCAGGCGGCACTGGTTCTCCGATCTACAGGGCCTCTCGTTGGATCGTTCCCTTCTACTTCCACAACGACCAGACCTCCTCGTTCAGGGCCCTTGTGTTTACCAGGATTTGGCCCGTCTGGCTTTGATGGCATGGCTCTTGAAGCTTCCGTCCTGAGGGCCAAGGGTTTTTCTGAGGCAGTCGTTCAAACTATGTTGAAGGCCCGTAAGCCAGCTTCTGCTCGGGTATAGCATAGGGTCTGGAATGCTTACTTTACTTGGTGTGCATCTCACAATCATGACGTTTTCAAGTTTAGTACGGCCAAATTATTGGCCTTTCTACAACAAGGCCTGGATTTAGGCCTGCGTCTGGCCTCCCTCAAGGTTCACATCTCGGCCTTGCCGGTTTGGTTTCAGAGAAAGATCGCTACCCTACCTGATGTCCATACTTTCACTCAGGGTGTGCTGAGGATTCAGCCTCCTTATGTGCCACCTGTGGCCCCTTGGGATCTGTCGATGGTTTTGGAGGCTTTACAAGAGTCTCTGTTTGAGCCTCTTACCTCTGCTGACCTTAAGTGGCTTTTTTTTAAGGTGTTGTTTTTGCTGGCTATTGCTTCAGCTAGAAGGGTCTCGGACTTGGGTGCCTTATCCTATAAGTACCCCTATTTGATTTCTCACCGTGACCGGGCGGTTCTTCGGACACGCCCAGGTTATTTACCCAAGGTGGTGTCTTCTTTCCACCTTAACCAGGAGATTGTGGTTCCGGCCTTTAATTCTCCTGAGTTGTCTTCCAAAGAGCGGTCTTTGGATGTGGTACGGGCTCTCCGTATCTATGTGAAGAGAACGTCCTCTGTTAGGAAATCCGATTCTCTTTTTGTGTTGTTTGGTTTTCACAAACGTGCCTGGCCTGCTTCTAAGCAGACATTGGCCAGATGGATTAGAATGGTGATTGCACATGCTTATGTACAGGCCGGTCGTCCGGTTCCTGCTACCATCAAAGCCCATTCTACTCGGTCGGTTGGACCTTCTTGGGCAGCCCACCGTGGTGCGACCCTTGAACAATTGTGCAAGGCGGCTACGTGGTCCTCGGGGAACACGTTTATTAGGTTCTATGCCTTTGATACTGCCGCTTCCCAGGATGCTTCCTTTGGACGCCGGGTTCTTGTGCCCGCTACAGTGCGTCCCCTCCCATAAGGAACTGCTTTAGGACAGCCCCGATGTTATTCCTTTTGGAGCCCAGTGTACCCCGCAGCAGAAAACGAGATTTATGGTAAGAACCAATACCACCCTGACGCATTTAGCTTTTTGGGGTTGGTATTGGCATAGCCGCTGACACCCTCTCCTGCGGTGAGTGTGTGGTGTAATTGGCTATATGCGGTTGTCGTCTCTGGTACCTGCTACTGCATTGGGCTGGTTAACTAAACTGAGCTCACTGGCATGGAGGCGGGGTTATAGATAAGGCGGCGCTGTGCATCTTGGGAACAGTCTAAAGCTTTGAGCCTGTTGGTGCCTCGGATCAAGATCCTACTCTACACCCCAATGTTATTCCTTGTGGAGCCCAGGGTACCTCGCAGAAAGAGATTTAACAACTGTAAGTTCTAACCATAAATCTTGTTTTTCTGTATATTATATTCATTTATTCAGTGTGTACTATGTTTTCACGGCTACCTGCTAGGCTGTAGTAATATCACTGTTGTGTGGAAGATGTTTAGCTGTCCCTGTTATATTATTTTGAGGATACGCTTATTTACAGGTGAGTGACCTGATCATGCAATCTCTGGACCCTGTGGATGCACCTGATTGGTTTATTGAGTGCTGTGGTTCTCTCTGTATGGATCTGCCAGACAATGCACTGATCTTTCTGTGCCAGGGAGTCCTGGCTATGCTGGAGTGGAAAGGAGGAAATCTAGGCCAGGGAGGGGAGAACCTTCTTCTTAACCTGCTTAAAGTTCTGCTGTCTCTTAGTTCACGGTAAGGAAGACATTTGCAAGAAGAACTTTGTACTGCATTTTTTTCCTCCTTATAAATGGTCCTTGGCTTATTGAAGAACAGAGTGTGTCCTTTGTTAAAAATAACTTAGAGGTCTGCAACATTGGGCCAAACTGAGAACCCTGTGGATGTTCGTTTTTATTGGGTCCAAACCAACGGGACAAGTAAGTGTATAGTGTCTTCTACCCTATATAGCCAGAGGCAAGCATTTATGGGATGGGCGGTGAGTATCGAGGCATACAGAGAAGGCTATTTCTGATAGATGTGTCTTCATACATGTTTACTGCCGCCAAACAGCCCTTCTTGTGTGGTTGCGTGAGAATCCTCTAGTGTTTGGTGTCACATTTTTTTAAATGTGTCTTAGTCACAACGAAATGCAACTAAGACACACAATGAGACTGTGCTGATATGACACTTATATATCTGTGTGCGACTGAGTCTCTGAATCTGTACATGAAGTGCTACAATGTAGAAGCTGCAGTTTTTTTCCAATACAAGTTCTGTTCTGTTCAGTGTACAGACTCACACACAATATACAAGCTTCATATATCAAATTAGCCAACACATTCTCCTCGTGCATCTTAATAGCATTACATTGCGACTAAGATGCATTTGCGGCAAAAAAGTACTCCAGATGATGCACGGGACCTGGCTGCTGACTCACGCCAGGCATTAAGGCTAGAGTTGAACGTCTGTTTCTGACTAATCTCTTGCATGTAGAGTAGCATGGGGCTGGTATAAGCACTGAAAGTGCTGATGATTGTTGCATCTGTGGACTTAAGAATAGTGAGTTGGAAAGGTTTGCATTTTCAGACGCACAGATTGGTTTGGCCAATATAGTGCCATGGCCACAGAAGCGTGTGACTGATTCCAACCCATTGGGGTAAATTTACTAAAGCTTCTAAAATAGAGAATTTGTGATGTTGCCCATAGCAACCAATCAGATGCTGTCTATCTTCTCCTAAAAGGCAATAGAAAATGATAGACATCAGCTAATTGGTTGCTTCGGGCAACATCACAAATTCTCTGTTTTAGAAGCTTTAATAAATGTACCCCTTTGTGTGCAACAAATGTGCCTTCTCTGAATGAATGTCCATATTTAGCAGTTAAGCATAATAATACTATTGTAACATACCTGTTTTATAGAAGGACAACTTCTTTCCAGTGTTCTTTCATAAAATAGTACATGTACTGTAGTGGCATTAGCTAGTTTTCAATGTGCACATTACAACGCTGATGTTTTCCATGGAAAGGAATGTAACAGTCTGTAGACCATTGCTCTATAGTTGGGTTGACTCTTTCAGCTCCCATGATTAATGAGTGTAGGATCTGTGTGCTAGAATCCCATACATTTAATTGGGGGCACCCTATCTTCAGAAGATTGTATTCCTCCGTTCCTCCAGGATTGCAGCCTATCTTCTCCAAGATGGCTTGGTCCAGTGACTGCTCTGGTTACAGGGAAGGTATACCCAGCAGACTGCTACATTGGGGTAGCAACTAAATACTGAAAAGGAAGGGGGGAGATAGGTTTGGCACATAAACAGATAAATGCTTTTCATCATATTTTCACAGCTGGCTTATTTCAAACATTACTCAGAAAGTGATGAGGACAGAAGTATCACTTGTTGTGTGTGAGAAAGAACAGCCAGATTCTTTCTTTTACTCAAGTCATTATTTTCCTTGTAGACCTGCAGGTCAGATTCATGTATTACTTCAAACAAGATATTGGCTTTTTGTGTTCACGCATCATAAAATCTATATTCATTTTGGTGTGTTTTGTGTTTTAGCCTGAGAGAGTCAAGCACAGCCTTGTTTCTGTCTAGGATTCTAGCCCTGTGGACACTTTCGGCCATAGATCTTCTGGGCTCGTGCTCAAGAGATCTGAAAGACTATCTTAACGGTGGCTCAAGCTCCCTGTCCAATCTTCTAGAATATGTATACGTACACTGGGAACACCCATTGGACGCCGTCCGACATCAAACCAAACTCATCTTCAAAAACATCCTCCAGATACATCAAGGAGCTGTGGTCATGCCGGACGGAGAAGTGGACACATTTCTGTCAGAGCTTACTCAGAAATTGCTGGATTTGGAATGGCACTCAAAGGGAAAGTACACGTCTCTGGCCTGCCTTGTAGAATGTGTGGGAACTGAACAGATACTGTCAGTAGATCGGACAATCCCAGCACAAATCCTAGATGTCATGTCAGATCAGTCCTTTGCTCCCTATGCAGGCAACCTCTTGGAAGCCATGTTCGTAAACCACAAACAACAACTTCTGTCAACTAAAGAAAGTTGTTGGGTTGAGCGATGGCACCAAGTCTGGGTCTCCCCTCTTATCCTACGTCTCTGTGAAGAACATGTTACTCAGACCACTTACATCATTGATTATTACCTGCCTAAGTTGCTCAAGTGCAACCCTGACAGTTTAAACTACATGATTGAAAGCCTGCAGTCTTCTGCCTTCACAAATCGTGGTAAGTTGGATTTATGTATTCATTTGAAAGCAAATCTTAAACCTAAATTCATATTGAGTGTAAATTAAATGTGTATGTATATTACTGTTTAGGAAGAAATGGTACTTGGAGCTGTAGATGTTTTAACACTGAATTGTTCAAAGCTAGTGTCCACTTTGTGACAAATACCCTAATATAAAGGCTGAACTAGAGTCAACTTGAGATGGGTGATGAGGATTGAATGTGATACTTCATTATATGACTGGCTGTTGTCCAATCAGATGACTGGCTGTTGTCCAATCAGATGACTGGCTGTTGTCCAGTCAGTTGGTACATTTGCTTCTTCTTTCCAATTCCTGCATATTTAAATCTCTTGTTCATTGCGCAAAGCTGTCTACTCTTCCATCAGTCCAACATTAGTAAAGGGGAGGGGGAATTGTTCCAAAGTGTAAATGCCTTTTACCAATCCAGTGTTCCATACAGTACAAAATTCCATAATCTTTGTCATTCATTCTTTTATTTGTTTAAATTCCATAGGGTCTGGCAATAACCGTGGTGCTCTTGGGGCCCTTATGGCGTGTTTGAGGACAGCCCGTGCTCATGGACACCTCAGATTTACCGAAAATTATGCATGGAGTGGAAAAGTCTCCACAGGTTTAATACGTCAAGGCCTTGTTCACAGACACGATCAGGTATGGGAAGCTGAGCCAATATAATATGTTATCCCTAACCCAGCATTCATTTCTACAGCTTCAAAGTCATTAATACTTTCAAGTAGGAGATGATTACAATTCAGGTGTTTTGTTGGTTATACTAGCCATGTGATCACGCCTAATCTTAAGTGCAAGAAAAGCCGTGGTTATAAGTAGAAATAGAATTTGAATACCCCCGCAGTCCCCACAGCTGTCGGCACCTTAGAGTGACAGCTTTGAAGTGATAGTGCACTCTAGCTCAACTTTAAACAGTATGTGGTAAATAGAGCTGCTCAGTATCTGTGTGCTGTGGGAAAAAGCCGTCCTGATTCCGAGTTAAACGCAGACCCGATAGTTTGGGGGCGAGGATGGGTCGGCAGCGGGGCCGGTTTCCGACACAGATTTATTGGCTTCTGCTACGGAGATGAGACAGCCATTCTGAGATGAAACAGCCATTCAGATGTCTTCAGATGCAGCACTCGGATCTGCAATGCCAACAGTACCCATCCTGTGCCCTCAGACGCCTTCTGTGGCATTAGCATATATTGGCATAGCTGCTGCAACCAGCCTGCACCTCTGAATCATCCCCAGTGGCAGTGTTTTCCTACAGGCAATAAAATGCATTTTCTTCCTTGTATTGCAGTGCTGTTTTTCCTGGTGTAGATTAACACCCTTTTGTTGGGTTTGCCCTTTAGGCTGGGTACACTCCTGGGCGATGATCCGCTGACCAATGTAACGATTGGAAAGTTGTATGCACAAACGATCTTGTGCTTGCTCACCAATCCGCGGCCCGACATGTCTAGCAGCAGAGTCATTTGAATATGCCCTCCCTCTTTGTGATGTCATATTCTGTGGCTGCTGCTAACCTATTGCGCGGTTGGCGGGTCAACCGTACACACAGCTAGATATACCAATATATACTGGCATTGGCTGTGCTGCAGTGCCGATGTGATATGTCTCTGAATGACATCGTACACACTCCCCGTTGTACTCGCAATATATCCTTCATCAATAAAACGAATGATATATCGCATCGTGTGTACCTATCATTACTCTAACTAGAGCTCTCTGTGTGTAGTTTTCTATCACTTTTCTTCCCTCTGTTGTATGGGTGTCTTTTCAATGTAATGAGTCTTCCCTGGTGGTAATGCTGAGGGAGAGCATTGTCCTGGTGTCAGTGGGAGAACTCTGAGAGACGACTCTGGGGCTCCGTTTTAAGAAGCCAGCAATCACTCCCAGCGTTCCATGCATACATGTGCGAAACCACTGTGCCAGCTGCAGTTATACCCCAACACCTTCCCCTGACTGGTTAGATGGAAAGTAGTAGAGGAGAGATTCTGATAACTGATTATACAAGCTCTATAGTGATTAGACAGTATAACGTAATCTCATCATGAATACTAAGGTATAGCTGTACAAGTATTAAAAGGTCCATCACTTGGAAATATTGCATGTACTTTTCTCTGACGTCCTAGTGGATGCTGGGAACTCCGTAAGGACCATGGGGAATAGACGGGCTCCGCAGGAGACTGGGCACTCTAAAAGAAAGATTAGGTACTATCTGGTGTGCACTGGCTCCTCCCTCTATACCCCTCCTCCAGACCTCAGTTAGAATCTGTGCCCGGCCAGAGCTGGGTGCTCCTAGTGGGCTCTACTGAGCTTGCTAGAAAGAAAGTATTTGTTAGGTTTTTTATTTTCAGTGAGATCTGCTGGCAACAGACTCACTGCTACGTGGGACTGAGGGTAGAGAAGCAAACCTACCTGCTTGCAGCTAGCTTGTGCTTCTTAGGCTACTGGACACCATTAGCTCCAGAGGGTTCGAACACAGGGCCTGACCTCGATCGTCCGTTCCCGGAGCCGCGCCGCCGTCCCCCTTGCAGAGCCAGAAGACAGAAGAGAACGACGAAAACGGCGGCTGAAGACTCCTGTCTTCATTAAGGTAGCGCACAGCACCGCAGCTGTGCGCCATTGCTCCCACAGCACACCACACACTCCGGTCACTGTTGGGTGCAGGGCGCTGGGGGGGGGGCGCGCGCCCTGGGCAGCAATAAGATTACCTTTTGGCACTAAATACACATAATACAGTCTGGAAAACTGTATATGTGTAAAAACTCCCGCCATTAAGTTATACAAAACGTGGGAGAAGCCCGCCGCTGAGGGGGCGGGGCCTTCTTCCTCAGCACACCAGCGCCATTTTTTCTTCACAGCTCCGCTGGAAGGACGCTCCCCAGGCTCTCCCCTGCAGTATCCTGTACAAGAAGGGTAAAAAAGAGAGGGGGGACACATAAATTTAGGCGCAAATAGATAATAAGCAGCTATTGGGAAAAATCACTCATTATAGTGAAAATCCCTGTGTTATATAGCGCTGTGGTGTGTGCTGGCATACTCTCTCTCTGTCTCCCCAACGGACTTTGTGGGGTCCTGTCCTCAGTCAGAGCATTCCCTGTGTGTGTGCGGTGTGTTGGTATGGCTGTGTCGACATGTTTGATGAGGAGGGTTACGTGGAGGCAGAGCAGGGGCAGATAAGTGTGGTGTCGCCCCCGACAGGGCCGACACCGGATTGGATGGATATGTGGAAGGTCTTAACCGACAGTGTCAACTCCTTACATAAAAGGTTCGATGACGCAGCAGCCTTGGGACAGCCGGGATCTCAGCCCGCGCCTGCCCAGGCGTCTCAGAGGCCATCAGGGGCTCATAAACGCCCGCTAGCTCAGATGGTAGACACAGATGTCGACACGGAGTCTGACTCCAGTGTAGATGAGGATGAGACAAATGTACAGTCTACAAAGGCCATCCGATGCATGATTACTGCAATGAAAAATGTATTGCACATTTCTGATGTTAACCCGGTTACTACCAAGAAGGGTATTATGTTTGGGGAGAAAAAGCAGCCAGTGACTTTTCCCCCATCTGATGAGTTAAATTAATTGTGTGAAGAAGCGTGGAGTTCCCCCGATAAGAAACTAGTGATTTCTAAGAGGTTACTGATGGCGTACCCTTTCCCGCCAACGGACAGGTTACGTTGGGAAACATCCCCTAGGGTGGACAAGGCGCTCACACGCTTATCAAAAAAGGTGGCACTGCCGTCTCAGGATACGGCCGCCTTAACGGAGCCTGCGGATAGAAAGCAGGAAGCTATCCTGAAGTCTGTGTATACACACTCGGGTACTATACTGAGACCTGCTATTGCTTCAGCATGGATGTGTAGTGCTGCAGCAGCATGGGCTGATACCCTGTCAGACAACATTGATTCCCTCGACAGGGATACTATTTTGCTAACCATAGAACATATAAAAGACGTCGTCTTATATATGCGGGATGCACAGAGGGACATTTGCCTACTGGCATCTAGAATTAATGCAATGTCCATTTCTGCCAGGAGAGTATTATGGACTCGGCAGTGGACAGGTGATGCTGATTCTAAAAAACACATGGAGGTTTTGCCTTATAAGAGTGAGGAATTGTTTGGGGACGGTCTCTCGGACCTCGTATCCACAGCGACAGCTGGGAAGTCAACTTTTTTACCTCAGGTACCCTCACAGCCTAAGAAAGCACCGTATTATCATGTACAGTCCTTTCGGCCTCAGAAAGGCAAGCGGGTCAGAGGCGCATCCTTTCTGCCCAGAGGCAGGGGTAGAGGAAAGAAGCTGCACCAGGCAGCCAGTTCCCAGGAACAAAAATCCTCCCCCGCTTCCACTAAGTCCACCGCATGACGCTGGGGCTCCACAGGCGGAGCCAGGTGCGATGGGGGCGCGTCTCCAAAACTTCAGCAGCCAGTGGGTTCGCTCACAGGTGGATCTCTGGGCGGTACAAATTGTATCTCAGGGATACAAGCTGGAGTTCGAGGCGACTCCCCCTCGCCGTTACCTCAAATCAGCCTTGCCAGCTGCTCCCAGGGAAAGGGAGGTAGTACGGGCGGCAATTCACAAGCTGTACCTCCAGCAGGTGATAATCAAGGTTCCCCTCCTTCAACAGGGACGGGGTTACTATTCCACAATGTTTGTGGTACCGAAACCAGACGGTTCGGTGAGACCCATTCTGAATTTAAAATCCCTGAACATTTATCTGAAGAAATTCAAGTTCAAAATGGAATCGCTCAGAGCGGTTATTGCAAGCCTGGAAGAGGGGGACTTTATGGTGTCGCTGGACATCAAGGATGCTTACTTGCATGTCCCCATTTACCCACCTCACCAGGAGTACCTCAGGTTTGTGGTACAGGATTGTCATTACCAATTCCAGACGTTGCCGTTTGGTCTGTCCACGGCACCGAGAGTATTTACCAAGGTAATGGCCGAAATGATGATACTCCTTCGGAAGAAGGGAGTAATAATTATCCCGTACTTGGACGATCTCCTTATAAAGGCGAGGTCCGGAGAGCAGTTGTTAGTCAGCGTAACACTCTCTCGGGAAGTGTTGCAACAGCACGGCTGGATTCTGAATATCCCAAAGTCGCAGCTGATTCCTGCGACGCGTCTGCTTTTCCTGGGCATGATTCTGGACACAGAACAGAAGAAGGTGTTTCTCCTGGTGGAGAAGGCCCAGGAATTGTCATCTCTGGTCAGGGACCTCCTGAAACCAAAACAGGTGTCGGTGCATCACTGCACGCGAGTCCTGGGAAAGATGGTGGCTTCTTACGAAGCAATTCCCTTTGGCAGGTTCCATGCAAGGATCTTTCAGTGGGATCTGTTGGACAAGTGGTCCGGATCGCATCTTCAGATGCATCGGTTGATCACCCTGTCCCCGAGGGCCAGGGTGTCTCTGCTGTGGTGGCTGCAGAGTGCTCATCTTCTCGAGGGCCGCAGATTCGGCATACAGGACTGGGTCCTGGTGACCACGGATGCAAGCCTCCGAGGATGGGGGGCAGTCACTCAGGGAAGAAACTTCCAAGGACAGTGGTCAAGTCAGGAGACTTCACTACACATAAATATACTGGAACTAAGGGCCATTTTCAACGCCCTGAGTCAAGCAGAGCCCCTGCTTCAAAACCAACCAGTGCTGATTCAATCAGACAACATCACGGCGGTCGCCCATGTAAACCGCCAGGGCGGCACAAGAAGCAGGATGGCGATGGCAGAAGCCACAAGGATTCTTCGATGGGCGGAGAATCACGTGCTAGCACTGTCAGCAGTGTTCATTCCGGGAGTGGACAACTGGGAAGCAGATTTCCTCAGCAGGCACGACCTCCACCCGGGAGAGTGGGGACTTCATCCAGAAGTCTTCACGCAGATTGTAATCCGTTGGGAACGGCCACAGGTGGACATGATGGCGTCCCGCCTCAACAAAAAGCTAAAAAAATATTGCGCCAGGTCAAGGGACCCTCAGGCGATAGCTGTGGACGCGCTAGTGACACCGTGGGTGTACCAGTCGGTTTATGTGTTTCCTCCTCTTTCTCTCATACCCAAAGTACTGAGGATAGTAAGAAAGAGAGGAGTAAGAACTATACTCATAGTTCCGGATTGGTCAAGAAGAACTTGGTATCCAGAACTACAAGAAATGATCTCAGAGGACCCATGGCCTCTGCCTCTCAGACAGGACCTGTTACAGCAGGGGCCCTGTCTGTTCCAAGACTTACCGCGGCTGCGTTTGACGGCATGGCGGTTGAACGCCGGATCCTAACGGAAAAGGGCATTCCAGATGAAGTGATTCCTACGCTGATAAAAGCTAGGAAGGATGTGACAGCAAAACATTATCACCGCATATGGCGGAAATATGTTGCTTGGTGTGAGGCCAGGAAGGCCCCAACAGAGGAATTCCAGCTGGGGCGATTTCTGCACTTCCTACAGTCAGGAGTGACTATGGACCTAAAATTGGGGTCCATAAAGGTCCAGATTTCGGCCCTATCTATTTTCTTTCAAAAAGAACGGGCTTCACTGCCTGAAGTTCAGACGTTTGTTAAGAGAGTGCTGCATATTCAGCCCCCTTTTGTGCCTCCAGTGGCACATTTGGATCTTAACATTGTGTTGGATTTCCTGAAATCCCACTGGTTTGAGCCACTTAAGACCGTGGAGCTAAAATATCTCACGTGGAAAGTGGTCATGCTATTGGCCTTAGCTTCGGCTAGGCGTGTGTCAGAATTGGCGGCCTTGTCATGTAAAAGCCCTTATCTGATCTTCCATATGGACAGGGCAGAATTGAGGACTCGTCCCCAATTTCTCCCTAAGGTGGTATCAGCGTTTCATTTGAAGCAACCTATTGTGGTGCCTCAGAAACAAACACCTACAATCAAGTAGTCCCCTGGCGCTAACAAGATAGTTAAATTCAATTGTAATAAACGTGTGTGTCCCAAAAAATAAAAATAGAAATCTGATGCAGCTCACTGCAGAGCTGGGGGACCTCTCCAACCCCTGCAAAAAACAGTTACCACAGAAAAAAAACACAAATACAGACAGCGCTACCAGATTTCTTATTAAAAGTACAAATTTATTTAATTTATTCTGTTATCATTAAACTTTCATTAACCATTCTCATCTCTAGGGCTAATTTGCATGCATTTATAATATTGGTATTTAAAATACTGGCCTAATCAATAAACAATCATACCATAAAACTCTGTTCCCTATACCACTTAATACTCCCCTGCTGCACAGAGCCTCCAGCTGTAATCAATTACCTCACACTGTTTCACTTGAATATTGAGTGCAGTAGTTTAGTATTTAGTACATTGATACAAAGAATACCAGCTCTGATTCAGATATAAAGTGTCTCTATTCCATTCCTGATAGGAGTATATATTATACTAATACTTTTTGTAGCAAAAGAATCACTTGTTTCGAATCAGGTTGTATATTTGAGACTCTTTGCTTCCAACAGTTCATATGGAATGTAGATATTTAGACAGCTGTTTACTTTCTTTTGTAGAATCAATTTTGATTTTGTGCACAACCCATATCAACAATTAAATGATTTAGTTGATTAAATGTGCATGCATATATGAGTTGATCTCAAAGCAGCAGAGTTAATATGATGTCTCAGCAGACATTTAAAACATGGCCATGTTAAAATCCCGTCTTTACCGCAATTACTTCTGGGTTTCTTTTTACCAAGCTCCCGGCTTCTGGTGCCAAATACCTTTATCCAAAGCCTTATCCGGAGACTCAGGTTCCTTCCCAGCACAGCAGCCGTCTCGCTGCGCAGCGGTCACGGGTTTCACAAGTATAAAAGACGCGTTTCTCCGCCTATCGGCATCGGCGGCTTCCTCAGTCAGAGGAAGTGAGAAGTGACCCGGGTGGTTGTGAGAAGCTATGGCAGGTCCGGTGGCTCTATGGATGGCATTTGATCAAGTGTAGAGATGTGTCCTCCTACATACAGTATAGCCTCAATACACCATCCAGCAGGAGATCCCTGGCATGAGTGAGCTGACAGGTCCCGTGCAACTTTGCTAACGCCAAGCGTCTGTTTTTGCCGAAAGTGTGTCTTAGTGGCCACTCAATGTGAGTAGGGCACACAAGAAGTCTGTGCTGTTTAATGTGATATATGACTCTTGTATATTGTGTGTGACTGAGTCTGTATACAGTGCAGAATAGAATTTGTACTTGAAAAAAGCTGCGGCTGCTGCATTGTAGCACTTTCTATGCAGATTTAGAGACTGGGAGGTATTCAAATGATATATCACGCCCAATCTCCTTCCTAAAGTGATCCCCATTATCGTGCATACCGTGCCCATAGTGATCAAAGGGTTAGGATGCCTTGCTACTCCGGGGGTAGCGAGCTGGAATGATGATATCACGCCTGTCATCAGAAACAGAACGGGTGTGGAAGGGGGCGGAAAGAATTGAATATCACCCTATTGGGCAGATGTATTAAGCCTGGAGAAGGCATAAGGAAGTGATAAAGCAGTAATGAGTGCAAGGTGATAAACGCACCAGCCAATCAGCGCCTAACTGTGAATTTACATACTGGAGCTGATTGGCTGGTGCTTGCACTTATCACTGGTTTATCACTTCCTTATGCCTTCTCCAGGTTAATACATCTGCCCCAATATTGTGTCTTATATCACATTATCAGCACAGTCTCCTGTGGCGTACTAGTCGCATTGCGTTGCGACTAAGATATATTATTTTCAAAAAAGACACTCGATGCTAGAAGATTCTCATGCAACCTGGCGTGACGAGGGGCTGTTTGGCGTGACTGTGTCAAAGATTTCTGACGACACATCTGTACTTTTGTTAAATGCAAATACGATGTTAAATATTTATATGAAGTACAAGATTGTGGGTTATTTACCCCCTGAAAAATATCACAACCTATTTTAGATGTTCCCATATCTGCGTAAGATGGGTGTACGAATACAGTGGAATATCAGCATTACATGCCAGCAGTGCGTCAGCTCTGACTGATTGTACAGATAGTCTTGTAATATAGCTGTTCCTATATACTGACTTGCTACTTAGATTAGTTTGCACATTTTTTATCAAATGTTTTGCTTCAAATACCTAGATATCCTTTTGCATGTATAGAACCATCTATCTAATAATAATAATAATAATAATAATAATAATAATACTGTAATAAGAGTGAAAGGTAGCCTCACATGAGACAAGACCCACAACAGTCAAGGTCCGTACAGCGGGGCATGAATGGTGCCAGCAGGAATATTGTAGGCACATTGTCTACCTGGCTCTTTGGGATTTGTCCCCGGCTGTTTTGTACAGTGCCTACTGATAAAGGTAGTATATCTTTATTTGGGATGCGGTCAAGATCCCGCCGGACGAAATCCCGGCAGTCAAAATACCGACACCGGAATCCCGACCGGCACAATCCCGACATATTCTCCCTCCGTGGGTGTCCACGACACCCATAGAGGGAGAATAAAATAGTGTGCCGAGCGTAGCGATGCACCATGCCCGCAGCATGGCGAGCGCAATGAGCCCGCAAGGGGCTGCGTTCCGCTCGCCACCCCTGTCGGGATTGTGCTGGTCGGGATTCCGGTGTCGGTATTTAGATCGCCGGGATCCCGTCCAGCAGGATTTCGTACTAATCCCCTTTATTCTTTTAATGTAGGTAATGTTTTATTTTTCAGGCAGTAAAATGTAAAAGTGTTGTTTTACGAAACTATGCAAAGAACATATTTTGTTCTGCCTGTCTGTATATATGCATATGTACATACAAGTCCTCATACTGCAGACGTGCCAAACATCCCCTCTCCGCACGCCAGGTCCTGTGAGACTCTGCTAGCGATGGGCACATTCTTTTTGCGGCTTCTTACCTGGAAATGTGTCCTAGTCGCAATGTGATGTGACTAGGGTGCACAAGGAGACTCTGCTGATTGATGTGCATCTCTTGTATATCTATGTGCATTTGAGTCCGAAACGGTATACAAAGTGCTACAACGCAGTGCCCGTATCTTTTTTCCACGCCAAGTTCCATTATGCTTCGTATACAGACTCAATCACACACAGATATATATATACAAGTGTCGCCTATCAAATTAATCAGCACAATGCAGATAAGATACATGGGTGAGCAGGTGGTGGGTTTGCCTTTTATTGTTTTTCTTAATGTCTATTTTTAGCTATTGATTGAGTAGTGGAAACTCCTACTGGCCCTAGCGGCTGGGGTGACGAGAAGGGAGGAAATAAATAGAACAAGACAGATTATTAGATCAGTATTGCAGCAGAACATTGTCCAGATGGCATATTATCAGTCCGTGTCTGTAGATACTTGTGGCTTAAATAAAAGAAGATAAACTTAACACAAACCATCCAGACTTGCACTGAGATGATGAAATACTGTGTGGGAAGTAAACGTACTCGCTAGCACGGAGTGGGACTGGGTTCTTCTTACTTTTTTCCATACTTTCTTCTGCACAATTCTGTTTTTCGTGTGTTTACTGTGTGCTTCTAAAGAAAGACAGTCCAGGGAGCAGAAGTAAAAAGGTCATAAATATGAAATCAAAACACCCTCTACTGTACATCTTCTTTAAGCCGGAGACTGCAGTACTTCAAAACGTCCCATAACTACATATCGTACAGGAGATGTTCCTGTTTTCTTACAAACCACAAACCTGAACAACCAGCTTAAAATGTACATAGCCAGCTTTCATCGTCATACCCTCCAACATTTCACACACAATAATCGGTACAAATGAGGAAACTGGCTTGGCCACGGGTAAAGAGGGCGTGGCAATGCTCCCTTTCCTATATTTTCAATGGAAATTTGGAGAGTCAAAAATCAGTACAGACCATAAAAAAAGGTACTGTACCTGCCAAAAAGGTACAGTTGGAGAGTGCATAATCATTTTTCAGTCCTTTGTCAACAAAACTGTAATGATTTAAAAAAAGATCTGAGGGGAAAAAACAACAACCATTTCCGCTTGTTTATGTTTGTAATGTTTATTGCTACTAAAGGTGGGTACACACTGATAGATATATCTGCAGATATGTCTATGGATGGATTGGGCAGTATGCTGTGCACACACACTGTTCGATCCTGCGGGACTGACGTCATGAACTGGGCGGGCATGTACACACGCCAGCCCAGTTCAGCTGTCAATCACCACCGTCTGCAGCAGCATGTGTACGGGCGGCCGGCTGGTCGCCCGTACACACACAGCGATGTGCCAATATATCGGTAGATATATTGGCCGTTGGCTGTGCTGCGGGGCCGACGTGATATGTTTGTAAACGACGGAGTTCACAGACATATTGCCCGTACACACTGGCCTCCGTTCAATAGAACGGCCAATATATCGGCCAGTGTGTACCCACCTTTAGACACTTGCTGGACAACCACTCCTCAATATAACATACCTTCTCTCCCGGGAACCCACCGTTATCTGAAGGCAGAGGCATTATCCATCCATAAAGCCCAAATCAAGTACACTGTACTTGGGACCCTACAGGAGCATGAGTGGGCAGCACAGCTGTCTGATACCTGGCTTGTGGCATATAGGGTATATGGAGTGGTATGTTTTCTTTTTGTTGGGTTGTGCAATAGCTGACAACCCCATTTAAAATACATATGCCAATAACAAATGATTTAGTGCAGTAAATCAATCCTACCGGTACATATTGTGAATAGCGGTGTTATACTAGGCACACACTATACAGTGTTAGGGCAACCTGACAAATATCGGATTGTTGGCACAATAATTGTTTGTGTGTATGCTGCACCGGGGCCCAACAGTCAGTCTGAATCACATAGAATTGGCCTCCGGTATAGTGGGTTCTTCATACACCATGTCGTTCACATCTCATCAAGGTTGTTCAGAAAATGCAGTGTGTTCGGACCTCGGTCGATGTCTAATGTGGGTGTGGTATGTTAGATAGAATAGATTTAGGTCGACAGTGTATAGGTCGACCACTATTGGTCGACAGTAAGTAGGTCGACCGGGACTCTAGGTCGACATGAAAAAAGCTTGACATGAGTTCCTGTGCACAACTGTACTATGAGCCGTTTTTAGAATTTATATACAGTAGGTAGCTTGGAGAATTATGTCACCATTCCTAAGAAACATTTTCCTTCTCCAATCTTACTTTATTGTTGACACCCCTAAAATGCTGGCCAAGCTCTCCTCATTTACACCTCAATTTTTGTTACCTCTGCTAATTGGACTACCATGAACCAAAGCATTGTCGCATGAAGCACGTGGGTTTAACATTGTCGTTCTTTCTAGTGTAATAGGTTTCTGTCAGTCATTGCATTGGCTCAGTGTTCAGCATTCTCTTGAGAAAAGTCATCTTTATGTTGGTACTGTACAGTGTAAGAGACTGATCCACTGAACATGATGCATTTCTGCGATCAGGGCACTTTTACTTTCTGTTTTATTATATACTGTAGGTTTACGTTTTTTTCTGATTTGACCGGTGTGCAAGTTAATTTGAAGTGATATAAAAAATAAATGATGGCTTTTCAAAGCCATTTGTCGGCAGTTTTGCCTACAGTATTTAAACGGCAATAATATTAAATGCAAAACCAGGCTCATTTTGCATTTAATATTATTTCCTTTTTTAAATACTGCGGGAAACAATCTGCTATTTTAAATACAAAAAATGCAGTTTAGTAAATACGTATACCCCTTTGTTCTTTGTAGAATGTAGGATCCTGCAAATCAAAAGTGAGACTTATTTTACTATTTGTAATCTTGTTTAATCTCCCAAGACTTCTTGTTTTGCTTAGTATATTATTTTATTATTACCAGTTATTTATATAGCACATACATATTCTGCAGCGCTTTACAGAGAGTATATGTTCTTTTTTCATTTTAACACAAGAGGTTTTAGATATACTGTACTGTAAGGCTGTGATTTGTAATTAGGTGCTACTTTTCTGTTTGTGTAGATACGTATGGATGCACTGGGTCTCCTCTGCGAAAGCCATTGGAGCACTGAAGTGGTTTCACTGGATGAAATTAATTTGGTTCATTTCTTTCTCAAGTACAATTTAAACTGTCAGTCCCCCTCCGTGAGGCAGCAATCGTGTTACCTGATCAGGAAGGTACGTTCTCCAAGTGCATGCGAGTCAGCCATGACGGTTGCTAGTGATGCATGATTGGGCAGTGATCATCAAAATGATTTGTCAAACAGTTTTATTTTTTGTAAATTTATCCCTTTAAGTATGAAAGTTCAGAAGCGATGTACAGTATTTTCTTTGGGTTGGGATGCCGGGAGTCAGAATACTGACGGCGGCATCCCGACACCTACTAAGTAAGTATGCTAACCCTAACCTCCTACCCCCCGAACCCTCCCTCCCCGCAGCCAGACCCTAACCTCCCCAGGTGGTGCTTATACCTAATGCCCCTCCCCCCCTTCTTCCCCCACAGCCTAACTGCCCCACCCTCCGCAGCCTAACCGTAACCTTCCCAGCCAAGGCATACTTACGTTTGGGTGCTGACAGTCATGATCCTGGTTCCGGCATTGTGATCGATGTTTGGATCCTGACGTCTGTATTCTTAACGGTGTCGGGAGATTCTGGCATTGCTATTCCGACTGCCGGCATGCTGAACGCTGGTATGGTGACTGCATCCCTTTTCTTTTAGCTGTTTTGCAGAGTGCAGGAAAGTTCCCAAGTTCTATTTAAGCACCAACAGAGCAAGAATCTAAGAGGCCGTGAAGATACAGACAATATAGCGGATCCTTGTACAGCCCTCAACAATTACACAGTAAGCCTTTTATTATCTTTTATTGCATGCAAATGGCTGACAATAAGAAAGCTAACATAATAGTATTACAATCCTTCCTTGCTGTTTATTTTCACGTTTTAGTCATTGGTCCAGTTGTAATAAAAAATTTTTTTCTAATAATAATAAAAAACAATCAAACCAAAAAAACTATCCGAGGGAATAATTTGAATATCATAATCTACAAGAACAACACACACAATGGGCCGGATGTAATGAAATCCATGTAGGCCGGAGGTGCGGGTTCCCGACAGAGTTTAAGGGCCTTACACACTGGCAGATAACACTACACGATATGAACGTTCTCGTTCATTAATGAACGAGAACTCGTTGGTATCGTGCAGTATGTAGGCAGCAACGATAAACGATGCGCGGCCCGGCGCTCGTTCACCGTTGGTGCCCCGTTGCTTATGAATGAAGGCCAATATGGACAATCTCGTTAGCATTAGCATGCACTGTTATGGAGCCGGGTAACAGGGTGAGTGAAGAAACTTCACTCCCCCCGTCACCTCCCTCTGCCGCTGGGTCGCCCATATCCGCCGTCGGGCAGCTCAGCGGTGGATCGCCAAATGTGTAGGGCCCTTTAGATGTGTTTTAAAGCTGCAATTATGTACAAGGCAAAACCATGCCTTTATAAATGATTGCCGATTTTTAAAAAATAGTCCTGCCGGGAAACCACACCTCCGGCCAACACAGACTTCATTACATCCGGCCCATTGGGTGTGTTGTTGTAGATTATGATATTCAAATTACTGCATAGGATAGTTTTTTTTGTATTATTATTTTTTTATTTTAATTACAGCGTAGCTGTTGTCAGTTATGCTTGTATTGTACGTTTGTGCACTGTATGTCCTAGTACACCAGTGATTTTCATCTTTTTTCAACTCGCGGCACACTGAACAAGATTTAAAAAAAAAAAATCTCCCAAGTCTGTACTTTTCGCTGATCTTTTCGTCATTCTGTGTTCCTCCGTTGGCTCCTGTCAGCGTTGTGACATCAGGGCTCTCTCTAGCAGCTGGTGGGCATGGCTCTGCTCCTCTTCTCCAGCGGCACACCTGGAAAACCCTGTGCTAGTCCTTTATATGCTGCTTTGTCTTGTTATGTTTATTATTTTTAGCATTTCTTTTTATGGTGCTACAAAATCAGTGCCATGCAGTGGGGATTTCATGCTGTGTAAAGTACAGAGACATTATTTCCTTTTTTATTGCAATATTAAATCATTTGGTTAAGTAGACTAAGTTATACAAAGTTCTAAGTTGATTTTCCTGTTCACACTTGTTTTGGACCATTCTACAACAATTAGCTGCTATGGAGATCAGTAATGAAGTTCTTTAAGCTACTAATTAAGAATAATACAAAGATAACCTACTCTCAATCCTGTAAGCATTGTATAAAATGGATCTTTGAATAAATATTTTCGCGCAAAAGTATTCACTGTCCCATAGGGTAGCGATCACTTTTGTGCGAATTTGGCATTTGGCCTCCTGGGCGAAGGGTATGATATGCGGTCCCGTTGCCGACGTTTAAATGCAATGGCACTTTGCACCCTTTGCTGGAATTGAGTTTCCTCCTTAGTACATGAGAACCATATTTACCAGGCCCTTAGTGGTCACTGTAGGTAGGTGCTGATCAGTGAGAAGGACATCTTTTAATTTTCAAAAACAAAATAGTACATGTAAAGCTACGGTGGCTGTAGTGATGCATCACATCTAAATATAGGCCCATCAAAACTACAATATGCCCTTCTCGCTAATAGGGACCCTGTACCTAGAGCAGTGGTTCTCAAACTTTTTTGAATCACTGCTCCCTAGAGTATCAGAATATTTTTCACTGCACCCCTAGGTCAAAAGTTTCTTATTGAGAAATTTTTTAAAGAAATATTACATTTAGTAAATTGTGTTTATATGTCATCCTTAGGTTCAGTTGTGTGGTGAAGGACAAGAGTCGCTTCTGTTTGGCCACATATTTTATGACTGACAGCCACCAGCACTGGTTTTGCCCATTACATTGACCATTAATAATTTTAATTGGTACTTGACCACCAACCCAGGGCACCCCTGCAAGGGTCATTAAGCACTCCAGGGTGCCGCAGCACACAGTTTGAGAACCACTGACCTAGAGTGAACACTAGGTGCCTTTTCATACAGTTATGTAGTGTCTACAGTTTCTGCATTATTTTGTGTATCACTGCTATATAGCTACTACCTAATGTCTGTGTGAAATCTCCTACAAAAAGCTAATTAGCTCTTCAGACTGCAGTCCCCATCATTCCCACTGGGGGCTGAAGCATAGTCGTGTTCAAGTGCTTGGTAAGGGGTGTGCTTCTGTCTCCTTATCCCCACTCTGGGACATAGACCACCAGACCCCCAACTCCCCGGACAGAGATTACTCCCCTGGGTAACACTGTCTCCTCCCCACATCTTGGCCTGCTCCCGGGGAAGGAGGCAGACTTGTCCTGAGTCCAAAATGACCGTTGTGAAACAGCACTATCCAGATTTTGGCGGTTTCGCATCGACTATCTTGGTTTCGGGAGAAGACTGCCACTTCCCTGGGTGCTGCCATAAATGTGTGGAAAAGACGCATTAATAGTGGCCAAATCAACTTTTCTCCTACGTCCTAGAGGATGCTGGGGACTCCATAAGGACCATGGGGTATAGACGGGATCCGCAGGAGACATGGGCACACTATAAGGACTTTGAATGGGTGTGAAATGGCTCCTCTCTCTATGCCCCTCCTCCAGACCTCAGTTAGACTCTGTGCCCAGGAGTGACTGGACACACACTAGGGGAGCTCTAATGAGTTTCTCTAAAATACTTTGTTAGGTTTTTTATTTTCAGGGAGACCTGCTGGCTACAGGCTCCCTGCTTCGTGGGACTGAGGGGAGAGAAGTCAATCCTACTTCTTAGTTCAAAGGCTCTGCTTCTTAGGCTACTGGACACCATTAGCTCCAGAGGGTTCGATCACTTGGTGCGCCTAGCTGCTTGTTCCCGGAGCCGCGCCGTCAACCCCCTCACAGAAGCCAGAAGAAAGAAGCCGGGTGAGTATTAGAAGTAACAAGATAAAAGAACCAAAACGTGCGCAAAAGGAAGAGCCAAACTAAAAATATATTAATCTATTTTATTAAATAGTAATTGTAGTTATTAAAAAATATTCAATTCAAATATATATTCCTCGGAGTGACCACAGTAGGATATTACAAATAAATTTAAAATAAATAAAACAACATAATCATAAAATATATTACCAACTAGTTGTTCTCATATATGATTAATATTCTAAAGGATCAATAATGGATACAGATATATATAATCCTGAAGAACAATGGCTGGCCAGCCTTAATTAATACTTAATAAATTGTGCACAAATAGGATGTATCAAAAGAACGAATAGAAAAATGAAAGATTGTTGTCTAGAAGATATCATATAATTGCATAGATGGTAAGAGCTCAGGATTCTTCCAACAACAGTCTAAAATAGTAATAGTTAGCCGTTATATATGTATCCAAAAGTCTCGTGAGGGAATTAACCTCATACGGCTGCTGATGTAATTGCTAAATGTTGGAGCTAATGAATAGACACCAGTCCCGTCTTTTAGACCAAAAACTAATGAAAGTCTCGGTAAAAGCACCTAGCCTTAGGCAGCTGTTTAATGTGGGCAGCCAATGCCGTGATAATGCAGTCCCGCAACAAGATGATAAATGTGAACAAAAAATACTGGAACAAAGTCCCGAATGACTCAAATAGCACCTAGCCCAACGAGGCCATATATGTGGGTAGCTATAATGACGGGATAATGTATAAATGAATAAACCCCGTATCACTCGTAGCAGTCTCACCCGTGCCAGTGAATGCAATAGCCGTCCGTCCGGCCGGATGTTCACCGGACCTCCGCCGTTACCAATCCACAAGCCGTTCAGTGCTGCACTGCCTGGGTGCTCCTCCGACAGTGCAGCTGGGTAATCCTTAGGCTGGGATGTTAAAGAGGAAAATAACTGTGGCGGTTATGGGCAGGTTAGGGCTGTTGGTGATGTCCGTTCGTCTCCCAATCGCAGAGAGATGGTGTATAACCGTGGATCACTCCAGAGCCGTTCAACCTAACGCGTTTCTCGACCGTAGGCACTGGTCGTTTCATCAGAGGAAGTGTAATAAAAGGGAGTCCTCATCTGGCTGTATTTAAAGCTCCCCGTTAATTGTCTAAACAGAAACAGCTGATGAATTTCCAACTATTCACCCATAGAAATCGAGTTGAAGTGAAAGAGTCTAATATATTTCTCAATACCTATGTATAAATCTCAGTGTCATGCTAAAATATTAGGATCAAAAGCCAATATATGAAATAATATAAATATATAGAAAATAAATATATGAAAAAAAATAAAAAAATAAAAAAATATATAAAAAAATATAAAAAAATATAAAAAAATATAAAAAAATAAAAAAAAATAAAAAAATAAAAAAATAAAAAAATAAAAAAATAAAAAAATAAAAATAGAAGCACAGAAGACTTCAGTGACGGCAGAAGACTTCAGTAACGGAGGTAACACGCAGCGGTCGCGCTGCGCTCCCTGCTCCCACACACCAACGGCACTCACAGGGTGCAGGGCGCTGGGGGATGAGCGCCCTGGGCAGCAAGTTACTGACGGTCTCTACACTGGCATAAGTCGCATATTCGGTGCCCGGGCACCGTGTACCATACCCCCGCCAGTATCAAGCAGCGGTCGCGCTGCGCACCATTGCTCTCACATTCGCAAGAATGTTATTTTGCCTGGTTGCTACTCCCTGCTGTCGACGACTACTAGGTTTTCTGTCGACCATAAGATTTCCTGTTAGATCCACAATCGGGGCATTCAGTACATGGTCATACACATTCAGAACACATTAATGTCACTAGGGACCCGCCGGTTCCGGACAATCCGTATATATATATATATATATATATATATATATATATATATATATATATATATATATATATATATGATATATGTGTATTACATTATGTATATTCATATTATGATTTATAATGAATGCTGAAGTAAAAGTATTCCTTCTCATGTGCTGGTCGCTCTGTTGATAAAGCTTTAGGTCGGCCGTGACGAGTTGGTCTCAGATCCTCACAAGGAGTTTGAATGTTTATTCTTTTCCCGTTGCTGATAGAATACTGTGAAAGTCAACTCCTGGTCGACACGGGGCCCTGTCACAAAGGATCGTACACAGGAAGCTAAGTGATATATTATTTCTATGCTTTAGAGTTATTTTGCATTACATGCACATGGGGGAGTGTTTATATTCGGAAAGGCATCCTATAGAATTATCCTAAAGAGAGAGGGGAGGTTTCTTCTGTTGATTCTTCTCTATAACATTGCAGCAGGCTGCCGTGCGACGGCAGGAGGTGTGGCCGGGGGAATGCTGAGGCTGACTCCGAGAGATACTGCAGTTTCTTCCTGGGACGGTATACAGCTGTCTGGGGATGCCTCAGTTCAGTCAATCTCGGCGGATACCACTGGTAGATCTAACTTCGTGAGTTAGACTCCTTCACAACGATTGATGACGCATTCTGTTGTGCAATGCAGTCATTTTAACCTGTTCAATACTGTTCTTTTTTCTCTTGGGAGGTAAAAAGGTAAGAGTTCTGCAGCCTTGTTAGGTTCGCAGAAGGGGATGTCGTTTTCTGTTTCTACCACATCCATCGCATGTCGCTGAGTCTATCTGGCTGGAGCCCACTCCGGTGGGAACTCGTCTACTACTTTTCAGTCAGTCCTGGAATGGACTTGGACCTGTGAGTTAATTATAGAATCCAAAAAGGGACATTCTGGCGTTTACAGATGTTTACCCTCACTGATTTTTCAAATAGATCTTGCCGTTTCCCCTCTGGAAGGGGAGGTAGTACGCGACGCCATACCAGAGTTGCGTCAGTTTCAGGGCAGTGTCCTGCTGTCCCTGTTTTAAAAGAAAAAAAAAAAAGGAAAACAGATTTCTCCTTACGCAGTTAAACTACAGGATGGGATCTCTCAGACCACGGAGCTCCAGCACGTAAAGATAGAAAGGGATTTAAATGCATTTTTCTCCACATTCAGCTTACCTGGGTGGATATCCAGGATTGTCTTTGCCATTTCACCGGAGGGATGGCAGTAGGAGGGTATTCTTTCAATAGTAAGAGCCATCGTTATTCTCTACCCAGACACTCTCCTGATTAAGGCGAGGTCAAGACACAAGTTGTGAAAATCGTTGTTTTCTCTCTGACTCTTCTTCAACACAACGACGCAGACGTTCTGTGTGTTCCTGTGGAAAGAGGTCTGAGGATCCGGAGTCGGATCCGATTTGCAGTGACAATCCATCAATATGTTCCGTTGATGAAGAAAATGGGTGCGGCCTAAGAGTAAATGTAGTCCGGGTCTCACCTGCACATGCGCCGGAATATAATCCTAATGGCCAGGATATCGCTCCTGTGGTGTCTATTCTGTTCTCACCTCCTAGAGGGACGAAGGTTCAGAATCCAGGAGATCCTGGTGTCCATACATGCAGATTTCCGAAACTGGGGAGCAGTCCTTGCAAGGGAATTATTTCCAGAGGAAAGGGTCAAGCTGGGAAGTTTGTCTGCAATAAACTTTCTTGAATTAAGAGCTATTTTCAATGAACATGTGATTCATAATGTGCCCGTGTTAATTCTGTCGGACTATTTGACAGCAGTGGTGTAAGTAAGCCGCTAGGGCGGAACAAGGAGCAAAGCGGCAAGGGCAGAAGCCGAAAAAGGTTTTCCGCTGGGTGAAAAGACTGGAAAACGCTATATTAGCAGCCTTCGTTCCGGATGTGAACGACTGAGAAATAGCTTCCTCTGCAGACGAGATCTCCATCCGGGAGAAATACAGTCGTCATCGAGAAGCTTTCACTGAAGTGACAAGTCTTGGAGGAGTGCCTCAAGTCGACAGGCTGGCGTCTCGCCTCATCGAGAGATCTCAGGGATATTGTTCCGGGTCAAAGGACACTCAAGCTATGGCAGTGGACGTTCTCGGGACACCTTGGGTCTTTTCAGTGGGTCTATGTGTCCCATCCGTTTTCACTCTTCGGAAGGTCTAACCATGGAGGGGTTGGTATCCAGTTCTTCAAGATTTACTCATAGAAGATCCATGGCCTTTTTCTCTACGTGAGAAACTGTTACAGCAAGATCTGGGCGTGTATCAAGATTTACCGCGGCTGCGTTTGACGGCGTGGCGGTTCAACGCCATATCCTAGCCAGAAAGGGTATTCCCAGTGAAGTCATTTCCACACTTCTTCAGGCTAGAAAAGAAATAACGGCAAAGCCTTACCACCGGGTTTGGAGACAATATGTGTCTTGGTGTGAATCCAAGAAGGCTACTACGGAAGAATTTTAGCTGGGTCGTTCTTCTCCATTCTTTACAAGCAAGTGTGGGTGCAGGCCTAAAGTTAGGCTTCATTTAAGTGCGGTTTTGCCCTTATAAATTTTCTTTCAAGAAAGAATTGGCAACCTCTCAGGAAGTTTGGACCTTCGTGAAAGGAGTACTGCACGTCCAATCTCCAGTTGTGCCCCCATTGGCACCGTGGGACCTTGACGTGGTGTTGCGTTTTCTTGTGTCACACTGTTTGGAACCTTTGTGAAAGGTTGTGTTAAAATTTCTCTTTTGGAAAGTGGTCATGCTATTGGCTTTGGCGTCCGCAAGGCGGGTGTCCGAAGTAGCGGCTTGGTCTCGCAAGAGCCCTGTTTGATCTTCCATGTGGATAGAGAGGAATGGAGAACTCGGATAATAGGTCTGCCAAATGTGGTTTCTGGGTTTCGCAGAAATAAGCCTATTTTGATGCCGGTGGTTACTTAGGCATTAGCTGACTCTCAAAGTTTCTCGATGTAGTCAGGGCTTTGAATATTTAGGTCGCCAATTTGGCTCAGATTGGGGAAACGGAGGCTCTGTTTATCTGGTTTGCTCCCAGCATGATTGGGGCGCCTGCGTCTATGCAGTCTGCTACTTGCTGGATCTGTGATACGGCTGGATTGCCGTTACTGAAGTCGATGGAGACCCATTCTAGTAGGAAAATGGGCTCTTCTTGGGCGCATGCCCGAGGAGTCTCGGCGGTTCAACTTTGCCGAGCGGCTACTTGGTCGGGTTCAAACACTTTTGCTATGCTCTACAAGTTTGATACCCTGGCTGATGGGGACCTGTTGTTTGCTCAATCGGTGCTGCAGAGTCGTCCGCACTCTCCCGCCCGGTCGTGAGCTTTGGTCCTTACGGAGTCCCCAGCATCCTCTAGTACGTAGGAGAAAATAGGATTTTAATACCTACCAGTAAATCCTTTTCTCTTAGTCCGTAGAGGATGCTGGGTGCCCGTCCCAGTGCGTACTGTGTCTGCAGTTATTGGTTATGGTTACACTCTTGTGGTGTTTCTTTTCTGTCAGGCTGTTTCTGACGTTGTTCATGCCATAGCATGCTGTGTCTTATTATTGGTTGTGTTACATATTCTCTCAGCATGTGGCTGTGCATTGTTCATGCCGTTGGCTGGTATTCTTTTGAATGACACGTTCTGCGGTATGTTCGTGGTGTGAGCTGGTACGACACTCACCATGTTTAAACAATAAATTCTTTCCTCGAAATGTCCGTCTCCCTGGGCACAGCTTTCTAACTGAGGTCTGGAGGAGGGGCATAGAGGGAGGAGCCAGTTCACACCCATTCAAAGTCTTATAGTGTGCCCATGTCTCCTGCGGATCCCGTCTATACCCCATGGTCCTTACGGAGTCCCCAGCTTCCTCTACGGACTAAGAGAAAAGGATTTACCGGTAGGTATTAAAATCCTATTATAATGGCTTTCAAAACAACAGTTTCAAGAGGTTTGCAGCGCCGTATATACATTGCACATTAGAACAATACTGGGTAAACACGACATAACATCACAGTAACCAAAACTAAACGGAGCACAAGTGACAATTAGCACCACAAATTTCAATACACAATACAGCTATAATGTAAAGTAAGCGAAGGATGGTATGTGAGATGTTACAGAAACTCTATTTTTAGAAGTTTCAAAACATTTTGCCAGTGAACAAAGAATAAAATAAAACATTTTTTTTTTCAATTCATGTTGTATTTGAAATACTATACTCATGAAATCCAGCCATCTGTCATCCTAACACCCTGTTCCATGCTCACTGTGTCACCCCTGTCTGTCTTCCCTTCTTCTTTCTAATGTAAGATCTCACGAGCAGGGCCCTCAACCCTTATGTGCTTTTTCTTCTCTTACTAAAGTCCATACTCCCTGTAACGGCAGATAAACTCTCGGTTTTTGTCCCCCCGACACTTATTTCAGTGTCCTGTCTGCTGATGCAGAAATGTTTATATGCCATGTACTTGTCCTATATTGTCTTGTACTTTGTCGCTGTTTTCTTGTTTCGCTCATTTGTTTATGTACCATATATACTCGAGTATAAGTCGACCCGAATATAAGCCGAGGCACCTAATTTTACCACAAAAAACTGGGAAAAATTATTGACTCGAGTATAAGCCTAGGGTGGGAAATGCACGGTGCCAGGGGTTTTCATGCTCAGGGTGTCATGCTCATTGCCAGGGGTTTCATGCGGTAGGTGTTATGCTTGTTGCTAGGGGGTAATGCTTGTTGCTAGGGCTGTGCCCCCAGTGCCAGATAAAAACATGCCCCCATAGTGCCAGAAACACATATGCCCCCAGTGTCATTTAATCAAGATAAAGGCCACATAGATATTAAAAAACATGAACAGTACATTTAATTCTACTGCATTAGGGGCTGTGACTTACAGAGTCTCACATGATGTCACACAGTGCTGCAGTGCACACACAAACAGTATGGAGCTCCTGCTCCGCGTGGACGGCGACTGCGTATTACACACAGACTGACTAAGAGTGAGAGTCAGTCTGTGTTTAGCAGCCAGTGCCCCCCCTGACAGACTCTGCACCATCTCTAACACACCGAGTGCGGGCAGCAACGGGCCGGGCCCGGCGGCAATGTATTCCCGGGCCGGGCGGCGGGAGTTGCGGACTGCGCCACCACAGCTCAGCTCACCCTGCCGTGACAGCCTGCTGCTCTTGGTCTTTCACTCACCAAGCACGGCAGGCGGCAGCGGAGGCGATGTCTTCCCAGGCGGCGGGACCCGCGGGACGGGCTGCGGCCCGCGCCACGCGCCTCAGCTCACCCTGCACTGACTGACAGCTTGCGGAGCAGCTCGCACTTACCAAGAGAGCGGCATTGGGAATGGCGGCAATGTCTTCCTTCCTGATGGAGGGAGTTGCAGGAGGACCCTGTCCGGGGGCGTACCCACCCTCCCTCAGTCACACCGGGGGCGTACCCACCCTCCCTCAGTCACACACATATACATAAAGCCGCCCGCCACTCACCAGAGGCTCCACCCTCACCTCCGTAAGATTGGCTGGAAAATCTATCTGTCATCCAGGCTGCCAGGCCAAACTTGTCACTCAAACTCCCTCACTCGAGTATAAGCCGAGGGGGGCTTTTTCAGCATAGAAAAATGTGCTGAAAAAGTCGGCTTATACTCGAGTATATACGGTACTTTGGGGGTTATTCAGCTTTCCTAGCAAACCAAAAAGCACACTAATGGGCAAAACTATGTTGCACTGCAGGTGGAACAGATGTAACATGTGCAGAGAGGTTTAGATTTGGGTGGGTTATAATGTTTCTGTGCATAGTAAATACTAGCTGCTTTATTTTTACACTGCAGTTTCAGTTTGAACACACCCCACCCAAATCTAAATCTCTCTGCACATGTTACATCTGAGCCACCTGAAGTGCACCATGGTTTTGCCTATTAGTGTGCTTTTTTGGTTTGCCAACATACCTGAATATGGCCCTTGTCAGGTGTTGCAGAACACTTGTGGCGCCATATAAATAAAGGATTATAATAAATAATAAATACTGGGTTTTTAGCGCTTCAAGTTGGACCGGCTACACACCAGAGCGATCTTGGCCCGATATATTGTTTCCAGCCAATTCGGAACAGCATATCAGTTGGATCGTTCAGTGTGTACCTGGGATTTTCGCACTTCCGTGGTCGTTAGCCATGTCTTCTAGTTGGCGCTGCTGCATGCACTTGCCGATGCAGGATTCTGATGTGTAGCTGGCCTTAGAATTTCCATCTATGTACCCCTCTGTTGGGGCTGCTCCATTTTTTTTCTCGCCAAAACATACAGGTTTTCGAGTTCTTGTCCCTGATAAGCCTTGGCTCGTGGAAGCTTTTCGGGGGGCAATTGGTTAGCCCCCGGCAAAACAGTTACCAACAGTTAATGAAAGCGGGCAGTAGGATACCGGCCAAAGACTCTACATGTAAATGGTTTATTAACGGGTGTAGTACGGCTGACCGGCGGTTTCCTGACCGCCGGTCAGCTTACCGACGCCGGGATCCCGGCAGCATACCGACGCCGGGATCCCGGCGGGGAGGGGCGAGTGCAGCAAGCTCCTTGCGGGCTCGCTACGCTCGCCACGCTGCGGGCTCGGTGGCGACCTGTGGTCGCCACTGGTTCTATTCCCACTCTATGGGTGTCGTGGACACCCACGAGTGGAAATAGTCCCTGTTGGTCGGCATGCCGACCATCGGGACAGTGACCCGACGGGCTGGTGGAGGAGGTCATGTGACTGTCGGTCAGCTGACCGGCGGTCACATGAATACCACCCTTATTAACAGCTATTCTATAGTGCACACATATTACACATCGTTGGACAGAAAATATTTGGTCATTTACGTACAATCTATATTACCTGTACACGCACACATATGCACACACTAGGGATTTTTCTGCTGCGGGGTACACTGGGCTCCACAAGTCTGGACAATGGGTGTAGAGTAGGATCTTGCTCCGAGGCACCAACAGGCTCAAAGCTTTGACTGTTCCCAGAATGCACAGCGCCGCCTCCTCTATAACCCCGCCTCCCAGCGCAGGAGCTCAGTTTGTTAGTTGGTGCTGCAGTAACAGGCAGCCCTAAGAAAAGCTTTTTATGAGGTAAAAAGTGAAGACTTCAAGGGCAGCAGCGGTGGTAAATATCTTCTGACATTCTCTGCTGCAGCTCCAGCTCTCCCCAGCGGCGCTGTACACTCCCGAGCCCTGGTTGCCGGGTACCTACAGCGGAGGCTCCGTTTTTTTTTTTTTAATAGAGTTTGTTTATTCAAAAAAGGATCACCAATACAGACATATCATTAGACATGGGAAATCGGATAATGCAGTACAGGCTATGCAACAGTTTATAGCATACGTGATCTCGAAAAACAAGTTACATTACGTCACATGTACAATTTTTTCCCATACTATTACTAAGCTCGCGGCGCAAAGAAAATCTAATGTCTGTAAACAGGTCATAACTCATATATTAAACATTTTTTATTTCCTCCCCAATTATTTACCAATTACAACTCCAACTAGTAGGCCGTAACATAGCCTACAGAAATTTCTAGAACATAAAAAATAAGAAAGAAAAAAGAGAGAAAAAAAGAAAAAACATCAAGGATCAGTATTACAATACAATAGGTGAGGTATATAAAGTAATGATTAATATCACGACCCGGCCTTGTATGAACCTAGGACCCACACCGCCCCCAGGGCGCAGTACTCTCATAGCGCAAGAGCAGGGGAGGAGTATACAGATGTAGTCCAAGGGGACCATATTTTCTCATATTTGGAAATGGCATTATTTTTCATGTATACATAGCGGTCTTTAAGGAGGGTGTCATTAACTAGAGCCTTAAAGGCTGATACAGAAGGGCAACGCGGGGCCATCCATGACCGCGCAATGCACACTTTGGCCAGGGCACAAATACTCCGAGCATAAAGGCCCTCCCACTTGGACCCCGCAGCAGCACCCCCCATTCCCAGTACACAGAATCTCGAGGTCAACATACTCCCAGGCATCCCCGTGTGCTCCAGAATCGACCTGACCCCAGACCAGAACATCTGAAGGGATGGACACTCCCACACAAGGTGCCAAAAGGATCCCCCATCGGCCCCACATTTAGGGCACACAGCTGTAGTGCCAGCCCCAAACCTGGCCAATCGAGCCGGTGTCATATATGATCTGTGCAAAATAAAGAGCTGTATTTGTTGAAATCGGAGTGACTTAGTCACCATACCCGGGTACTCCAGGGCAAGCTCCGAGTCCTCCTCGCCTATGGGACCCAGGTCACCCTCCCAGCGCTCACGAAGTCCCGAGAGAGGGTCTGCATGAAATGTCCCCAATAAGTACGAGTAGGTAAAAGAAATCACCCTATCCCGTCCCAGCGAGCTTAAAAAGGTCTTTATGGGGAAATGAAGGAGCGCCAGGGGTGAGTCACGAAATTGTAATTGTAAAGCATGTCGGAGTTGCAGGAATCTAAAGAAATAAGAATTAGGTAGACCAAAATCCTCCTTTAACTGCTGAAACGATTTCAGCGTACCATCACTGTACAATTGGGATATGGAGACAATGGAGTATGGAACCCACACCACCCCACCATCAAGAGCCCCCAACTCGGGTAGTGAAGTAGAGTGCCAGAGGGGAGTATCCGGGTCCAAGCCATCAAACCCAAGCAAATTTCTCAGAGCAAGCCAGATCTTCATGGCCTGGAAGACAACAGGGGGAGAGTACCGAGAAACCTTTCCACTCAACAAAACCTGCACCGGAGAGAGACCCGGGTAATAGCACTGGAGAAATGCCCATTGTAAAGTGCCGGCATCCCCGCTCTGTATCCAGGTGCTAAGGTGTGATAACTGAGACGCAAAGTAGTACAGTTGAAAGTTGGGCAAGGCTAAACCTCCATCAGCTTTCAGCCTAGTGAGAGTATTCAGCTTTATCCTAGGCCTTTTGTTGGCCCAGATTAAGGATGACAATATACCATTCAGTTTCCTAAAAAAGGACGGAAAGATATATACCGGGGATTGCAAGACAATGTATAATAGTTTGGATAGAATTATCATTTTAATTAGACTAACCCTGCCAGTTACCGTCAACGGAAGCTTGCACCAAGCTCTCGACTTGCGTATAATCATTTGCGTCAGTGGGTCTAAATTCAGGGGTATAAAATCAGAAGGGTTATTCGTGACTTGAATTCCAAGATACTTAAACTGATCTGTCCAGCATAGCGGCAAGGAGAGCTTCGGGATCTGGGGAGGAGAACCAATGACGGGCATAATAAATGACTTGGGCCAGTTGATACGGAGACCAGAAAAGCTGCCGAATTCCTCAATGACCTGCAGTAAAATAGGCATATCAACAGCATAGTCATGTAGGAATAGCAGTAGGTCATCCGCATAAAGGGCAATTTTGTCTACACAAGGGCCCGTGGCGATTCCCCCAATGTCCGGGTGCGTCCTAATCAGGCAGGCCAAAGGCTCTATGGCTATAGCAAATAGGGCAGGAGAGAGGGGGCACCCCTGTCTAGTGCCCCGAGACAGGGTAAAGGAGGGTGAAATATAACCATTTACCAAGATCCTGGCACACGGATTTTGATATAGCAGTCTGATCCATTGTATGAAGTTAGGGCCAAAGCCCATACATTTCATAACTCCCCACAGGTAGGACCATTCAATGCTATCGAACGCCTTAGCCGTGTCCAAAGAGACCACGACTGAGTCCGAGGAAAAATATGTGGAGCTTGCAGAATAGTATACAGCCTGCGCAAGTTAATGGACGTGGACATACCCGGCATAAAGCCAGATTGATCCTGATGTATTATGGACTTAATAACCGAGTTGAGCCGAACTGACAATATTTTTGCCAGGATCTTAGCATCAGTGGGAATGAGGGAGATTGGCCTATAAGACTCCAAGAATCTGGGGTCCTTTCCGGGCTTCGGCAGTACTATAATAACAGCCTCGGACATTGAGGGAGGAAGTTGATTAGCAGCAAACGTGTCCGTAAACATAGTAAGCAACTTGGGGCCAAAGAACTCTATATGTGTTTTATACAGCTCAGTGGGGATGCCATCACAGCCCGGAGACTTGCCACTGAGGGACATGCCCACTACCGCAGACACCTCCTCCAAAGTCAAAGGCGCCTCCAGAAAACTGCAAGCCTCGGGGGAGAGTCTGGAGGGGGGGACACTATTCAAATATATGTCCAAGCCCGCCGCAGAGCACGTCAGTTGAGACTCGTACAAATCCCTGAAGTAGGAAAGGAACAATTGCGCAATATCTGGGGTGTTGTCTGCAATGGAGCCATCAGGACCAGATATCTGCGCAACCGTAGACCCAGGCCGGTCGTGATGTACCAAGTGGGCTAACAAGCTTCCCGGTCTATCCGCCTGCATGTACAAATTAGTGGCCCGAAACAAAAGGGAGCGCGCATTTTTATCTGAGAGATGAGCCAACCATGCCGCCTGAGCCGTCAGATAACGGATCTCGAGGTCCCTAAACTCTGATTCAAGTGTCCTCTCCCTACATGACAATTTATGTGCAGCAATTTTACTAATCAGTGTACCACGTGGAAAGGCTTTAAATGAGTCCCATACGACAGGAGCCGGGGCCGAGCCCACATTATCCGCAAAAAAACCCTCCCACTTTGTTGTCAAGTCTGAGCAGTCGCCCAACTGAGCTAACCAGGATGGGTGTAACTTCCAATACGACTGTCCCCTCTGGCACTCCACCTCCAAAGATAACAGCAAGGGTGAATGATCGGACACCCCCCACACCTCATAGTGAACATCTAAGATTCTGGGCAGGAGCTCAGGGGAGACCAGGACCAGGTCGATTCTGGAGAATGAGCCATGTGTGCCGGAGAAGCACGAAAACTGTCTAAGTGCAGGATGCCGTACCCTCCAAGCGTCCACCCACTGCATATTACTCAGAAAGTCTGCAAATTTAGACTGGGTACCCCCTACCCCGGGGGCTGAAGGGGATCTGCATCAGTCCAGGGTGGCGTCCAACACGTTATTAAAATCCCCTAAGCAAATAATGGGGGCATGGGGGGGGGAGAGGCAATAAATGAGGTGGCTTCCTGCAATACATCATACGAGAAAGGCGGAGGAATATATACTGATAGCAGGAAGAAATGACAGGAATTCAATTTGCATTCCAGGCACACAAACCTACCATAGGGGTCAGTATTTACCGTAATCAATTCAAATTGGACAGTTCTTTTTATCATGACTGACACCCCTCGGGAAAAGGAGGAATGAGAGGAATGCTACGCCCACCCCACCCAAGGTCTGCGGAGCGACAGCAGCCTATTTCCCTCTAAATGAGTCTCGCTCAAACAGACAATGTCCGGGTCATATTTCTTAATCATTTTAAGCACCAGGGACCTCTTCACTTTATTGTTGATACCCCGGACATTCCACGCCAAAAATTTTAAGGCAGGCATGGCGTCTGTACGGCCATCTGGGACACATCACATATGTACCTCGCAAGGTGGATAAGGGATCCTGCAATCAAAGTCGTCCGCTCACCTGCCCGCCCACAGAAAGCATTATCCCGCAGACCCTGCCGTCCGCAGACCCCGGGCCACAAACCTAACCAGTCAAAACAACACATCAGTACCTCACAAAGAAAAACACAGAAATATAGAAAACAATAAACTAAAAAAAGAAAAACAGATCCCACACAGGAACAAACAATACCCAAATACCAACCCCCCTCCCCGTATACCTTCCCAAACAGTGGCATACACATATCCCTAACAAAATCCAACCCTGGAGATCCAAGTGCCTACGACAAACTTATGCGTAGCATAAAAACCTAAAGTCCCAATGCAAATAGAAACCCTAAGTGTATGCAACACTACGCAACAAAGTCCAGAACCACCAAGACAAAAGGGTGCTCCCCGGACATATACTTGCATGCTTTATGTTCATGTAGAAGGGGAAACAGAATATCAGTCCGGAGCGAGTTGACGGACGCCCGGAGCATATCTGTCCAGCCAGGCCGCCGCCTCCCTTGGAGAGCCGAAGAACTTAGTTTCCCCGTCCGCCACCACACGCAACCTGGAGGGGAATAGCATCGAGTAGGGAAGATTCAAGTCACGAAGGCGCTGCTTGATAGGCAGGAACTGGGCCCTATCTTTCTGGACATCCGCTGCAAATTCCGGGAATGCCGACACCTGGACACCATTTCGAAGCAGAGGGCCCTTCGTGCGGCCCAGATGTAGCACAGAGTCCCGGTCTTTGTAATGCAAAAATTTTGCAATGAAAGTTCGTGGTGGGGCACCAGGAGGTAAGGGCCGGAAAGGAACTCTGTGGGCCCGTTCCACCGCAAACTGGGAGGTGAAGGATTCAGCACCATATGCCTCCTTGAGCCATGACTCCAAGAAATCTTCAGGATGTGCCCCCTCCTCCCTTTCAGGCAGGCCCACAAACCGCACGTGGTTTCTACGGAGGCGCCCCTCCATATCCAGAAGCTTGGATTGCATTGTGGAAACCTGCTGAGGGACTGCCGACACGGATTGCTTCAGGGGTCCGCAGAGATCCTCCAGATTAGAAACCCTCGTCTCTGCCTCACCCACTCTCTCCCGGATACGTTGAACATCCTGACGCAACAAGGACAGATCGCACTGCACCCTTTCCATTTTGTCCGACAAGCGTTGTTCGCTAGCAGCTATAGCCTCCAGTACCTGCTGAATGGATGGAGCAGAAGGCTGCATAACCACGTCCGAGGCGGCCCCGGCCGGGGGATCAGGGCGGGTAGGAGGGGACGATTTAGGAGATGACTGTGCCGGCTGGGTGGTAGACTGGCGGGCAAACTTCTCCAACTTAGCCGCAGCCGCGCGTTGACTGTCTTTCACCATATTAGCAGAGTTGGAACCACTGGCCAGGTACGACACAGACCTAATCAGGCACAGGCGGCACACAGGTCCCAAATATTCAGTGTCAGAAGGTCCAGCAGTAAGGAAGAAATGTAGTATCAAATGCACCCCAATAGCCAGTGAAGAAACAGGTGTGGTGGGTCAGGAGTGCCCAGGGGCATATATAGAGTCGGTGGGGTGTCAGTTTATTAGAGAGCAGGGCAGTGTGCCCAGTGACACTGCAGCCAGCCCCACAAGCTCCTCAGTGTCTCAGTGCAGTAATGCCTATGGAGCTGCTTCCAAAATGGCCGCCAGTCCCACAGCCTCCTCACCCCCCCCCCCCCCCCCTCCCAGTCCTAGGAGCCCAGACACCGGGGGACAAGTGCAGGCAGACAATTATTCAGGGTGCAGGGGGGTCCCGTCCAGGCACCCGCAAATTGAGGCCGGGGATGCTTCGGCGGCCTAGGCCGGAAATACGAGTGGCGGCCGGGGAGACGCTCGGAGGAGGCTGCTAAGGACGCCCGCCGCTGCCCCAGAGGCTCAGGAGGCAGATTTTGCAGGAGGACAGCTCTGGTAAGGGGATTAGGATGGTGTCAGGATTGATCGTCCGGGGAGCTCCCTCTCCCTGCTTCCTACCCTGAAGCCGCCGTGGCCATGCCCCCAGGAGGCTCCGGTTTACTTCACATTAGGCACACACGGCTGGGGCTCTCCAGGATCGCGTGGCCGCGCTTCGGGAGGTGGTAAGTGGTCCCACTCGCGATCCGGCGCGGTCAGTGGGAGGCGGGGCGCGCGCGCTGGCGGTGGACATTGTGGATACAGGCGATCCCACTAGATCACCAGGGCATGGGCGCAAGTCAGGTTTTCGCTGAAAACCGATTTTAATATCGCCCACAGTACCCCGTGGTTTTGTCAGCAAGGGGGATAAGGCTTAGACCTGAAGCCCCTCCCCCAGCCCCAGGGCACCATTTCCAACAAGTGTTCCCGCCCTGGAGCGGTATCTCTGTCTTTCCTCACTCCCTGTCAGTGTCTGCGGCGCCATTACTCCTCAGCTCACTGTTCCTGGGACTGCTTGGGCAAATCCTCCTATGTAAAGCCGCCTGGTTGTCAGTGCTGTGACTTTACATGACACTTAAGTATTCTACCTGCCTTTTAAGTCAGTGTTGGTAAGAAAGAGTGCATTTAGTCAGGGGTTTATAGTACAATTACCCTGTGATATACATCCAGTTTCTTACTGTGTAGTGTTATATCTATTGACTGTGTAAGCTAGTCCAGTGCAGTATTATTGTCTGTAATAACCTCTGCATTGTACAAACTGTGACTATTTGTGTGTGCATTTGATAGCTGAGTGGTGTCCATCTCGTGTCTTTAACTCAACTTGCTATCCCTATATTCTATAACCTGAGGGGGCTTGGTGCGTCAGGTGTTATTTAATATAGGATTTTCACAAAGATATACTGTATTACGTATTTTTATCTGGGATTTAGTCACCATATCTCTCCTTTATCTCTGCTGGTGCTGACTACACTGCGCAGGGGTTTGGGTTTAGGGATATAGTGCTGCTAATAATTGTACTGTGTTACCTCATACTGCAAGTTATATCATGTCTGCTTCTGAGGGTAACGCTTCTGGGGCGGAACACACTGCTGGTGTTGCTGAAGCCACAGGCACATATGGGGAGAATATAGCAGCTGTGGGCTCTGGTTCTGGGGGCTCCTTGCCCCCCAGTGGGACTGTGGCAACGGAGGCACATACTGACCCTCCGTGGGCCCCTTTTTCCACGCTTCTGCATACGCTAGTTCATAAACTAACACCCCCTATGGGATCCCCAATGCTGGTACAACCGTATGTGGTCCCTGCAGCTAACCCGCCACGGGCGGACGATTTATCTGCTCAATTAAAGAAGTTGAACCAGTCCCTGACTACTAAAAAGTCTGACCAACGCTCGCCTAAATCCAAGAGGTCCTCTAAGCGAGCGCTCGTCTCCTCACAATCCACTGCTGTCACTGACACCTCGTCTGATGAAGACAGCACTTACACTGACCCCACAGGTTCTGACTCGGATACGGCTGACGGGGAGGGTAGTTCACATGTGGATGTTCCTGATCTTTTGGTGGCTATTAAGTTAATTCTGCAGATTACGGATGATCCCGAGCCATCTGTTCCTCCTAAGAAACCAGATAGGTTCAAGCGTCAGAAGGTGATTAAACAAGTTTGACCTCACTTTGACCACGTAGTGGATATACATCAGGAACCCTGGCAAAGCCCGGGTACGAAGTTTGTGCCTCAAAAGAAGATGCTGGCTCGCTATCCCCTCGCGCCAGAGCTGTCTAAGAATTGGGAAACGCCTCCTTCAGTAGACTCACATGTGGCTAGGATGGTAGTTTCCTCAGCTCTACCTGTCACTACCGTCACATCTCTAAAAGAGCCTACAGATAAACGTGTCGAGGGTTGTCTAAAAGCGATTTACACCCTCACGGGTGCTGCACAAAGGCCCACTATTGCAGCTACATGGGCGGCAGAGGCTATTGAAGCATGGGCCTTGGAGTTGGAAGCTGAAATCTCCTCTGACCATGCTAGACAATGCTTGTCATATATTGTCACAGCTTCTCGCTATATTAAAGATGCGGTTTCTGATGCCGGTATCCTAGCAGCCAAGGCCTCTACTACGTCAGTCTTGGCTCGCAGGATATTGTGGCTGAGATCCTGGTCTGTGGATCTGGACTCTAGAAAAACCCTGGAGGTACTCCCTTTCAAGGGGGATATTCTGTTTGGGGAGGACTTAAATAAGATAGTGGCTGACTTGGCTACTGCCTATCTGCCTAATACAAAGGCACGTCCTTTCGCCCCTTTCGTCCTTCAGGTAAAGCAAAAGGTCAGGCGTACCATAAGCAGGCCCGCACTTCCAAACCTGGTAGGCCGAAGCCCAAAAGAGCCTGGGCTGCCCGTCAGCCAGCAGCCAAGACCGATAAGCCTGCCACATGACGAGGCGGGCCTCCCCCTGGGGGATCCCAGGGTGGGGGGCCGGCTTCTAGGGTATACCTAGGAATGGTTGAAGACCACTTCAGATGCCTGGGTACGGGAAGTCGTCACTCGAGGTTACGCCATAGCCTTCAAAAACCGACCCCCTCATCGATTTTGCCAGACAGACGTCCCGTCGGACCAGACAAAGGCAAACACTCTGCATTCGGTGGTACAGACCCTCCTGGATACAGGATTCGTAGTAAAGATGCCTCTTGCTCAGAGGGGCCGGGGGTACTATTCTCCACTGTTTCTAGTCCCGAAACCGAATGGGTCCTCCCGGCCCATTCTCAACCTCAAGGCACTGAACAAATTTGTGAAGGTTTCCAAGTTCCGTATGGAAACCCTTCGCTCTATAGTTCTGGCCTTGGAACCTGGGGACTACATGGTCTCCCTGGACATACAGGATGCTTACCTGCATATTCCTATAGCAGTGTCACATCAACAATACCTGAGGTTTGCTATTGGCAACCTACATTACCAGTTTCGGGCGTTACCTTTTGGTTTAATAATGGCTCCGCGAGTCTTCACCAAAGTTATGGCGGTGATGACGGTGGTACTCCGCCGTCAAGGCGTCAGGATACTGACGTATCTGGACCACTTGTTAATCCTGGCAAATTCCCCAGATCTTCTCCTGCGTCATCTGGATATGACGGTCCGGTTTCTACAAGCCCACGGGTGGCTCATCAACTGGAAGAAATCCTCCCTGGTCCCTGCTCAGAGCATGGTGCATCTGGGAGCACTGTTGGACACTCACAACCAGAGATTGTTCTTGTCTCAGGAGAAATTCCTGAAACTTCAGGACAGGATTCGTTGCTTCCTTTCTCGTCCGCAAGTGTCGATACATTCGGCAATGCAGGTGCTGGGCCTCATGGTGTCAGCATTCGACATGGTAGAGTAGGGGTGGGCAACATGCGGCCCGCGGGCCGGATGCGGCCCGCGAACCGATTCTGCCTGGCCCGCTGTCCCATACCACTGTGCAATGACAAGCGGCCCGGCTGAGCCGCTTGTCAATGCGCTACGAAGCTCCGAGATGCGGCGCCGCTGAGGAAATACCCGGTCTGCTGTCTGGGGGGAGAGGAGAGGAGGGAGAGGAGAGGAGGGAGGGAGGAGAGGAGGGGGGTAGAGACTGCTGTATAGGTGTTCAGGGGAAGGGGGGTAGAGACTGCTGTATAGGTTCAGGGGAGGGGGTGAAGGGGGGTAGTGACTGCTATATGGGTTCAGGGGTGGGGGAAGGGGGGTAGAGACTACTATATGGGTTTAAGGGAGAGGGGAGGTTTGAGACTGCTATGTGGGTTCAGGGAAGCGGGTGGGGGGAGCTAGTAACCAGCTGTGAATACGATTGATAACAGCATTACACAGGATGCTGTTTGTTTGTTTTCAGCAGTTTTTTATTTTTATTTCTTTATTACTGGATGTGTTTTTTAAGCCCAGTACCCACGGGGCGATTTGGGACAGATGTGTGCTGAGCGAACCGCTCGGCACACATCTCTCCTGCCGCTCAGCACAGCGCGATCTGTGCTGACCGTGCGGGGGGAGAGGGGGGGGGGGGGGGCGACCCGCTAGATTGGCCTGTCTAGCAGCAGCGATAGCGATGTGCGGGGCCGCGCATCGCTATCGCTGAGGGGGCTACACACATGGTGTGTGTGTTTTTATAGAGTTTTATATATATATATATATATATATATATATATATATATATTTCTCTGACGTCCTAGTGGATGCTGGGAACTCCGTAAGGACCATGGGGAATAGCGGCTCCGCAGGAGACTGGGCACAAAAGTAAAGCTTTAGGACTACCTGGTGTGCACTGGCTCCTCCCCCCATGACCCTCCTCCAAGCCTCAGTTAGATTTTTGTGCCCGAACGAGAAGGGTGCACACTAGGGGCTCTCCTGAGCTGCTTAGTGAAAAGTTTAGTTTTAGGTTTTTTATTTTCAGTGAGACCTGCTGGCAACAGGCTCACTGCATCGAGGGACTAAGGGGAGAAGAAGCGAACTCACCTGCGTGCAGAGTGGATTGGGCTTCTTAGGCTACTGGACACCATTAGCTCCAGAGGGATCGAACACAGGCCCAGCCATGGAGTCCGGTCCCAGAGCCGCGCCGCCGGCCCCCTTACAGAGCCAGAAGCAAGAAGAGGTCCGAAAAATCGGCGGCAGAAGACATTCCGTCTTCACCAAGGTAGCGCACAGCACTGCAGCTGTGCGCCATTGCTCCTCAGCACACTTCACACTTCGGTCACTGAGGGTGCAGGGCGCTAGGGGGGGGCGCCCTGAGCAGCAATAAAAACACCTTGGCTGGCGAAAATACATCACATATAGCCCCTAGGGCTATATGGATGAATTTTAACCCCTGCCAGATTACACTGAAAAACGGGAGAAAAGGCCGCCGAGAAGGGGGCGGAGCCTATCTCCTCAGCACACTGGCGCCGTTTTCCCTCACAGCTCCGTTGGAGGGAAGCTCCCTGGCTCTCCCCTGCAGTCACTACACTACAGAAAGGGTTAAAAAAGAGAGGGGGGCACTAATTAGGCGCAGTATAAACAATACAGCAGCTATAAGGGGAAAAACACTTATATAAGGTTATCCCTGTATATATATAGCGCTCTGGTGTGTGCTGGCAAACTCTCCCTCTGTCTCCCCAAAGGGCTAGTGGGGTCCTGTCCTCTATCAGAGCATTCCCTGTGTGTGTGCTGTGTGTCGGTACGTTTGTGTCGACATGTATGAGGAGGAAAATGATGTGGAGGCGGAGCAAATTGCCTGTAATAGGGATGTCACCCCCTAGGGGGTCGACACCTGAGTGGATGAACTGTTGGAAGGAATTACATGACAGTGTCAGCTCTTTACAAAAGACAGTGATTGACATGAGACAGCCGGCTACTCAGCTTGTGCCTGTCCAGACGTCTCATAGGCCGTCAGGGGCTCTAAAGCGCCCGTTACCTCAGAGGGCAAATACAGACGCCGACACGGATACTGACTCCAGTGTCGACGGTGAAGAGACAAATATGACTTCCAGTAGGGCCACACGTTACATGATTGAGGCAATGAAAAATGTTTTACACATTTCTGATAATACGAGTACCACCAATAGGGGTATTATGTTCGGTGAGGAAAAACTACCTGTAGTTTTCCTGAATCTGAGAAATTAAATGAGGTGTGTGATGAAGCGTGGGTTTCCCCCGATAAAAAAACTGATAATTTCTAAACAGTTATTGGCATTATATCCTTTCCCGCCAGAGGTTAGGGTGCGTTGGGAAACACCCCCTAGGGTGGATAAAGCGCTCACACGCTTGTCAAAACAGGGGCTCTACCCTCTCCTGAGATGGCCGACCTTAAGGATCCTGCTGATAGAAAGCAGGAGGGTATCCTAAAATGTATTTACACAACATACTGGTGTTATACTGCGACCAGCAATCGCCTCAGCCTGGATGTGCAGTGCTGGGTTGGCGTGGTCGGATTCCCTGACTGAAAATATTGATACCCTAGATAGGGACAGTATATTATTGCCTATAGAGCATTTAAAAGATGCATTTCTATATATGTGTGATGCACAGCGGGATATTTGCCGACTGGCATCAAGAGTAAGTGCGCTGTCCATTTCTGCCAGAAGAGGGTTATGGACACGACAGTGGTCAGGTGATGCGGATTCCAAATGGCATATGGAAGTATTGCCTTATAAAGGGGAGGAGTTATTTGGGGTCGGTCTTTCAGACCTGGTGGCCACGGCAACAGCTGGGAAATCCACGTTTTTACCCCAGGTCGCCTCTCAACATATGAAGACGCCGTATTATCAGGCGCAGTCCTTTCGTTCCCATAAGGGCAAGTGGGCAAAAGGTTAATTTCTGCCTCGGGACAGAGGGAGAGGAAAAAGGCTGCAGAAATCAGCCAGTTCCAAGGAACAGAAGCCCTCTCCCGCCTCTGCCAAGCCCTCAGCATGACGCTGGGGCTTTACAAGCAGACAGGGAGGCAGTTTTGGAAGCCATTCACAAGCTGTATTCCCAGCAGGTGATAATCAAGGTACCCCTCCTGCAACAGGGAAAGGGGTATTATTCCACACTGTTGTGGGTACCGAAGCCGGACGGCTCGGTGAGACCGATTTTAAATCTAAAATCTTTGAACACTTACATACAGAGGTTCAAATTCAAGAGAAGGGGACTACATGGTGTCTCTGGACATCAAGGATGCTTACCTTCATGTCCCAATTTACCCTTCTCACCAAGGGTACCTCAGGTTTGTGGTACAGAACTGTCACTATCAGTTTCAGACGCTGCCGTTGGATGGTCCACGGCACCCCGGGTCTTTACCAAGGTAATGGCCGAAATGATGATACTCCTTCGAAGGAAGGGAGTTTTAGTTATCCCTTACTTGGACGATCTCCTGATAAGGGTAAGATCCAGGGAACAGTGGAGGTCGGTGTAGCACTATCTCAGGTAGTGTTGCGACAGCACGGTTGGATTCTCAATATTCCAAAATCGCAGCTGGGTCCGACGACTCGTCTTCTGTTCCTAGGGATGATTCTGGACACAGTCCAGAAAAAGGTGTTTCTCCCGGAGGAGAAAGCCAGGGAGTTATCCGAGCTAGTCAGGAACCTCCTAAAACCGAGCCAAGTCTCAGTGCATCAATGCACAAGGGTTCTGGGAAAAATGGTGGCTTCCTACGAAGCAAGCCCATTTGGCAGATTCCACGCAAGAACTTTCCAGTGGGACCTGCTGGACAAATGGTCGGGGTTGCATCTTCAGATGCATCAGCGGATAACCCGGTCACCAAGGACAAGGGTGTCCCTCCTGTGGTGGTTGCAGAGTGCTCATCTTCTAGAGGGCCGCAGATTCGGCATTCAGGACTGGGTCCTGGTGACCACGGATGCCAGCCTGCGAGGCTGGGGAGCAGTCACACAGGGAAGAAATTTCCAGGGCTTATGGTCAAGCCTGGAGACATCACTTCACATAAATATCCTGGTGCTAAGAGCCATTTACAATGCTCTAAGCTTAGCAAGACCTCTGCTTCAAGGTCAGCCGGGTTGATCCAGTCGGACAACATCACGGCAGTCACCCACGTAAACAGACAGGGTGGCACAAGAAGCAGTCAATGGCAGAAGCTGCAAGGATTCTTCGCTGGGCGGAAAATCATGTGATAGCACTGTCAGCAGTATTCATTCCGGGAGTGGACAACTGGGAAGCAGACTTCCTCAGCAGACACGACCTCCACCCGGGAGAATGGGGACTTCACCCAGAAGTCTTCCACATGATTATAAACCGTTGGGAAAAACCAAAGGTGGACATGATGGCGTCCCGCCTCAACAAAAAACTCAACAGGTATTGCGCCAGGTCAAGGGACCCCCAGGCAATAGCTGTAGACGCTCTGGTAACACCGTGGGTGTACCAGTCAGTGTATGTGTTCCCTCCTCTGCCTCTCATACCCAAGGTACTGAGAATTATAAGATGGAGAGGAGTAAGCACTATATTCGTGGCTCCGGATTGGCCAAGAAGGACTTGGTACCCGGAACTTCAAGAGAGGCTCACGGAGGATCCGTGGCCTCTACCTCTAAGAAGGGACCTGCTCCAGCAAGGACCCTGTCTGTTCCAAGACTTACCGCAGCTGCGTTTGACGGCATGGCGGTTGAACGCCGGATCCTGAAGGAAAAAGGCATTCCGGATGAAGTCATCCCTATCCTGATCAAAGCCAGGAAGGATGTAACCGCAAAACATTATCACCGCATTTGGCGAAAATATGTTGCGTGGTGCGAGGCCAGTAAGGCCCGACGGAGGAATTTCAACTGGGTCGATTCCTACATTTCCTGCAAACAGGAGTGTCTATGGGCCTGAAATTGGGGTCCATTAAGGTTAAAATTTCGGCCCTGTCAATTTTCTTCCAGAAAGAACTAGCTTCAGTCCCTGAAGTGCAGACGTTTGTAAAAGGGGTACTGCATATACAGCCTCCTTTTGTGCCTCCAGTGGCACCTTGGGATCTCAATGTAGTTTTTGGGTTCCAAAAGTCACATTGGTTTGAACCACTTAAAGATGTTGGCCCTGGCCTGGGCCAGGCGCGTGTCAGAATTGGCGGCTTTATTCTGTAAAAGCCCTTATCTGATTTTCCATACGGACAGGGCGGAATTGAGGACTCGTCCTCGGTTTCTCCCTAAGGTGGTTTCAGCGTTTCACCTGAACCAACCTATTGTGGTGCCTGCGGCTACTAGGGACTTGGAGGACTCCAAGTTGCTAGACGTTGTCAGGGCCCTGAAAATATATGTTTCCAGGACGGCTGGAGTCAGAAAATCTGACTCGCTGTTTATCCTGTATGCACCCAACAAGCTGGGTGCTCCTGCTTCTAAGCAGACTATTGCTCGTTGGATTTGTAGTACAATTCAGCTTGCACATTCTGTGGCAGGCCTGCCACAGCCAAAATCTGTAAAAGCCCATTCCACACGGAAAGTGGGCTCATCTTGGGCGGCTGCCCGAGGGGTCTCGGCTTTACAACTTTGCCGAGCAGCTACTTGGTCAGGGGCAAACACGTTTGCTAAATTCTACAAATTTGATACCCTGGCTGAGGAGGACCTGGAGTTCTCTCATTCGGTGCTGCAGAGTCATCCGCACTCTCCCGCCCGTTTGGGAGCTTTGGTATAATCCCCATGGTCCTTACGGAGTTCCCAGCATCCACTAGGACGTCAGAGAAAATAAGAATTTACTTACCGATAATTCTATTTCTCGTAGTCCGTAGTGGATGCTGGGCGCCCATCCCAAGTGCGGATTGTCTGCAATACTTGTACATAGTTATTGTTAACTAAATCGGGTTATTGTTGTAGTGAGCCATCTTTTCTAGAGGCTCCTCTGTTATCATACTGTTAACTGGGTTCAGATCACAAGTTATACGGTGTGGCTGGTATGAGTCTTACCCGGGATTCAAAATCCTTCCTTATTGTGTACGCTCGTCCGGGCACAGTATCCTAACTGAGGCTTGGAGGAGGGTCATGGGGGGAGGAGCCAGTGCACACCAGGTAGTCCTAAAGCTTTACTTTTGTGCCCAGTCTCCTGCGGAGCCGCTATTCCCCATGGTCCTTACGGAGTTCCCAGCATCCACTACGGACTACGAGAAATAGAATTATCGGTAAGTAAATTCTTATTATATATTATATATATATATTTTCACTCTATTTGAGTCTGCTTGAGTGCCGCCTGTCTCCATCCATTATATTGAGGATCAGCATTGTTTCTGTAGGAGGGCACCGCAGCACATTGCCATTTGGAGAGGGAGTGCCGGGATTACTACACTTTGTATGTATATATATATATATATATATATATATATATACAAACTATGGGCCTAATTCAGACCTGATCGCTAGGGTGTGATTTTTGCACTGCTACGATCAGGTAGTCACCGCCTACAGGGGGAGGGGGTAATCGCTGTGCAGGGGAGCGATCGCATGTGCAGGAGAGCTGCAGAAACAGAAGTTTGTGCAGTCTCTGCTCAGCCCAGGACTTACTCTTCCAGTGCGATGATCGGGGCCGGAGCGGACGTCAGAAACCCTCCCTCCAAACGCCTCGTCCCTCCTGCATTTTTCCGTGCACTCCTCTAAACCGGTCAGTTGCCACCCACAAACGGCCTCTTCCTGTCAATCACCTTGCGATCACCTGTGCGATCGCTTTGTTCGCACCATCCCATCACTGCCTGACGCTCCCCAGCGCGGCGGACTGATGTGCCTGCGCACTGCAATGCATGCGCAGTTCAGACCCGATCACCCGCTGTGCGAAAATACACAGCAGCGACCGGGTCTGAATTGGGCCCTTTAACGGGTCTCATTTTGCAGCAACTGCTGACTAAGGGGCTGATTCAGACCTGATCACTGTGCTGCAAATTTTGCTGTCCTGCGTTCGGGTAGTCGCCGCCCCCAGGAGGAGTGTAAATTCACCCGTGCAAGTGTAGGATCGTATGTGTACGCAGAGCTGCAAAAATCTACTTTGTGCAGTCTCTGCGCAGCCCAGGACTTACTCCTACAAATATTTGTCATTCATATTAGTCCCCGCCCTTGTGTGTGGCCCTCGAATATTCACTGGAAGTGTTAAGCGGCCCCCCAACTGAAATAATTGCCCACCCCTGTGGTAGAGTATGCTCAATTCCCTTCTCGCCCCCTCCAGAAGCTGATTCTAGCCAAGTGGTACGGCCTGCCTCACCGGACCAGGTCTCACATGATCTCTTTGACTCCGGAGGTCCGTCTGTCGCTGCTCTGGTGGCTCCTGGACTGACAATTGTGCAGAGGCCGTCCCTTCTGGATATCCAACTGGGTCCTGTTGACGACAGATGCCAGTCTAAGAGGTTGGGGCGCGGTGCTGGAGCAGCACTCCTTGCAGGGTCGGTGGACCAAGGAGGAATCTCTCCTCTCAATCAACATTCTGGAATTGCGGGCGGTCTTCAATGCATTGAACCTAGCCCAGCATTTGATTCAGAACCGTCCTGTTCAAGTACAGTCGGACAACGCCACCACAGTGGCTTACATAAATCATCAAGGTGGCACTCGAAGCCGTTTGGCAATGAAGGAAGCCTCACGGATTCTACGTTGGGCAGAACGCCATCTACCGGCAATATCGTCAATATTCATTCCGGGAGTCCTGAATTGGGAAGCGGACTTTCTCAGTCGTCAGGACGTACATGCCGGCGAGTGGGCCCTCCATCCAGAAGTGTTTCAACTCCTCGTGGAAAGGTGGGGTCTTCCAGATGTGGATCTGATGGCGTCTCGACACAATCACAAGGTTCCGGTCTTCGGAGCAAGGACAAGGGATTCTCAAGCAGCATTCGTGGATGCGCTGGCAGTGCCGTGGAGGTTTCGGCTGCCGTACGTGTTCCCTCCGGTGTCACTCCTGTCCAGGGTAATTCGGAAGTTCAAGCAAGAAAAAGGAAATCTGCTTCTCATAGCTCCGGCCACCCAGGGCCACCCAGACGGCACTGATTCTGAGACCTGCAAGGCCTATCGTCAGAGCGTCCACTTCTACTTCCACAACACCCATACCTCCTCGTTCAGGGCCCCTGTGTCTACCAGGACCTAGCCCGGCTGTCTTTGACGACGTGGCTCTTGAAGCTTCCGTCTTAAGAGCTAAGGGTTTTTCTGAAGAAGTCATTAAAACTATGTTGCGGGCCCGGAAACCGGCCTCTGCTCGGATTTACCATCGGGTCTGGCGTTCCTACTTTGTTTGGTGCGCATCTAACCATTATGGCGCTTCCAAGTTTAGTACAGCCAAACTTTTGTCTTTTCTACAGCAGGGCCTAGATTTAGGCCTGTGTCTGGCCTCCCTCAAGGTTCATATTTCTGTCTTGTCGGTGTGGTTTCAGAGAAAAATTGCGACTTTACCTGATGTTCATACTTTCACTCAGGGTGTGTTGCGTATCCAACCTCCCTATGTCCCGCCTGTGGCTCCTTGGGACTTGTCGGTGGTTTTGGAGGAATTGCATGAGCCTCCATTTGAACCTCTTGGCTCAGCTGACCTTAAGTGGCTTTCCCTTAAGGTGGTGTTCTTGCTGGCTATTGCCTCTGCTAGAAGAGTGTCGGATTTGGGTGCCTTGTCTTGTAGTTCCCCATATCTGATTTTTCACCGTGACCGGGCGGTTCTTAGGACTTGTCCCGGATATTTACCTAAGGTGGTTTCTTCGTTCCACCTTAATCAGGAGATTGTGGTTCCAGCTTTTGTTTCTCCTGATTTGTCTCCCAGAGAGCGGTCTTTGGATGTGGTACGGGCTCGCCGTATCTATGTGAAGAGAACTGCTTCTATTCGAATGTCTGATTCTCTCCTTGTTTTGTTTGGATTTCACAAACGTGGCTGGCCTGCTCACAAGCAGACCCTGGCAAGGTGGATTAGAATGGTGATTGCGCATGCTTATGTGAAGGCTGGTCTGTCAGCTCCTGTTCACATTACGGCCCATTCTATTCGGTCTGTTGGACCTTCTTGGGCGGCCCAACGTGGTGCGACCCTTGACCAATTGTGCAAGGCGGCTACGTGGTCCTCCGGGAACGCGTTCATAAGGTTCTATGCCTTCGATACTGCCGCTTCCCAGGATGCTTCCTTTGGACGCCGGGTTCTTGTGCCCGCTACAGTGCGTCCCCTCCCATAAGGAACTGCTTTAGGACATCCCCATTGTCCAGACTTGTGGAGCCCAGAGTACTCCGCAGCAGAAAACGAGTTTTATGGTAAGAACTTACCCTTGTTAAAACTCTTTCTGCGAGGTACACTGGGCTCCACAAGGCGCCCACCCTGACGCACTTAGCTTCTTTGGGTTGATATGGCATTAGCCGCTGACACTTCTCTTGTCGTAAGAGTGTGGTGTATGTGGCTACTAACCGTTATCGTCTCTTTTCCTGCTACTGCATTGGGCTGGTTAACTAAACTGAGCTCCTGTGCTGGGAGGCAGGGTTATAGAGGAGGCGGCGCTGTGCATTCTGGGAACAGTCAAAACTTTGAGCCTGTTGGTGCCTCGGATCAAGATCCTACTCTACACCCATTGTCCAGACTTGTGGAGCCCAGTGTACCTCGCAGAAAGAGTTTTAACAAGGGTAAGTTCTTACCACAAAACTCGTTTTTTGTTAGAGGCCAATTAATCTACTGGTATGTTGCTCCATTCTGGGAAGAAAACCATGCAAACCCAGGGAGAATACACAAACTGCACACAGATTGGCTCTTGTTGGAATCAAACCCATGACGATAGAATGTCAACACATCGTGCCTGATGGCTCATTGGTGACATGCCTGCTCCTGACGGTCACAGCTGATCCAGCAGCCTCTTCCGGGTACTAGCGGTCATTTGACTGCCTTTTCCGGGGGAGTCATATGGGGATCCGGTCTCTAGGTCGACACTATCTAGGTCGACCACTATTGGTCGACATGTTCTAGGTCGACAGGTCAAAAGGTCGACATGAGTTTTTCACAATTTTTTCTTTCTTTTTTTTTAACCTTTTCATACTTAACGATCCACGTTGTCTACGATTGGAACGGTAATCTGCCCGAAGCTGCGAGGGGATACGGTGCACTAATTGGGGTTCCCGGTCACTCTATGAAGAGAACGACACCCAAATAACATTAAAAACTCATGTCGACATTTTGACCCATCGACCTAGAGACCCTGTCGACCTAGTTACTGTCAACCAATAGTGGTCGACCTAGACACTGTCGACCTAGTTACTATCTACCTTCCATACCACACCCGTCATATGACGGAGCGGTGTTCTGCTGCGTATACTGGCTCTAATGCTAATCCCCACCCTAACCCTCTCTCCTAGTGCCTAATCCTAACCCTCTCTCCTAGTGCCTAATCCTAACCCTCCCCCCTAGTGCCTAACCCTCCCCCCTAGTGCCTAACCCTAACCCTCCGTATCTCAGCCAAACTCTACTGTTGGCGCTGTGGTATAGAAATTGTCAACCTAATGACTCCATTCAGAGCTTAGACTGTGCAGCAGCAAAGGGAACCATTGCGTCACCAGGAATCTTTATATTTTTTTCAGAAGTGTACTTAATGTATTGTCAGTAAGTTATTGGCTTATTATCTTCCAGAACTAGGTTAACACTCTCAATAGTAGCTCAGTGAAAGTGAGACCAAAACCATAAAATCAAACTTGAAAATTACTTTGGACCTTTTGCCTAATATAGTCTTGTTAAATGCACAATTTATTGTTGGAAGCTTAAAAGACATACATATGACATTGGTGAAGCAGGTGTTTGTGTTTTCAGTATTGGCTGTGATTTGTGACGTTTAGGAACACGTTAGCAAGCAGCATATCAGTTCTGTATGTTCTTTCCCACACTCAAATACATTCCCAGATGTTACAACTTCTTGTTTTCTGTTTCTTTTTTGTTTCCAGGAATTCATGTCATCTACAACAGATTATCTCTTTCAGTCACTTTTTCCCGGTTCGTCACATCCAACAAGGTTTTCAGCCTTGACTATTTTAGGATCCATTGCTGAGATATTTCCGGTTGTATCAGGTGAGCATGTCTCTCTGCTCACAGAATGCTTGGGCAGTAGTGTGTTTTTAAAGGGGCAGACGTAAGTAAGAGCTGCGTGAGCTTCCTGCGGTAAAGCCAAAGGCTGCATTGGGCCGTGATTAGCCCAGCAGATTTTTGTAGTCTAAGTGGGGGAGATACAGACCAAATTTCAGATAGTGGATGCTACAGATGTGTCCATATACATCTATCCTCCACGCGCTACAAGTCTCGTTACACATAACGCGTGAGTGCCGGCTTACTCGGTAGCTCTGAGCATGGATTTTTTTTCCAACTATTTTGGTTAAAATGCGTCTTAGTGCAAAATGATTCCAATAGGACGGACAAGCAGTTTCTGCTCATTAAAATGGTATGCGGCATGTCTATATTCTGTGTGCAACCGTGGCTGTATCTGTATGCAAAATGCTTTTCCAGGAAACCATTGTAGTGTAGCATTTTGTATACGTAATATAGGCATGCTGCATATGATTTTAATCAGCAGAAGCATCAAATTAGCATAATTTTATACTATGACACATTTTAGCACAAAATGTCGCACGTAAAGACGCCGGCACTACGGAGTCACACCACGGCATGAAGGGGTGTTTAATACAAAAGGAGGCTAGATGTATCACATCTGTATGTTATGGACATAAGTTCCAGCTAACATTACTGTGCGGTCAGCTAGTGTCCCATATAGATCTGTGAGGCCCAGTATGCACCCATCCAGTATGCACAGTTAATTATACAGAACAGTTTAGTAAACTGCATCAGCAATGTCCTTTAATTCCTGAACTATACAAGAGAAGTGACCAGACTTTGATAGGTTACTATAGGTTACAGCAATTTTTTTTATATAGTGACTCACATGCCAATATTTCATACACATACCCACATACAACTTTCTCTTACGTCCTTGAGGATGCTGGGGTCCACATTAGTACCATGGGGTATAGACGAGTCCACTAAAAGCCATTGGCACTTTAAGAGTTTGAGAGTGTGGGCTGGCTCCTCCCTCTATGCCCCTCCTACCAGACTCAGTTTAGAAAAAGTGCCCGGAGGAACCGGTCACAGCTAGGTGAGCTCTACAGAGCTTCTCTGGTAAAAGTGTTTTTTTTTTTAGAGTTTATTATTTACAGGGAGGCTGCTGGCAACAGCCTCCCTGCTTCGAGGGACTAAGGGGGGGAGTAGTATCCGCCCTGCTGGGTCTGAGCCACTATCTCCGCTGACAGGACACTGAGCTCCTGAGGGGATCGAACGTTACCCGCCACAGGGGATCGCTCACCCCAGCAGCATGCCGCCACCCCCTTACAGACCCAGAAGATCTGTGGCGAGTTAGTCACCGGCCCCCTTAGCAAGCGGAGGGCCGGTGTGAAGATGGTGGCTACAGGGTATGGCGCGCAGTACTAAGTGCGCTTCAGCGCTCAGCGGTACATAGTGCGGCGCTGTGAGGGGCGCCCTGAGCCAGCGCCTATACCCTACACTGACCTCCAAGCCAGTCAGGGTCCCAGGATCGCTGCCAGCACAATTCCACAGGCCAGTATAATCTCCAAAAGAGCTGGAAGACGGCGCCATTTTGAGGGCAGAGCTTCTCCTCTGAGCTGACCCAGCAGCGTTCAGCGCCATTTTCCTGCCTGCAGAAGCGCTGTCAGTGAGAGCTGTCCCTCCAATTCAACTCCAGCTTTTCTCTTATGGTACCAGGGGATTGTAGAAGGGGGGAGACTGTATAAAGACTCTGTAACCTATTAAGGTGCGCAGTCAGCGCTGGTTGGGGGTCTCCCTATACCTTAAAAGCGCTGTGTGTGGGTTGGCTCCAATCTGTGTGTCTCTCGCCATTCTTGGGGGTGAAACTCTGTCTGTCCTCCCCTGTGTGTGTGTGTGTGGAGTGTCTGTGGTCTCCATTAAGCTATGTCCACGGACTCTGTGTCATATGCTGTAGAGGATATGTCCTCTCAGGATGATCCCATTCCATGTAATCAGGAGGCTTACTTCACTGACAATAAGAAAGCCTCGCTAACCTTCCCTGTGTCTAAAGAATTAAATGCTATATTTGAGAAAGCATGGGAAAACCCGGAGAAAAAATTCCAGATCCCTAGGAGGGTTCTGGTTGCTTTCCCCTTCCCTGAGGAGGATAGGAAAAAATGGGAAAACCCACCCATAGTTGACGCTTCTGTATACAGACTCTCAAAAAAGGTGGTTTTACCTGTTCCAGGATCTACCGCCTTAAAAGAGCCGGCTGATCGCAAAATCGACACTACGCTCAAATCCATATACACGGCTTCAGGGGCGATACTACATCCCACTATTGCCTGTGCATGGATTTCCAAAGCTATAGTAAAGTGGTCAGGCACGTTACTTGAGGATTTGGGTACAATGAATAAAAGTGATGTTGAATTGTTTTTACGTAACATTCAGGATTCTGCAGGTTTTATGGTGGAATCCATGAAAGACCATGGTTCCATGATGTCTGTCTCAGCTTGTAGGGGACTTTGGCTGCACCAGTGGTCTGCCGATGCGGAATCCAGGAGAGGTGTGGAGACCCTACCCTACACAGGTCAGGCTCTCTTTGGTGAAACTGATGCGTGGATTTCCACGACTACAGCGGGTAAGTCTCCTTTTCTTCCCTCAGCTGCACCTGCTACGAAGAAACCCTTTTCTTCAGCTGCATCTCAGTCCTTTCGGACTGCCAAAGCAAGAAAGGCCAAGCCGTCTAAAACCTTCTTTAGAGGAGGTCGACCAAAATCCAAGAAACCTGCTGCGGCGGGTTCCCAGGAACAGAAACCTACTTCAGGTATGCCAAAGTCCTCAGCATGACGGTGGACTGTGCGGCCTGGTGGTGTTACCGGAGTGGGCGAGACTCGGGCATCTCAGTCACGTCTGGGTGTCCCTGGGGTACAGGCTGGAATTTCAAGATCTCCCTCCTCACCGGTTTTTCAAATCAGGCTTGCCAGCTTAGCTGGCAGACAGGAGTATCCTACAGGAAGCCATACAGAAGTTGGTGGAGGCACAGGTTATTGTACCAGTCCCTCCCCATATGCAAAACAAAGGTTACTATTTGAACCTTTTCGTGGTACCGAAACTGGATGGTTCGATCAGGCCCATTCTGAACTTAAAGTCGCTAAACCCCTTCCTGAGGGAGTTCAAGTTCTAAATGGAGTCTCTTAAGGGTGGTGATATCAGGTCTGGAGGAGGGGGATTCCTGGTATCCCTGGATATCAAGGATGCGTACCTCCAGATTCCGATTTGGCCACCGCATCAAGCTTATCTCCGATTCGCACTATTGGACTGTCATTTTCAATGGTTCTCCGCAGACAAGGGGTGAACATAATTCCATATCTGGACGATCTGCTGATAGAGACATTGTCCAAGGAGAAGCTGTTACAGTCCAGTTCTCACGACGTATCTACTCAGGGAACATGGGCCCTCATTCCGAGTTGTACGCTTGCTAGCTGCTTTTAGCAGCATTGCACACGCTAGGCCGCCGCCCTCTGGGAGTGTATCTCAGCTTAGCAGAATAGCGAACAAAAGATTAGCGGAACTGCTACTAAATACTTCCTTGCAGTTTCTGAGTAGCTCCAGACCTACTCCTAGACTGCGATCACCTCAGTCTATTTAGTTCCTAGTTAGACGTCACAAACACGCCCTGCGTTCGGCCAGCCACTCCCCCGTTTCTCCAGCCACTCCTGCGTTTTTACATGGCACGCCTGCGTTTTCTAGCACACTCCCTGAAAACACCCACTTCCTGTCAATCACACTACGATCACTCGAGCATTGAAAAAACGTTGCTCGAGCTTGTGTAAATCTCCAAAGTTTTGTGTTAAATTACTTAGTGCATGCGCGCTGCGTACCATGCTCATGCGCATTTTCCACCTAATCGCTGCGTTGCGAAAAACGAGCTAACAACTCGGAATGACCACCATAGTTGGATCCAGAATCTATCAAAATCACATTTGGATCCAACCAGGAGGTTGTCCTTTCGGGGAATGATCCTAGACATGGAAGTGAAGAGGGTGTTTCTTCCAGAGGAAAAAGCGTCGGTGATACAAACAGTGGTCCGGGATGTCCTGAAGCCAGCCCGGGTGTCGGTTCATCTGTGCATTCGCCTTCTGGGGAAGTTGGTGGCCTCTTACGAGGCTCTGCAGTACGGGAGGTTTCATGCTCGGTCCTTACAACTGGATCTCCTGGACGAGTGGTCGGGATCTCATCTACACATGCACCAGAGAGATTTATACACTGAGGAAGCCGGCGAAGCCGGAGGGTAGGTGGAGAAACGCGTTTGGAGACTCATTGTGGATAGCACCACGCCGCATTCTGCTGCGGCTGACTGAAGCGCTCTGACCAGCGCATGCTGTGCTGAGGAGAGTCGGGATTTCTTGTGGCTAACACCACGCTGTGCTGCCGCGGCTGCGGCTGATTGAAGTGGGCATCAGTTTATGCTGCACTGAGGAGAGGAATCCACACACCGTAGAGGGAGATACAGATCCCAGCTACCTATGTCATTTGCTGGAGAGGCTGCCATGCCCACAAGCACCTTGAGGAGAGGTATTTAATTGAGTACATAGTACATTGTACTCGTGGTGAACTGTGGACTCTCAGCCTTTCAGATATTGCCATAGACAACTGCTTATTGGCATGACAGCTGACTGCATACTAACAGCGGTATAAGTAATTCATGTTCCAACAATAAGCTTGGTATAATTTATGGACGGTATCTATTATAACAGAAGTCTATTATCTACCTGACTAAACATTAACAGCTGATTTCAAACTAACAGCTGCACCATTAATTATACTTATAGTGCACTAACTAACAGTTTGCTTTAATTGATGGACAAATCTATCTGCTTGACTAACATCTTCATGCGGATCTTCTGAAAGACTTAGGGGTATATGCAATTGCGGTCGAATTGCCGCAAATGTCGAAAAACGGGGCATTTTCGAAAAAAAAACAACCTGTCGAATTGGATTCGACAATGCAATACAGTACTTTTCGACAAAAAAACTGCCGTTTCAGATTCGACTTTTTGCAATTCGACATTTGTCAAATTCGACTTGTCTGCAATGGTAAAAATGCGGCTTTTCGACAAAAGTATATTCAATTGAAGAATGTCGATTCAACAACAGTGCTTTTCGACAGTCATTTCGTCAATTTCATTCCGCCTCATTTTGCTGTCGTGATCTAATAAAATTTTTTAAAAACATGTTTTTTTTTTATTGCTAGTAGCATATCCATTTATATTAGAAGGGATTATCTACTTGGTTTGTCTATTTATGAGCCACAAGTATTATTTAATAGATTTTTTAAAAGAATATATATTTTTTTTACTGACTAAAATAATCTGGAGAGATCAGTGCATGTTTTTCAGTGGGAATGGGTTAAAATTTCAGAAAAAAAATGCGTGGGGTCCCCCTCCTAAGCATAACCAGCCTCGTGCTCTTTGAGCTGGTCCTGGTTGTAAAAATACGGGGGGGGGGGGGTGACAGGGGATTCCCCGTATTTTAACAGCGAGCACCGGGCTCTGCGCCTGGTCCTGGTGCCAAAAATACGGGGGACAAAACACGTAGGGGTCCCCCGTATTTTTTCACACCAGCACCGGGCTCCACTAGTCAGAGAGATAATGCCACAGCCGGGGGACACTTTTATATAGGTCCCTGCGGCCCTGGCATTAAATCACTAACTAGTCACCACTGGCCGGGGTACCCTGGAGGAGTGGGGACCCCTTAAATCAAGGGCTCCCTCCCTCCAGCCACCCAAGAGCCAGGGGTGAAGCCCGAGGCTGTCCCCCCAATCCAAGGGTGGCGGATGGGGGGGGCTGATAGCCTTGTGTAAAAAAAAAAGAATATTGTTTTTTGTAGCAGTACTACAAGACCAGCAAGCCTCCCCACAAGCTGGTACTTGGAGAACCACAAGTACCAGCATGCGGGGGGAAACAGGCCCGCTGGTACCTGCAGTTCTACTACAAAAAATATACCCAAATAAAAACAGTACACACACGCCGTGACAGTATAACTTTATTACATACATGCACACCGACATACACACATACTTACCTATGTTGACACGAAGTGTCGGTCCCCTTCTCCACGTAGAATCCACGGGGGTACCTGTAAATTAAAATTATACTCACAACAATCCAGTGTAGATCGGTCCTCTTCTTTGTTTGTAATCCATGTACTTGGCAAAATAAAAAAACGACAAACACAATCCACGCACTGAAAGGTGTCCCATGTTTACACATGGGACCCCTTTCCCTGACTGCCGGGACTCCCTGTGACTGCTGTCAAAGAGGGTCCCTTCAGTCACGTTGTGGCACTCTCCTGATTGGCTGTGCGCGTCTGAGCTGTCAGGCGGCGCACTCGAGATACACTGTAGCGCATAGGCGCTCCATTGTATCCAATGGTAGGAACTTTGCAGTCAGCGGTAGACCGCAAGGTTATGTGGGGTCACCTGCTGACCGCAGAGTTCCCTCCATTGGATACAATGGAGCGCCTATGCGCTACAGTGTATCTCGAGTGCGCCGCCTGACCGCTCAGATGCGCACAGCCAATCAGGAGAGTGCCACGACGTGGCGCTCCCTGATTGGCTGAAGGGACCCTCTTTGACAGCAGTCACGGGGGTCCCCCGGCAGTCGGGAAAAGGAAGGGACCCCTTTCAGTGCGTGGGTCGTGTTTGTCGTTTTTTTTTATTTTGCCAAGTACATGGATTACAAACAAAGAAGAGGACCGATCTACACTGGATTGTTGTGAGTATAAGTTTATTTACAGGTAGCCCGTGGATTCTACGTGGAGAAGGGGACCGACACTTCGTGTCAACATAGGTAAGTATGTGTGTATGTCGGTGTGCATGTATGTAATAAAGTTATACTGTCACGGTGTGTGTGTACTGTTTTTATTTGGGTATTTTTTTGTAGTAGAACTGCAGGTACCAGCGGGCTCGTTTCCCCCCCACATGCTGGTACTTGTGGTTCTCCAAGTACCAGCTTGCGGGGGAGGCTTGCTGGGACTTGTAGTTCTGCTACAATTTTTTTTTACATTTTTTGACACATGGCTATCAGCCCCCCTTCCGCCGCCCTTGGATGGGGGGGGGGGGGGGGGGGGGGGGCAGCCTCGGGCTTCACCCCTGGCCCTTGGGTGGCTGGAGGGGGGGGGGGGGGGGCCTTGATTTAAGGGGTCCCCACTCCAGGGTACCCCGGTCAGGGGTGACTAGTTAGTGATTTAATGCCAGGGCCGCAGGGACCTATATAAAATTGTCCCCCGGCTGTGGCATTATCTCTCTTACTAGTGGAGTCCGGTGCTGGTGTGAAAAATACGGGGGACCCCTGTGTGTTTTGTCCCCCGTATTTTTGGCACCAGGACCAGGCGCAGAGCCCGGTGCTGGTTGTTAAAATACGGGGGGGATCCCCTGTCATTTTCCCCCCTGTATTTTTACAACCAGGACCAGCTCAAAGAGCCCGAGGCTGGTTATGCTTAGGAGGGGGTCCCCACGCATTTTTTTTCGAGATTATTGAACACTTTTGTGCAGTACATGAAGTCGAATCCAGGACGCACACTATCGTCAATTGTTCCGTTTTTCGACAGCAGGACTGTCGAATCCTTTTTTTATTGAATATGTCGAATTCGTGTCCCTACGGGAGGGTTTGTGACTGTCGAATTGTGTCGAATTAAAAAACGGTCGAATTCCAGCCAGAATTCGACCGTAATTGCATATACCCCTTACTTGCTTACTAATTATGCATATCGTGTTATATTAAAGGTTTAGAGAGTCCATACTTTAGAGCCTCATTAAGAGAAATATAGAGCTATAGGGCACTTGATATTTCTCTAGCTGGGTCCACGGGATTATCCACAGGATAACATTGGGATATTGTCGAGCGACAGTGAAAATGGCACTAACACAGTCACGAGCTTTCTGGCCTCCCAGGATGCATTGGTGCCTTCACCATATAGTCCCACCCACTGACTCAGTCAGATCAGTTTTTTGCTTGGTGCGGCAGGAAGCTGCATGGTCACAGGGCTGCTGTGAGAGCAGCCTTAAGCTTTTATTTTTATAGACTTACTATATTTTTTTTTTGAGCGACTTATCTTAACAGCGCATTCTAGAAAGAGTCGCTCCAACAACTCCCCACCGGGTCGCAACAACGCTTACCTTCGGGTATCAGTGCTGTCTCGACGGGGGTCTGTGTCTGATGTTCTAGCAGGTCCAGCAGACGTAACCAGGCTGTGACCGGAGCATGGGGAGACGGTGAGTCTATGGACTTCCTCTTACTAGAGGGGTCAGGACACAGCTACACTGATTTTGGTGGAGACTACAAACAGTGTGTTGATGCGCCGAACATCTAGAGTGCGACAGCGCTACGCTCCGGGGATCATAGGTGCCAGGACTAGGTAGAGGCCGCGATCCTGGAAGTTTAAGTCAACAGGGGGATTCAGACGCTCTCCTGGCCGTCCCTCCTCCGAGTTCATGGCCAGTTCCCGCGTGTTTCTCGTTTCATGAACTAAATGACCTCACTTCCGGCTCATACGCTACCACGAGGGTACTCTGTCGCAGCTTAGATGCTGCGGTTGTGTACACTGGAGATAAACCCGCCCAGACCGAGTCGCAGGCCTTAGCGTCTGCATACACGTGGAAGTCGCTCAGCGTCCGTGTCCGTTGGTGAGCGTCCGTGTCCGTTATCAGTTATCAAGAGCGGCAGTGTACACCAGTAGCGTCTGAATCCACTCGTCGTCTTACGAGCGTATTTGCTTGGATATGGAAGTGTGGTGGGTCTCCCTGTATCCCGCTCTATGGAGGCAGGGTATACAGTACTAAAAATTCTCTCTACTTCTTAGTATGCATTGTTAATTTTTAGTACCTATTGCATATGAGACCTGTATATTACTGTGTTTTCTGCATGCTATGTTGAAAAAAAGAACCAGTTTAAAACAGAAGTACAATTTTCCTACTTGCGTATAAGTTGTTATGGAGGTTGTATTCTCATATGACAATGTCTAATGCTTTAACATGTGACTGACTGCTAGTATGTGTGCTGACTTTTCTGTGTAATATCAGTCCTGTTCTGACCCTCAAAATAGGGTGCACCGTGGTCAGATTGATCTCGCCTCTATATACTGACATATAGGGTGATTTTCAGTCACAAAATTGTGTAGTCGATAACAGATTAATACCATGGGGTATATTTACTAAGATTCGTGTTTTTGCCGTTTTGAAAGGTGTTTGAACTCGAATGGTATCGGGTGCATTTTACTGCAACTTTTTGAATCCTGATACGATCATTCACTAAGCTGCCGACTTTTTCGTATTTTCCGATGTCGATGTGATTTGTAATGTTAGGCAGTGTTTTACGGGAGTGATGAGTAAAACACTGCCTGACAAAACACAAGGAATCCCGGACGGATCTGTGAGATCCGTGCAGGGCTTCATTGTTTACCTTAAAAAGGTGTTTTAAGTCGTAAAAAATCCGAAAAAAATTGTGTGGGGTCCCCCCTCCTAAGCACAACCAGCCTCGGGCTCTTTGAGCCGGTCCTGGTTGAAAAAATATGGGGGAAAAAATGACAGGGGTTCCCCCATATTTCATCAACCAGCATCGGGCTCTGCGCCTGGTCCTGGTTCCAAAAATACGGGGGACAAAAAGCGTAGGGGTCCCCCGTATTTTTGAAACCAGCACCGGGCTCCACTAGCCAGGTACATAATGCCACAGCCGGGGGACACTTTTATACTGGTCCCTGCGGCCCTGGCATTACATACCCAACTAGTCACCCCTGGCCGGTGTACCCTGGAGGAGTGGGAACCCCTTAAATCAAGGGGTCCCCCCCCCCCCTCCAGCCACCCAAGGGCCAGGGGTGAAGCCCGAGGCTGTCCCCCCCCCATCCAAGGGCGGCGGATGGGGGGCTGATAGCCATGTGTCAAAAATGTGAATATTGTTTTTAGTAGCAGTACTACAAGTCCCAGCAAGCCTCCCCCGCAAGCTGGTACTTGGAGAACCACAAGTACCAGCATGCGGTGGAAAACCTGGCCCGCTGGTACCTGTAGTACTACTACTAAAAAAAATACCCCCAAAAAAACAGGACACACACACCGTGAAAGTGTAAGTTTATTACATACATGCACACCTCCATACATACATACTTACCTATGTTCCCACGAGGCTCGGTCCTCTTCTCCATGTAGAATCCTTGGGGGACCTGTGAAAAAAATTATACTCGCATAATCCAGTGTAGATTGTGTCCAAAGTATAATCCACATACTTGGCAAAACAAAAAAACGGAAACCCGACCACGCACTGAAAGGGGTCCCATGCTTACACATGGGACCCCTTTCCCCGACTGCCAGGACCCCCCCTGACTCCTGTCAAAGAGGGTCCCTTCAGCCAATCAGGGAGCGCCACGTCGTGGCACTCTCCTGATTGGCTGTGTGCTCCTGTAGTGTCTGTGAGGCAGCACACGGCAGAGATACAATGTAGCGCCTATGCGCTCCATTTTAGCCAATGGTGGGAACTTTGCGGTCAGCGGTTGACCGAAAGTAACCTCACCGCTGACCGCTCCCTGATTGGTTCAACCACCAACAGAGCCACCGTGGAATATGTTCGCAAAGACTCTATCTTCAATAGCGGATAGGTTAGCTCCGGTAGCACCACCTCAAGGGTTAGGTTACACTATGAACCCATACATGCAGCTCCCTTCCTATGGTTTGGTTCCAGTAGCCTCTACAAGCAACCAAGGGACAGGTAAGACTAAGACAGATACGTCTGTGTGGCAGACTACACAAGATGATACATCGGATGATGATGATACAATAGATTCAACTCCGTATGATGATCAGTCGCAGAGCTTTAGTTCAGAAGATGTAGCTGAACTTATTAATGCTGTAAAGGCTGTTCTCTCGTTGGAAGAGCCAGCCAAGACAGTGTTAAAAGCTAAATCACCTGTATTTAAACGAACAACATCAGTGAAAGCTGAATTCCCAGCGTCAGATGAGCTGACGGAAATGATGGATGAGTCTTGGGCAGCGCCCAGTAAAATGGGATTCTTATTATCCATTTCCTGCTATGGATTGTTCGAAAAGATAAGTTCCTCCAAAAGTAGATGCACATGTTCAGCGACTCGTGCATAAATCTGCTTTACCACTGTCATCTACCTCATTGAATGATGTCACAGACAGAAGGGTAGAGAGCATGTTGAAAAATATTTTTTCTCTAGTAGGAGCAGTGGTAAGACCTGCTATGGCTTCGGCCTGAGTAGCAAAGGCAATGGGCGAAGGAATAGAAGAACTAGAGAATGACATCCCTTCTCCTACTAGGGAGCAAGAGGATCGTTTTTGCCGGTTAAGACAATCTGCCCAGTATTTGGAAGAAGCAGCAATTGATGTAGGCACAGTTGCTTCTAAAGCTTCAGCCTTCACAGTAGTCGCTCGCAGAGCAGTTTGGCTATGGACCTGGAAGGCAGATGCGGAGTCCAAGAAAGAATTGGAAGCATTGCCTTTTGTTGGTAATATATTATTTGGAAAACCTTTATCGGATATCCTAGAATCAGAGGCTGAATCGAAAAAGGTCAGATTTCCGGCTGCTTATAACCCTAAATCCAAGGGTTTAAAATTTCTCTCATTTCGTTGGCAAAGCAAAGCGAAAGCTAAAAAGGAGCCTATGCAACCCCAGTTTAAATCCAGGGGTAGAAAGCAGTGGGCTAGCAAAAAGCCAGCTTCCAAACCTGAACAGAAACAGTCAACCTGAAGAGACGGGCCTCCACCTGGAGGATTCCAGGGTTGGGGGCCGACTCCTTCTTTTTGCACACATATGGCAGCAGTCAACAGCAGATGCTTGGGTGCAGAAGGTAGTATCTCAGGGGTATGGGTTCACATTCAGGAGGCAGCCTCCTCAAAGATTTTTTTGCACCAGCTCGTCTCGTATAGAGTCGAAGGCCAATGCCCTGCAAGAAGCAGTCCAAAAATTACTGCAGTCAGGTGTGATTGTCCCAGTACCTCCATCACAAAAGGGACAGGGGTATTACTCCAATCTGTTTCTAATCCAGAAACCAAATGGGTCATATCGACCAATTCTAAATCTGAAGATGTTGAACAACTACATATGGATCCCGAAGTTCCACATGGAGACGTTACGCTCCATAATGTTGGCTATGGAACCGGGAGACTATATGGTATCTCTGGATGTACGGGATGCTTACCTGCATGTGCCTATAGCACTATCACATCAGTGTTACCTCAGGTTTGCCATCCTCAAGGAACACTTCCAGTTCCAAGCTCTGCCCTTCGGGCTAGCTACAGCACCCAGGGTGTTTACCAAGATCATGGTGGTTATGGCAGCTTGTCTGCGCAAGCAAGGGATAAGAATATTCCCATACCTAGACGACCTATTAATCTTAGCACAGTCGCAAGATTTACTGTTGAGCCATCTCCAACAGACGATAGTTTGTTTACAGAGACACGGGTGGCTCATAAATTGGGAGAAGTCGTCCCTGAATCAGTCACAGCGGATGGTTCATTTGGGAGCCATATTGGATTCAGACCTACAGAGAGTTCTCTTACCAGAGAAAAAAATAGTCGAGGTGCAGGTCATGGCTCAGGAAGCGTTGCAAGCCCAGACAATGTCAGTCCATGCAGCAATGTGACTGTTGGGTCTGATGGTATCAACGTTCGACATGGTGGAATATGCGCAATTCCACTCCAGACCGTTGCAGCATCTCATTTTGACCAAATGGAACGGAAATCATCAAACAATAAAGAAGCAGATGATAAAGATTCCAGTATATGTAAAAAGGTCTCTAGCGTGGTGGCTACAGACAGACCATTTAAACAAGGGGAGACCCTGTTGGATAAAAGAGTGGCAAGTCCTGACAACAGATGCCAGCCTGCAAGGCTGGGGGGCGGTACTCGGAAGCCTATGGTTCCAGGGAAAATGGACCGCAAGGGAAAGTCGCCTGCCGATAAATCTGTTAGAAATAAGAGCCATTTACTTGGCTCTGGTTCCGGCAAAGGACAATTTACAAGGAAGGCCAGTCCAGATCCGCTCAGACAATGCGACGGCAGTAGCATACCTCAATCATCTAGGAGGAACTCACAGCAAGAGTCTGATGGAGGAAGTAACTCCCATTCTACAATGGGCAGAACTCCATCTCCCGGCATTGTCAGCAGTTTTTGTCCCGGGTGTACTAAATTGGGAAGCGGATTTTCTCAGTCGGCACACCATTCAGGAAACCGAATGGGCACTACACCCAGAAGTGTTTCAGACACTGGTGAACAGATGGGGTCTACCGGAGATAGACCTTATGGCGTCTCATCTAAACAACAAGGTTCCGATGTACGGATCAAGAACAAGGGACCCAGAAGCGGTTCTGGTAGACGCACTGTCAGTAGAATGGAGGTTTCAGCTGGCGTATCTGTTCCCTCCAATATCTCTGTTACCCAGAGTAGTGAGAAAGATAAAACAGGCAAAAGGAGCAATCATTCTAATAGCTCCAGCTTGGCCAAGAAGGCATTGGTACACAGATCTGTTGAGAATGTCCGTGGAGGCACCGATACTGCTCCCTCAACGTCCAGACCTGTTAATGCAGGGTCCTTGTTGTCACAGTCATCTGGATCGCCTATCTTTGACGGCGTGGCTGTTGAAACCTCTATCTTAGAGGCTAAAGGTTTTTCGGAAACAAGTAATCCAAACTATGCTTAGAGCAAGAAAGCCTTCTTCGGCCCGTGTGTATCATAGAATATGGCAAGCCTATATTCATTGGTGTACTGGAAAAAAATTAAATCCGAGATCTTTTAAAGTAGCTAGGATTTTGGATTTCCTTCAGGCAGGATTGGATAAAGGGTTAAAAGTTGCTTCCTTGAGGGTTCAAGTTTCAGCTTTAACTGTATGGTTTCAGCAGAAGATTGCTGATTTACAGGATGTACGTACATTTTTTCAAGGAGTAGTACATATTCAACCTCCATTTGTTCCTCCTGCAGCTCCCTGGGATTTGAATTTAGTTCTTAAATTTCTCCAGGGTCCTGTGTTTGAACCACTTGAGAGAGCAGATCTTAAGTGGTTAACGGTTAAAGTTCTTTTTTTACTGGCAATGACGTCAGCCAGAAGAGTGTCAGATTTAGGAGCATTATCATGTAAGTTTTTTTCCAGACAGAGCAGTTCTCAGAACGAGATCTAGCTATCTTCCAAAGGTGGTATCAAAGTTTCACCTGAATGAAGAGATTATAGTCCCAGCGTTTCAGGTATCGGGACTATCTGCGGGAGAAGCGTCGCTGGACGTGGTCCGGGCTTTAAGAATCTACATAGATCGTACTAGTGCCATCAGGAAAACAGATTCTCTCTTCATCCTCTACGGATTCCATAGAAGAGGATGGCCTGCTAGTAAACAGATGCTGGCGAGATGGCTCCAGATGGTAATATCAGAAGCTTATTCTCATGCAGATCTCCCTATTCTGGCTAATGTCTCTGCACACGCTACACGTAAGGTAGGTCCTTCTTGGGCAGCACAACAGGGTGCTTCAGCAGAACAGATATGTAGGGCAGCCACATGGTCTTCCATAAACACATTCATCAGACATTATGCCTTGGATACTTTTGCCTCTCATGACGCAAACTTCGGGCGAAAGGTCCTCCTGTGCAATCAGGAGCGTCCCCACCACTAAAATGGCTTTGGGAATCCCAATGTTATCCTGTGGACCCAGCCAGAGAAATATACGTTATGGTAAGAACTTACCGTTGATAACGTGATTTCTCTTATGTCCACAGGGATCCCACCCTGACGCATCTGATTTGAGGATCTAGACCACCACTAAAACCTCTTCCTTCTTGTATGGAAGGGGGTGCATGTGTGTTCTTATCGCCTAAACAGGTCTCTGCCTGATGTTCCTGCCTAAAATCGCTGTGGAAAGAACTGATCTGACTGAGTCAGTGGGCGGGACTATATGGTGAAGGCCCCAATGCATCCTGGGAGGCCAGAAAGCTCGTGACTGTGTTGGTGCCATTTTCACTGTCGCTCGACAATATCCCAATGTTATCCTGTGGATACCTGTGGACATAAGATAAATCACGTTCTCAATGGTAAGTTCTTACCATAACGTATATTTTAGCTGGATAACTTTGGATCAATTATTTCTGATGTGGAGTTGTTTTTACTGTATTGTATATTTTAGATTAAATTGATACTGGCCAGTATCTTAGTGTGATATCTGTATTCATACATCTAGGTGGGAATTTTGTATATGTATTTTGTATAATATATAAAGTAAAAGTAATTTTTTTATACAAGGTGAATAGCGCTGTCTCATTCTTTGTTTTATTCTCTTAACTCTTGGGATAACTGGGATCAGGTTCCCGAGACTAGCTGCTTTCACATTGTAGGTAACAGCGCCAAGTGTATATTTCTATAATACATGCACCAGAGAATACGTCTGTCGCCAAAGGCCAGGATTTCACTCCTCTGGTGGCTACAATTGCCTCACCTTCTGGTGGGCTGCAGGTTCGGAATTCAGGACTGGATCCACGGATGCAAGTCTCCGGGGCTGGGGCGCAGTGACTCAAGGGGAAACCTTCCAAGGAAGGTGGTCAAGTCTGGAAGCCGGCCTGCCGATAAACATTCTGCAACTAAGAGCCGTCTACAACGGTCTTCTCCAAGCGGCCCATCTTCTGAGAAATTGGGCCATTCAAGTGCAGTCGGACAATGTAACGACAGTGGCTTACATAAACCGACAGGGCGGAACAAAGAGCAGAGCTGCAATGTCAGAGGTAACAAGAATCATCCTCTGGACAGAAAAACACGTGTTGGTGCTGTCAGCAATTTTCATTCTGGGAGTAGACAACTGGGAAGCGGACTTCCTCAGCAGACACAATCTCCATCCAGGGGAGTGGGGTCTCCATCCGGAGGTGTTCAAGGAGGTAACAGATTTTTGGGGTGTACCCCAAATAGACATGATGGCCTCTCGTCTCAACAAGAAGCTTCTGCGATATTGTTCCAGGTCATGGGACCTGCAAGCAGTGGCGGTGGACGCCCTAGTGACTCCGTTTGTATTCCAGTCTATGTACGTGTTTCCACCACTCCCACTCATTACAAGAGTTCTAAAGCTCATAAGGAGAACAAGGGTTCAAGCGATCCTCATTGCTCTGGACTGGCCAAGAAGGTCTTGGTATGCGGATCTTCTGCATCTCCTGCTAGAAGAGTCGAGGCCTCTTCCTCTTCGGGAGGACCTGCTGCAGCAGGGACCGTTCGCTTATCAAGACTTACCATGGCTACGTTTGACGGCATGGAGGTTGAATGCCAGATACTAGCTCGGAAGGGCATTCCGAACAAGGTTATTCCTACCCTGATACAGGCTAGGAAATTAGTAACGTCTAAACATTACCATCGTATTTGGAAAAAATATGTATCTTGGTGCGAGTCCAAGAGGTTTCCTACGGTGGAGTTTCAACTGGGACGTTTTCTCCTCTTCCTGCAAGCAAGTGTAGATATGGGCCTAAGGTTGGGATCCATAAAGGTCCACATTTCGGCCCTATCCATTTTCTTCCAGAAACAGTTGGCTGCCCTCCCTGAGGTTCAGACTTTTCTGAAGGGAGTTCTGCACATCCAACCTCCCTTTGTACCACCTATGGCGCCCTGGGATCTTAATGTGGTGTTGCAGTTCCTCCAGTCGGACTGGTTTGAGCCCCTACAGGATGTTGAGGTCAAGTTTCTCATGTGGAAGGCTGTCACTTTGTTGGCCTTAGCTTCTGCTACACGTGTGTCGGAGTTTGGGGCTTTGTCATGTAAAAACCCATACTTGATCTTCCATGAAGATAGAGCTGAGCTTCGGACATGTCAGCAGTTTCTTCCGAAGGTTGTGTCTGCATTTCATAGCAACCAACCGATTGTGGTGCCAGTTGAGACTGACTCCTCAATTTCTTCAAAGTCCTTAGATGTTGTAAGGGCTCTGTATGAGGAGGACTGCTCATCACATAAAATCCGACTCTGTTTGTCCTATGTGATCCCAAGAAAATGGGATGTCCTGCTTCTAAGCAGATGATATCTCGCTGGATCAGGTTCACTATCCAGCATGCGTATTCTATTGCCGGCTTGCCATGTCCTACGTCTGTTAAGGCCCACTCATAAGGTGGGTTCTTCCTGGGCGGCTGCCCGGGTTGTCTCGGCTTTACAACTCTGCCGAGCGGCTACTTGGTCGGGGTCGAACACGTTCGCAAAGTTCTACAAGTTCGTTACTTTGGCCTCTGAGGACCTAAAGTTTGGTCAGTCAGTTCTGCAGGAGCCCCTGCACTCACTCTCTCCCCGTTCTAGGAGCTTTGGTACATCCCTATGGTACTAATGTGGACGTAAGAGAAAATAGGATTTTAATTACCTAGCGGTAAATCCTTTTCTCGTAGTCCGTAGAGGATGCTGGGCGCCCGCCCAGCGCTTTGTTTTCCTGCAGTGGTTTTCTGGTTCAGTACAACTTTGTTTTTAGTTAAGTATTGCATTGTTACTTGGTAAATACTGTTTCAGCGGTTGCTGAGTTTCCAAGCTTGTTAGCTGTGTGTGAGCTGGTATGAATCTCCCCACTATCTGTGTTAAATACTCCTCTCGAAGATGTCTGTCTCCTCGGGCACAGTTTCTAGACTGAGTCTGGTAGGAGGGGCATAGAGGGAGGAGCCAGCCCACACTCTCAAACTCTTAAAGTGCCAATGGCTCCTAGTGGACCCGTCTATACCCCATGTTACTAATGTGGACCCCAGCATCCTCTGTGGACTACGAGAAAATGTACTATTTTTAGTTCTTTTTTCCAGACAACAGAATCAGAGCCATTGTTTATAGTGTTTAAGTATCCTGCGTATGTTTCTGAGTTTACTCAGTGCTAAGGGACATGGGACACTGCCAGAACCTCTCTGACAGAGGGCTGGGGAACACAAGTGATCTGGATGGAGGAAACGAAAACATCTGCATTTAATAGAACTTTACTTTTAATATATGTTCAAGCAAAAGCGACATCTGCATTTGGTATTTAACATGTGCAAGCCCCAGTGCTCCTTTATTGGGAGCAGTAAAGCTTAACGAGCTTTGTTTTGTGAAGCAGGAACTTATTAGTGAGATTTCTTCCCTACTAATGATCTCTTTTCACAGGCTCTTGTCAGACTGTATACGAGTTCGCTCGGTCGGTCAGCAGTAACCATGTCCACGCTCTCCTAGAGTGCTTCAGTAACACCTTTGAGGAAGTGAAACTTCTTGCCTTTGAACTCCTGAGAAAGCTGCCCCCATCTGTTTTAGGCCTCCAGGTAATTGTGCTCATGCTAAACAACAGAGGAAGAGTTCAGCGTCTACTCCATGGATTGGGGAGTAAGTTAGATCGAGCTATATTGTAGATGAAGTTTAACATATCTGATTAGGAAAAAAGAAAAACTGTAGAGAAAGCTAAGAAAAAAAAAAGAAAAGTGGAACAAGAAAAACAAAATAAAACATTTTGTAATGGACAGTGGATCACTGACTCATTCTGGGGGCTCGATTCTCGGTTATGCTTAAGTTAGAATGAGGCCGCATCCAGCTTTTATTTAATTTTTTCTTTAATTAAGCAAACCATGCCATGCGTCATAAGCTGCATATGTATCTGAGAACTGCCCGTTTCTTTGTTGCTGCCGACTGGACAGCAACATCACAAACATGCGGGCACATAGTAGCAGTTACTTGCTATTCAAGGTCCTGCGTAGGCAAAGAAGACGCCAAATTCAAACGGATCTCCTGGCCCTGCATGCAGTAGGTGCAAGTGCAAATGATAATGAAGCTGTTCTAGGGGGCAGAAGAGGGGAGCAGTGCGATCACATAGATGTGTATACGGGTTTATAGTCGCTTCAGCCATCTGTTTGCATTATGTGTGACTGAGAATCAGGCCCAGAATGTCCGAATTTAAACTGGAAATTTACCTACAGAGATTTCTGTAGTCAAGGCTGATTGTTATTATTCTCATTGTCCCTGGATATAACAGATAAACTCAGTTCTGTGCTTTGGAGTCAAATGTTTCTACATAGGACCTCTGCTGTTCCATCTAACAGTGGTCACAGGTACAGGGATATCCTACTGTTGCCGCAGTGTTCCAGTGCAGGTCTGGCATTTGTGACAGTGGGGCAGATGTATTAAGCCTGGAGATGTGATAAAGCAGTGATAAGTGGAAGGTAATAATATACCAGCCAATCAGCTCCTAACTGTCAGTTTACATATTTGAGCTGATTGGCTGGTGCATTATCACCTTGCACTTATCACTGCTTTATTACTTCTCCAGGCTTAATACATCTGCCCAAGTGTAGGTAGCAGCTGCTAACCATTTATATAAAGGTATAGTAGTCACAGAAAAACCTTTGCATACTGTACAACATGGAAGCTTTGAGTCTGCAACCCACAATTAGCATTTTTCTTGAACTTGACATTGACCCGTTTTCTTAATTGTGTCTGCACTTACATAGCAAACATAACATCACTAGATAATTTTCCCCACTGAGCGTACGCACTCAGAATTTTGTGTAAGTACGGATATTTATCACTACAGGTATCACAAAGTGTTATTTATTGGACAAGTGATTTTAAAAAAATTTCCTCCAACAAGTAAAGTCTCTGTATCTGCCAGTGCAATGGAAATATACAGTAACCCAGTATATACTGCCATGCGGAATGCAGATCAAAGAAGTAGTATTGCATGATGGAAATTTGCAATCCTCTGTTGGCTTTTGCGGAAGCATAGTTTAGCAATAACTTTTAAGGAGTACTTAGGTTTATAAGCCAAACGCTGACTAATTTAGTCGTTGGATGGATACTACCCCGAGTGTCTCACTTTATCAGCTGCCTCTTGTATTGTTCCCAACAAACTGACTCACAAATTCCTCCCAATGTTATACTGTATAGCAGCATTGATAAGTGCTACTGGCATCCTAACCATAGTCTAGTGTAAGTGGCTTAAACTGGAAGAGGGAATGTCAGCATGTGGTGATAATTATTTAGCACTGTCACCTTGCCATCTACAACTCTGAGGAGACAAATGCAAGTTTCCATCATTCTTCTCAGGAAAATAGTTGTGCCGTGGGTTTTGGAAATATGTGGCACAGTCCTGTCCCCACAGGCAATTGATTTTATTTAATCAGTAGACACCTTTTTAATGGTTTACCCTTATTTTTCACTCATTATTACTTGAACTACACCAACTCAGTCATTCGGAATCTACAAGCCTTCGTAGCTTCTTCAGAGGAGGTTTAAAGTTTATCCATTGCCAAGGTATTTTGAAGGCAGACATTTTGTGAGCTTAATCAACATTCATGGGAATGTATGGAGATACTATGAGGCAGCAACAATACTGGAGACATAAGATGCATAGGGGCCCATTTATCAATGAGTGATAAAACTTGTTACATATGGTAATTGATGCTCCAGCCAATCAGCTCCCAACTGTCTTTTCTCTAGCATCCATAAGGGATATTGGGGAATCTAGTATGATGGGGTATAGACAGGGACCAAAGGAGGCAGTGCACTTTAAATTTCTTCAAGTGGGTGTGCTGGCTCCTCCCCTCTATGCCCCCTCCCACAGGCAGTTTAGAAAAAAGTGCCCTCAGGAGAGGATGCATATCTCTCAGCTCCAGAGAGTTTTCTTCAATTTCTTTTTTATGTTTTTTATTTTCGGTATGCTGTTTGGGCAACAGCATACCTGCACCGTGGGAGTTAGGGGGGAAACTGATCACCGGCCTTACGAGGTGCAGAGCCGCTTCCCTGCTGCAGGACCACCGTCTTGAGGGGTTGTTGTTCAGTGGGGCACTGCGCCTTGGCTTTCACAACCGCAGCACGCCGCACACCCCTAACGCTGCCTGAAGGTGACATCGGTGGTGAGTACACACTGGGGGCACCGTTAGGGAGGTCCCGCGGTTCAAAGTGCGGCTGACACCACCGGCGCGGCGTTCGGGACCCTCCCGGGGGGGGGGGGGGGGGGTCCCGCTAAGATTTCCCGTGTAGACTGGCACAAAAACGCTTTGATTAGTACTTGTTGTTTTTAAGCTATATGGAGACTTTGCCAGTATAATATATCAGTGTAACTCCAGCGCCATTGAAGGGGGCGGAGCTACATCAGAGTGGGACCTGAGACGTTTAGGCGCCTTTCTCTGCTTACTGCAGCCATTCTCAGCACACACAGCGCTTCCTGTTTCCTCAGCCACCCTGGATATTTGGTACAGGGTGTAGCAAAGGGGGTGAACCGCTTTTGCTACACTATCTGGGTCCTCTTAAGGATAGGAATTGTTAGTGTTTACTGTAATATAGTGAACTGACATCCTTACTGGGGCTGTACAGCTAGGGGTGTGCTGGTGTCCTTCTCTCTCCTCTCACATACAGTAGGGCAGGCTTGCAATATAACTGTCTATGTGTATGTTATTGTGCTTACTGTGAAACATGGGTAAACACAAGCTGTGCAGTGTATGTCACACCAGATTATCTCCATTATCTACTGATTCTGTTTCATGTGCACAATGCAGCCAATCTTCATAAATCAGTGAAGGGGCTGGGGGAGAAGGTCCAGATCCCCACTGGCTAGGGTCTCTAAAAACTATGATGTCAGATATGTCATCCCAGCTCACTGCTAATGTACAGAAGACTCAGCTACTACAGCAAGTTGTTGCAGATTTAGCTGCTAGGGCAGATGCAGCACAGCCCCCCTCCTCTCATGCAGAACCACAAAAATGTGGGTTACCTGCTCTACTCTCTAATACAGATGAGGATATACAGGAGGATGGGGATGACTTGGATCCCGTTAGTGGGGATCCCGATTCTGCTACGGGTATTGAACCCCTAATTCTGGCTATATGGGACGTATTAAAGCTCCCTCTAGACGACGCTGCATCACAGCAGTCGTTTTTCTTTATTCAAAACAAGCCTAATATCACTTTCCATGACTCTGCAGAGTTAGATGACCTATTCAAGCTGGCCTGGAAAAATCCAGACAAAAAATTCCAAGTGTCCAAAAAAAATATTGCGCACATTCCAATTTGCTCCTGAAGGTAGGAAATTTTGGGAGAAACCCCCAGGGGTGACGTATCCGTCTCTCGCTTGTCTAAAAAGGCGGTGCTGCCTGGTCCAGGCTCCTTTACCATGAAGGATCCTAGAGATAGGAAAATAGAGACTACACTCAAATCTATTTACATGGCAGCAGGTGTATCACAACGGCCGGTCATTGCGGGTTGCTGGATGACCCATGCCATTCATTCTTGAGCCACTCAAATTCAGGGGGGCCTCTCGGGGGATATGCCCTCCTAAAACACATTTCGGACACTACATGTGTCCTCTGTGATTCGCTCAAGTAGATGGGGAACATTAATGCTAGGACTTCTGCCATGGCAGTGTCGGCGCACAGGGCCTGGTGGTTGTGTCAGTGGATTGCGTGCGCAGAATACAAACGTAGTGTGGAATCCCTCCCCTTTTCTGGGGAATAGCTCTTTGGGGTTGAATTGGATACCTGGATTTCCAAAGTTACGGCTAGGAAATCCACGTTTATCCCCTCTGGGGCCCCGCTGGCGAGACCCTCCTACCTGGGGCCGTCTGTCCAGTCCTTTCGGTCTCACAATTTTCAGTCTAAGGCCAGAGGTGCCTCCAATGCGACTATAGGCACCAGAGGTAAGTCCAGAAAGCCTGCAATCACCAGCTCTCAGGAACAGACAACCAGTTCTGCTTCCGCTAAGGCCTCAGCAAGATGGTGCTCACCCACCCCGAGGGGATCTCGAGGTGGGAGCTCGACTGCGTCACTTTAGCCATGTCTGGGAGACCTCCTGCCAGGATACCTGGGTCAGAAATCTCGTTTCTCAAGGCTACATGCTGGAATTCGACAGTACTCCTCCCCAACGATTTTTTAAATCAAGCTTACCAGCTTTGGAGGATATGCAAGTTACGTTGCAACAGGCCATCCAAAAGTTGGTCCAGTCCCACGTCATTGTTCCAGTACCAATACCACAACGCGGCAAGGGTTTTTACTCCAACCTATTTGGGGTGCCGAAACCGGACGGTTCGTTAAGACCCATTTTGAATCTAAAATCCTTGAATCCTTATTTAAAGGTTTTCAAGTTCAAAATGGAATCCCTTCGAGCTGTGTTTGCGGTCCTGAAAGAACAAGAATTCATGGTGTCCTTGGATATCAAGGACGCCTACCTCCATATTCCGATTTGGCCTCCTCATCAGGCATTCCTGCGGTTTGCCCTGCTGGACAATCACTTCCAATTCCAGGCACTGTGTCCACAGCCCCAAGGGTATTCACGAAGGTGATGGCAGAGATGATGTTCCTACAGGGGGTCAATGTTGTCCCTTACCTGGACGATCTTCTGATAAAGGCAAGATCCAGGGAGATTTTATTTCTCAATATCGGCCGCACTGTCCACCTTCTGTCACACCATGGGTGGATCCTCAACTTACAGAAGTCCCACCTGGAGCCAACTCAGAGGCTCCTGTTCCTGGGGATGTTGCTGGATACTGTGGGCCAGAGGACATGGCAAGAACACTTCAGGAGATGGTCTGCATGGTGCTCCATCCTACTCGAGTGTCCATCCATCTTTGCTTAAGATTGGGAAAGATAGTCGCCTCATACGAGGTGATTCAGTATGGGAGGTTCCATGCCAGAACATTTCAGTTGGATCTCCTGAGTAAGTGTTCCGGATCACATCTACAGATGCACTGGATGACTTGGCAGTCACCTCAGGCCAGGATTTCCCTCCTGTGGTGGCTACAGTCCTCCAATCTTCTGGAATGTCAACGTTTTGGGATTCAGGATTGGACCCTCCACACAACGGATGCGAGTCTAAGAGGATGGGGAGCTATCTCCCAAGGGGCGCAGTTCCAGGGCAGGTGGTCAGCCCACGAAAGCTTCCTTCCGATCAACATTCTGGAACTTCGGGCAATCTACAATGCACCTCTTCAGGCCTCTCCTCTACTCAGGGATCACGCGATCCAGGTACAGCCGGACAACGCCACGGCGGTGGCGTATATCAATCGACAAGGAGGGACAAAAAGCAGAGTCTGCATGCGAGAGGTGTCAAAGATTCTCCTCTAGGCGGAAAGAAATGCAACAACAATGTCAGCAATCTTCATTCCGGGTGTGGACAACTGGGAAGCGAACTTCCTGAGTCGTCACGTTCTCCACCCGGGGGAGTGGGGTCTCCACCAGCAGGTGTTCCAGCAGGTCATCAACCGGTGGGGCTGCCCACAGATAGAAATGATGGCTTCTCGTCTCAACAAGAAACTTCCCTGCTATTGCTCGCGAACCAGGGACCCTCGAGCGAGGGCAGTGGATGCACTGGCGTCGCCTTGGCCTTACCGGATGGTCTACCTGTTTCCTCTGATTCCGTTGCTCCCAAGGGTGCTCAAGCGAATCAGGAATCAGAGTCCAGACAATTCTGATTGCTCCGGATTGGCCTCTGAGAGCGTGGTACGCGGATCTTCTGGACATGCTCATCGAATCTGCTGCTAAGAAGCGATATTCTTCAACAAGGACCGTACGTCTACCCGGACTTACTGTGACTTTGTTTGATGGCATGGAGGTTGAGCGGAATATCCTAGCTCACAAAGGCCTTTCCAAAAAGGTTATTGATACCATGGTTCAGGTAAGAAAACCGATATTTGATATCAGATATGTCTCTTGGTGCAAGGAGCGCACGTATCCGCCTGCTGAGTTTCACTTGGGACGTTTCTTACGTTTCCTGCAGGCTGGTGTGGATAAAGGCTTACATCTGGGTTCCATTAAGGTCCAGATTTCAGCCCTCTCCATTTTCTTTCAGAAGAAATTAGCAGTGTTGCCAAAAGTTCAGACATTCTTGTAAGGGGTACTCCACATCCAACCTCCTTTTGTGCCACCTACGGCACCTTGGGATCTGAATGTAGTGTTGGATTTTCTACAGTCCCCCTGGTTTGAACCTCTGATGACGGTAAAAGACAAGTACCTCACGTGGAAAATGGGGATGTTACTGGCCCTGGTTCTGCTAGATGTGTCTCAGAATTGGGTGCCTTGTCGTGTAAAAGTCCCTACTTGGTCTTTTACGAGGACAGGGCAGAGCTCCGGACTAGGCAGCAGTTCCTGCCGAAGGTTGTCTCTGCATTTCACTTGAATCAGCCTATTGTGATTCCGTCCGGTTCTAGCGCTTCTGCTCCTCCAGATGCATTGGATGCTGTACGAGCCTTGAAGATCTATGTCAAGAGAATGGCTCAGATCAGAAAGATGGATACTTTGTTCGTGCTCTATGATGCACAGAAAAAGGGTTGTCCTGCTTCAAAACAGTCCATTGCTCGTTGGATTAAGCTTACTATTCAACAGGCCTATGTGTCGGCACCCTTGCCTGTTCCTAAGTCTCTGAAGGCCCACTCTACAAGATCAGTGGGTTCTTCCTGGGCGGCTGCCCGTGGAGTCTCGGCTGTACAACTATGCCGAGCTGCTACCTAGTCGGGGAAGATCACTTTTGTGAAATTCTACAAGTTTGATACCCTGGCCGAAGAGGATACCTAGTTTGGGCAGGTGGTGCTGCAGCAGTCTCAGCACGTTCCCGCATGTTCTGGAAGCTTTTGTATGTCCCCATCGTACTAGATTCTCCAATATCCCTTATGGATACTCGAGAAAATAGGATTTTAATTACCTGCCGGTAAATTCTTTTCTCGTAGTCCATAAGGGATATTGGGCGCCCGCCTCAGTGCGTTGACTTTTCTGCAGGTTCTTTTTCTGTGGTTACCTGTTCAGCTGTGGCCGTTGCTGGTTGTTCTATGTTAGTGGTGTGCTGATCTGTAAATCTCACCACTCTTTGTTATCATATTTCCTTCTCTCATATATGTCCTTTCTTCTTCGGGCACATTTTTACCTATAACTGCCTGTGGGAGGGAGCATAGAGGGGAGGAGTCAGCACACCCAGTTGAAGAAATTGAAAGTGCACTGGCTCCTTTGGACCCCGTCTATACCTCGTCGTACTAGATAACCCAATATCCCTTATGGACTATGAGAAAAGGATTTACCGGTAGGTAATTAAAATCCGATTTTTTTCATCAACGAGTGCTAAAACTCATTGCATATGGTAAGTGGTGCTCTAGCCAATCAGCTCCCAACTGTGATTTTTTCAAACACATGACAGTTGGGAGCTGATTGGCTGGAGCACTGTATCATAAGCAAACCGTTTTATCATTCGTTAAGTCTCATAGATTTCTTAAATTCTCTAGGAACTTGTGACACAACTGAGGGAAGAGGCACAAAGTGCCTCACCAATGTCATTCGTTCTAGTGAATTGATAGACTGCATATTCATTATTGATCAAACATAGAACACGGCCGCAACTTCGTCTACAGAACATAATATAATTTAATAGATATAATTTAAGAAATCTCCTTATAAGAGCTAACAACATATTATAGTCTGCATTCATCACTCTATCTCGTTGGAGTAAACCAATATCCCCTCGTTTATTCAGTCACAAGTGAGCCCTGAGGGGTCCACACCTGCACACACTAATCACACACAGCAGACTACCTCACCGTATAATTAGCCTGGGTTGTGGTAACCAGCTAATGATGTACGTGGCAATCAGCAGTAATCCAGTGCACTCCTATAAATAGGTGCTGAATGATGGCAACAGGGTATAGAACGCTGAAAGCAGCTCTGCAACTTGCGGAGGAAATGTCCATGTTCCACTGCAGTAATTAAACCCTATTTTTACTAGCGCTAAACTTAGTTTTCTCCTGTTTGTATTTAGTTATGAGTTGTCAGGGGCCAGACTTGACCGAAGCCTTTCTTGGAAACAGATTTTATCTTAAATAGTTCTGCAATTCTTCAATCATAACAAAACCTATTTCTTACTGTACTTTATGAAGCTATTAAAAATCACCAAAGGTTTCTATGACCATATAAAGATATGGGGCTGCTGGATAAGGTCACGAAAAACCAAGATTTCTTCTAATATATGTTGTAATGTCCAGTATTACTAGCATAATGCTGGGCATACTTCATGAGGTAAAATGTCTGTCAGACCGCCTGAAACCCATCAGATATCGTGGCCATACACTGTGAGATATTTCATAGTGTCCTCATACATCTAGTCTCAGTATGCAGCAGGAGATACCTGGCGTGAGTGAGCTGACAGGTCCCGTGCAACTCCGCTAGCGGGCGTCTTCTTTTGCCGATTATGCATCTTAAGGGCCCTGCACACTTGACGATAACTTTGATAGATATAAATGATATCGGTAAAAAATGAACGATAAATCGGTCATATTGTTCAGTTTTTAGGCATCAATGATAAATGATGTGCGGCCCCGCAGTCGTTCATCGTTGATCTATCCTCCTTTATACATGCAAGTCAGTTTGGACGATATCGATGTATGTACTGTCATATCGTACAAATCGGCCATCGATATCGTCCAGTGTGTAGGCAAAAATCGTTGAAGAAAAAATCGTCCAACAATAATATCGCTGAAGGTGTTTAGTACCCTTTATTCGCAACACAATGTGACTAGGACACACGGAGAGACTGTGCTGATTCATTTTATTTGAGACACTTGTATATTGTGCGTGACTGAGTCTATATATGGAGCAGAACAGAACTTGTCGTGGAAAAAGCCACAGCTGCTGCATCGTAGCACTTATGCAGATTCAGAGACTCAGTCGCACACTGATATACAAGTGTTGCATATCAAATTAATCAGCCCAGTCTCCCTGTGCGTACTAGTCACATCATGTTTACGCATTTTCAGCATACTAGCAGAATGTTGTGGGCCAAGAGGGGCTGTTTGGCACGACTGTAGTAAAGATGTATGAGAACACATCTGTATGGCCACAGTATCTACGTTCTTCTTCCCTGTAACTCCCCTGTAAGAAACGGGGGAAATGTTGGGCAGTTGGCATACACTTACAGATATACAGATCTGTTGGACAGGCTGGATGATTTTACAGCCCTGACAGGCCGATAATTACTGATTGGTTGCGATATTCAGGATCGTAAGGAGGGATGTGCGGACAGTGCCACCGCACAGGAAAGTACCAGACATACCCTCCGCTGCAGCCTGTGCCTTACACCTTCTCGTTGCTCCCGAACTGGCGCTGCTCTGCTGCTTGGAGCATCTGGTCAGTGAGCCAGAGCAATGTGATCTACCGTACTGCCCCCTGAGTTGTTTAGTTATGACGGTTTGAGCGCCGTTAGGGGGCGAGTGCAGGACGTCCAGTATCTGAGCTCCTATTATTGCATTGTTCAGTTACTGGCCCGATCAGATGATTTTCAGCTGATTAGAGCAATCATTGTACAGTTTATTCCCAGCATCACTCTTTAAAATACAAGTGGTATGTATTTTTAATTAGTGAGATCTGATATATTAATAACCTCAGATCTGACTTATTATCAACTCATTTTGTTGGGCTTTCTATACGTACTGTATATTATTTACAGTTTGCTTTATACCTACAGTATATTTAAAGCATCTGTTTATTATTGTACACATTTGTTTGGGAACTTTTAAGATTGGTCTTTTATTGAATGATTCTTCTCTGCTACAATAAGGATCATTGCAGACGTTCTACTTTTTATTATTGTGAAATTCTAAGTAACAGTTTGGCCACTAAATAAAAGCGCATGTTTTGGTTTCATAAATCACAAAAGCTATTTTACCCACAGCTGAATAAATACGTTGTCTGTTTTGTCTACCTGTTCTTATATTTCAGGAGACTGAGCAGCTCTATGTGTTATTACAAGCAGCCATGAATCTCAGCACAAGCACAAAGCATTTTGATTGTGTAACGGCTTGCTATTTGCTGAATTTCTTGATACATCAGGAAGGTCTGACGGCTGCATTAGATCAATGGGTACAAGGTGGGCTGAGAGGTCAGCAGTATCCGACATTAAACAGTGACAGCACCAGTCTTGTGGAGAGGAATACCTTTGCTGGTTAGTTTTTGAATACTTCATTCTTTAATGTTTCAGTATGCCTAATGGTTTTTATGTATATTGTCATCTGTGCAAATGGAATCCAATTCATACTGTATGTGTTTTTTGATATGTGCAAATCTGATGAACTGAAAATGAAACGCTTTAAAACCTATGGCTCTACTCCCATACTGTACAGTATCTGCAGTTCACAAATGGACCCGTCTGGTTTGTGCATTCAGATCATTACCTACTGAAAGTAAATGTGACCTTTGACATTGCTTGCCTGTATACGCCATGCACCACACAGTGTGTGTGTGTGTGTGTGGGGAGGCAGCAATTTTGAGAGCTGAACCACTATAAACAATAATGCAGTGTATGGGGCAAATTCAGTTAACCTGTTATTTCTCTAGCATCCATAAGGGATATTGGGGAAAACTAGTACGATGGGATATAGACTGGGTCCAAAGGAGCCAGTGCACTTTCAATTTCTTCAACTGGGTGTGCTGGCTCCTCCCCTCTATGCCCCCTCCCACAGGCTGTTTAGAAAAACGTGCCCTCGGGAGAGGATGCACATCTCTGCATCTCCAGAGAGTTTTCTTCAATTTCTTTGAAAACTTTTATTATTTTCGGTATGCTGTCTGGGCAACAGCATACCTGCGCCATGTGAGTTAGGGGAGGGGGGGGGGGGGCGTTCACCGGCCTTAAGAGGTGCAGAGCCACTTCCCCGCTGCAGGACCACCATCCCGAGGGGTTGTTGTTCAGCGGGGCACTGCGCCTTGGCTGTCACAGCCGCAGCACGCCGCACCCCCCTAACACTGCCTGAAGGTGATCATCGGTAGAGTACAAACCGGCGGCCCCACTAGGGGGGTAATCCGGTTCAAAGAGCGGCTGACGACGGGTGTAGCTTTCGGGGCCCTCCTGGGGGGGGGTCCCGCTAGGATCCCCTGTGTGTAAACTGGCACAAAACTGCTTGACTAGCACTTGTGTGATGTTTTAAGCTGTTTAGGAGACTTTGCCAGTATAAAGAATATGTACAGCTCCATTGGAGGGGGCAGAGTTTCCTCAGAGCGGGACTGGGGCGTTTTGGCGCCATCCTCTGCTTACTGCAGCCATCTACAGCACACACAGCGCTTCCTGCCTCATAGACACACTGGAAAACAGGTACAGGGTGTAGCAAAGGGGGAGAGCCGCTTGTGTGCACTATCCTGAGCATATTTAGGATTGTAATTGATAGTGTTTACTGTGTTTTACAGAGTTGACAGTCTCACAGGGGCTGTGCAGCTCAGGGTGTGCTGGTATCATCCCTCTCTCTGTATCTCCTCTCACATACAGTAGGGCAGGCTTGCATTATCACTGTCTGTGTGTATCTTATTGTGCTTACTGTGAAATATGAGTAAACACAAGCTGTGCAGTGTATGTCACACTAGGTTCTCTCCATTATCTAATGATTCTGTTTCCTGTGAACAATGCAGTCAATCTTCACAAATCAGAGAAGGGGCTAGGGGAAGAGGGTCCAGAGCCCCACTGGTTAGGGTCTCTTAAGACTATGGGCCTAATTCAGAGTTGATCGCAGCAGCAAATTTGTTAGCAGTTGGGCAAAACCATGTGCACTGCAGGGGGGGGAGGGCTGATATAAGATGTGCAGAGAGAGTTACATTTGGGTGGGGTGTGTTCAAACTGAAAATAGGATTTTAAATTCCTACCGGTAAATCCTTTTCTCGTAGTCCATAAGGGATATAGGGGACAGAATTCGTACGATGGGTATAGACGGGTCTTAAGGAGCCAGTGCATTTTAAATTTCTTCAACTAGGTGTGCTGGCTCCTCCCCTCTATACCTCCTCCTACAGGTCAGTTATAGGTAAAACAGTGCCCAAAGGAGAATGACATACTTGAGAGAAGTAACATAACAACAATAATGGTGGTGAGAATTATACACCAGCACACCAAAACATAACCAAGCCAGCAACATCTGGCAACAGTAACAGCAACAACTGAACAGGTAACACCTAACAGAGAACCTGCAGAAAGTAACCGCACAGAGGCGGGCGCCCAGTATCCCTTATGGACTACGAGTAAAGGATTTACCAGTAGGTATTTAAAATCCTATTTTCTCTAGTATCCATAAGGGATATTGGGATCAGAATTAATACGATGGGGATGTCCCAAAGCTTCCAGAATGGGTGGGAACGTGCGGAGACTGCTGCAGCACCGCCTGCCCAAACTGGGTATCCTCTTTGGCCAGGGTATCAAACTTGTAGAATTTCACAAAAGTGTTCTTCCCCGACCAGGTAGCAGCTCGGCATAGTTGCAAGGCCGAGACTCCATGGCTAGTAGATTGGGCCTTCAGAGACGTAGGGACAGGTAAGGCTGCCGACACATAGGCCTGTTAGATAGTAAGCCTAATCCAACGAGCAATGGACTGTTTTGAAGCAGGACAACCCTTCTTCTGCGCATTATAGAGCACGAACAAGGAATCCGTCTTCCTGACCCGAGCTGTACGCTTGACATAGATCTTCAAAGCGTGCACCGCATCCAAAGACTCCGGAGGAGCCAAAGCGTCAAAACAAGACGGAACCACAATAGGTTGATTCAGATGGAAAGCGGAGACAATTTTCATCAGGAACTGCTGTCTAGTCCGGAGCTCCGCTCTGTCCTCGTAAAAGACCAAGTAGGAACTTTTACATGGTAAGGCCCCCAATTCTGAGATGCGTCTAGCAGAAGCCAGGGCCAACAACATCACTGTCTTCTATGTGAGGTACTTGTCTTCTACTGTCATCAGAGGCTCGAACCATGAGGACTGTAGAAATTACACTACATCCAAAGCCCGGGGTGCCGTAGGCGGCACAAAGGTAGGTTGTATGTGGAGCACCCCTTGTAAGAAGGTCTGAACTTCTGGCAACACAGCCAATTTCTTCTTAAAGAAAATTGAAAGAGCCGAATTCTGAACCTTAACGGAACCCAGACGTAAGCCTTTATCCACACCAGCCTGCAGGAAATGTTGGAAACGCCCGAAGTGAAACTCCGCAGGCAGATACGTACCTACCTTGCACCAAGAAGCGTATCTCCTCCAGATATGATGATAATGTTTTGACGTCACAGGTTTTCTGGCTTGCACCATAGTGGCAATGACCTTTTTGGAAAGCCATTTGTGAGCTAGGATGTTACGCTCAAATTCCATGCCGTCAAACGAAGCCGCTGTAAGTCCGGGTAGACGAACGGTCCTTGCTGAAGAAGATTCTTTCGTAGCGGCAGATGCCAAGGGTCTTCTACGGACATGTCCAGAAGAGTTGTGCACCACACCCTTCGGGGCCAATCCGGCGCAATCAGGATTGCTTGGACTCTGTGATGTCTGATCCGTTGGAGCACCCTTGGGATCAGTGGGATCGGAGGAAATAGGTAGACCAGCCTTTACGGCCAAGGTGACGTCAGTGCATCCACCTGGTACCTGGTTTGCGAGCAGTAGCAGCGAAGCTTCTTGTTGAGGCGGGACGCCATCGTGTCGATCTGTGAGTATCCACACCTGTCCACAATCTGTTGAAACACCTAAGGATGTAATCCTCACTCCCCCGGGTGAAGGTCGTGGCGACTCAGGAAGTTTGCTTCCCAGTTGTCCACTCCCAGAATGAAAATTGCAGACAGTACTCTTGCATTGCTTTCCGCCCAGAGAAGTATTTTTGACACTTCTAGCATGCAGGCTTTGCTTTTTTGTCCCTCCTTGTCGATTGATGTATGCCACTGCCGTGGCGTTGTCCGACTGAACCTGGATCGCCCGATCCCTGAGCAGAGGGGAGGCCTGAAGCAGAGCATTGTTTATCGCCCGAAGTTCCAGAATGTTGATCGGGAGTAGGGCCTCTTGGGCAGACCACCTGCCTTGGAACTCGCATCCGTCGTGAGGAGAGTGCAATCCTGAATCCCAAAATGTCGACCTTCCAGCAGGTTAGAAGACTCCAACCACCACAGGAGCAAAATCCTGGCCTGGGGTGACAGCTGAATCAGCCGGTGCATCTGGAGATGTGAACCGGACCACTTGTTCAGGATGTCCAATTGGAAAGGTCTGGCATGGAACCTGCAGAACTGTATCACCATTTTTCCCAACAACTTTATGCAAAGGTGAATGGAAACTCGAGCTGGACGGAGAACCATGCGACCATCTCTTGGAGTGATCTCACCATGTCCTCTGGGAGAAACACTCTTTGAGCTACAGTATCCAGTATCATACCCAGAAACAGGTGCCGTTGAGACGGTTCCACTTGAGACTTCTGAAGATTGAGGATCCACCCATGGTGAGACAGAAGTTGGATAGTGCGATCTATATGAAGCAATAGAATTTCCCTGGAACTTGCTTTTATCAGGAGATCGCCCATGTAAGGTACAGTGTTGACCCCTGGACTCTTAGCTGTAACATCATTTCCGCCATCACCTTTGTGAACATCCTCGGAGCTGCAGACAGGCCGAAGTGTAACGCCTGAAACTGGTAGTGATCGTTCAGTAGGGTGAACCGTAGATAGGCCTAATGAGGAGGCCAAATCGGGATATGCAGGTAGGCGTCCTTGATATCCAGGGACACAAGGAATTCTTGTTGTTCCAGGCCCGCAATCACCACTCTCAAAGATTCCATCTTGAATTTGAAAACCTTCAGGTAAGGATTCAAGGACTTCAGATTCAAAATGGGTCTCACAGATCCGTCTGGCTTTGGCACTACAAACAGATTGGAGTTGTAACATTGTCCTTGTTGTATCAGGGGTACTGGAACAATGACCTGGGACTGGACCAACTTGTCGATGGCTAGTAGTAGCGTAACACGCATATTTTTCAAAGCTGGCAAGCCTCATTTGAAAAATCGTTGGGGAGGAGCACCGTTTAACTCCAGCTTGTAACACTGAGAGATAAGGTCCCTGACCCAGGCATCTTGGCAGGAACTGTCCCAGATGTTGCTGAAGTGACGTAATTGAGCTCCCACCACGAGGTCCCCTCGGGGTGGGTGGGCACTGTCATGCTGAAGTCTTAGCAGAAGCTGAACTGGTGCTCTGGTCCTGTGAGCCGGCAACAGCTGGTTTCTTAGGATTACCTCTGGAGCCTCTAGCTGCATTGGAGGCACCCCGGGCCCTAGATCGAAATCTGGAGGACCGAAAGGACTAAGTAGACGTCCTGGGTAGGTACGTCTAACAGGTGGAGCCCCTGAAGGGAGAAACGTGGATTTTCCAGCAGTAGCTTTGGAGATCCATTCCTCTAATTCCCCTCCGAAGAGCTGTTCACCTGTGAAGGGAATAGATTCCACATTACGTTTTGAGTCAGCATCTGCAATCCACTGACGCAACCATGTGGCTCTGCGAGCAGACACAGCCATAGCAGTGGTTCTAGCCTGTATATTGCCAATCTCTTTAAGGGAGTCACAGAGGAGTCTTGCCGTGTCCTGAATGGGTTTTAGGAAAGTTACAGTAGTAACTAAGGTCATATCCCCTGAAAGGCCCTCTTGAATTTGAGTAGCCCATGTATGAATGGCATGTGTCATCCAGCAACCAGCAAGGACCGGCCTTTCAGCTATACCCTTAAGGGGCAAAAGGGAAGGTATTTAAAAACCTCTTGAACACCTGATATTTTTTATCTGGATTTTTCCATGCTAATTTAAATAAATCATCTAATTCTTTAGAATCAGGAAATGTGACAGTAAGTTTGTCTTGTTGGAGGAAAAATGACTGCTGATTAGTAGCATCCTCTAGGGGGAGCTTTAACACATCCCGAATAGCTAATATAAGGGGTTCAATACCCTGTGTAGGGGTGGAGTCCCGCATAAAGGTCCACATCATCCCCATCATCCTGTATATCATCATCAGTATCTGACAGGAGTGCAGGTAAAGCACGCTTTTATGCACTTGCAGTGGATGGGGGGGATGTTTTGAAGCTAGATTTGTCACTGCTTGTTGCAGTCCCTGATTTTATTGGCATTTGCAGTGAGTTGAGATGACATATCAGACATCATAGTTTTGATAGCCCCCAGCCATGAGGGCTCTAGACTCTCCCCCACATTGTTATCAACATTTTGTGATGACTGACTACACTGCTCACATGATATTGAGCCAGATAAGCTAGAGGAAAATCTAGCATTACACACACTGCATAACTTCTGTTTTACCATTTTGAAGAGAAACGGGTACAATACACATACAACACATCCTGAAATACAATACAAGCCTGCCTATTGCATGTGAGAGGAGTCACAGGAGAGAGGACACCAGCGCACCCTGCGCTGCACAGCCCCAGTGAGGCTGTCAGTGTTTCATATAAACATATAAACCGTAAGTCTAATGAAAAATCCCTCAGAGGGATGATATTTGTGCACAATATAGCGCCTCTTCCCCTCTACACCCTGTACCAGTGATCCAGTGTGTGACTGTTATGGAGGAGCTGTGTGAGGCTGCTGCTGCTTATGCAGAGGAAGGCACCAAAATGCAGCTGAGCCTGCGCTAATGTAGCTCCGCCGGGCAATGGCGCCAGAGCTACAGTGTAATCTTTATACTGGCCAGGTCTCCTAAGTGTTTGTAGCCTCACATAAATGCTTGGTACAATTGTATTAAGCCAGTCTCACGCAGGGGTCAAAGGGGGTCCCCCCCAGGAGGGCCCCGTATGCCTCACCCGTGCTTCTGCCGCACTGTGAATCGGGGGACCCCCCTAGCGTGGTCTCTGGTGTGTACTCACCACCGATGATCACCTCCTCAGGCAGCGTTAGGAGTGTGCGGCATGCTGCGGCTGCGACAGCCAAGGCAACACGCCCCGCTGAACAAACAGCCCCTTAGGATGGTGGTCCTGCAGCGGGTAAGCAGCTCTGCACCTCAAGAGGCCGGTGACCGTCCCCACCCTAACTCCCACGGTGCAGGTATGCTGTTTACCAAACAGCGTACCGAAAGAAATAAATGTTTAAAAGAAATTGAAGAAAAACTCTGGAGCTTGCAGAGTGTGCATCCTCTCCTGAGGACACTTTTTTTCTAAACTGACCTGTAGGATGAGGCATAGAGGGGAGGAGCCAGCACACCCAGTTGAAGAAATTTAAAGTGCACTGGCTCCTTTGGACCCGTCTATACCCATCGTACTAATTCTGTCCCCAATATCCCTTATGGATGCTAGAGAAATCTAAATTGCAGTGTAAAAATAAAGCAGCCAGTATTTACCCTGCACAGAAACAAAATAACCCACCCAAATCTAACTCTCTCTGCAAATGTTATATCTGCCACACCTGCAGTGCACATGGTTTTGCCCAACTGCTAACAAATTTGCTGCTGCGATCAACTCTGAATTACCCCTTATGATGTCAGATATGTCACCCCAGCTAATAACTACTAATGTGCAGAAAACTCAGCTACTGCAACAAGCTGTTGCAGATTTAGCTGCTAGGACTGATGCGCAGCCCCCCTCTCTCATGCAGGTCCCCAGAAGCGTGGTTTACCTGCACTACTATCTGATACAGATGATGATATACAAGATGATGGGGATGACCTGGATCCCGATTCTACTCAGGGTATTGAACCCCTCATTTTAGCTATAAGGGACAGCAGTTGTTTTTCTATGTACAAAATAAGCCCAATGTCACTTTCCCTGATTCTCCAGAGTTAGATGACTTATTCAAACAGGCCTGGAAAAATCCAGACAAAAAATTCCAAGTGTCCAAAAAGTTTTTGCGCACTTTCCCATTTGCTCCTGAAGGTAGAAAATGTTGTGAAGAACCCCCTGGCATGGATGTCTCAGTCTCTCGCCTGTCTAAGAAGGCGGTGCTGCCTGCCCCGGGCTTCTTTAGCATGAAGGATCCTGGGGATCGGAAGATAGAGACTACCCTAAAGTCTATATACACTGCAGACCGGTCATTGCGGGTTGCTGGATGACCCATGCTATTCATTCTTGGGCCATTCAAATTCAGGGGGGTCTCTCGGGCAATATTCCCTTAGTTATTATGGTAACCCTACTGAAGCACATTCAGGACACTGCACGTGTCCTCTGTGATTCCCTCAAGGAGATGGGGAACAATAATGCTCGGACGTCTGCCATGGCAGTGTCTGCACGCAGGGCCTTGTGGTTGCGTCAGTGGATTGTGGATGCAGAATCCAAAAGTAGTGTGGAATCCCTCCCCTTTTCTGGGGAATGGCTTTTTGGGGTTGAATTGGATACCTGGGTTTCCAAAGTTACTGCTGGGAAATCCACGTTTCTCCCCTCTGGGGCCCCGCCAGCGAGACGCTCCTATCCGAGGCCCTCTGTCCAGTCCTTTCGGTCTCGCAGATTTCGATCAAAGGTGCCTCCAATGCGGCTAGAGGCACCAGAGGTAAGTCCAGAAAACCTGCAAGTACCAGTTCTCAGGAACAGTCCACCAGTTCTGCTTCCGCTAAGGACTCAGGATGACGGTGCCAACCCACCCCGAAGGGACCTCGAGGTGGGAGCCCGACTGCGTCACTTCAGCCACATCTGGGAAGCCTCCTGCCAGGATGCCTGGGTCAGGGAGCTCGTTTCTCAAGGCTACAGGCTGGAGTTCGACAGTACTCCCCCCAACGATTTTTCAAATCAAGCTTACCAGCTTTGGAGGATATGCAAATTACGTTGCAATAGGCTATCCGACAGTTGGTCCAGTCCCATGTCATTGATCCAGTACCACTACCGCAACGTGGCAAGGGGTTTTATTCAAACCTGTTTGTGGCGCCGAAGCCGGACGGTTCGGTCAGACCCATTCTGAATCTGAAATCCTTGAATCCATATTTGAGGGTGTTCAAGTTCAAAATGGAATCCCTGCGAGCAGAGATAGCGGGCCTTGAAGAACAGGAATTTATGCTCTCCTTGGATATCAAGAACGCCTATCTCCATATTCCGATTTGGCCTCCTTATCAGGCGCACCTGCGGTTTGCCCTGCTGGACGATCACTTCCAATTCCAGGCACTGCCCTTCGGCCTGTCGACAGCCCCGAGGGTATTCACGAAGGTGATGGCGGAGATGATGCTTCAACTCCGGGTCCAGGGGATCAGTGTGGTCCCTTATCTGAATGATCTTCTGATAAAGGCAAGATCCAGGGAGCTTTTGTTGCTCCATATCGACCGCACCATCTGTCTTCTGTCCGACCATGGGGGGTGGATCCAACTTACAGAAGTCCCACCTGGAGCCAACTCAGAGGCTCCTGTTTCTGAGGATGTTGCTGAATACTGTGGGCCAGAAGGTGTTTCTACCAGAGAACAAGGCGAGAACACTTCAGGAGATGGTCTACATGGTGCTGACCTACTCCAGTGTCCGTACATCTCTGCATAAGATTGTTGGGACAGATGGTTGCCTCATACGAGGTAATCCAGTATGGGAGGTTCCATGCCAGAATGTTTCAGTTGGATCTCCTGAGCAAGTGATCCGGATCGCATCTCCAGATGCACCGGATGATTCAGCTGTTACCTCAGACCAGGATTTCCCACCTGTGGTGGCTACAGTCCTCCAATCTCCTGGAAGGCAGGAGTTTCGGGATTCATGATTGGACCCTCCTCACGACGGATGCGAGTCTGAGAAGATGGGGAGATGTCACCCAAGGGGCGCAGTTCCAGGGCAGGTGGTCAGCCTAGGAAAGCCTCCTCCAAATCAACATTCTAGAACTTCGGGCGATCTACAATGCTCTACTTCAACCCTCTCCTCTACTCAGGGATCATGCGATCCAAGTACAGTCGGACAACGCCACGGTGGTGGCATATCTCAATCGACAAGGAGGGACAAAAAGCAGAGCCTGCATGCGAGAGGTGTCAAAGAAATGCAAGAGCCAAGTCAGAAATCTTCATTCCGGTTGTGGACAACTGGGAAGCGGACTTCCTGAGTCGTCACGTTCTCCACCCGGGGGAGTGGGGGCTCCACCATCTGGTGTTCCAGCAGATCATCGACCAGTGGAGTTGCCCACAAATAGACATGATGGCTTCTCAACTCAACAAGAAACTTCCCTGGTATTGCTCGCGGACCAGGGACCCTCAGGCAAGGGCAGTGGATGCACTGGCGTCGCCTTGGCCATACCGGCTGGTCTACCTGTTACCTCTAATCCCATTGCTCCCAAGAGTGCTAAAGCGAATCAGGAATTAAGGTGTCCAGGCAATTCTAATTGCCCCGGATTGGCCTCGGAGGGCGTGGTACGCGGATCTTCTGGACATGTCTGTTGAAGACCCTTTGCCTCTACCACTCAGAAGAGATCTTCTTCAACAAGGACCGTTTGTCTACCCGGACTTACGGCGACATCGTTTGGCAGCATGGAGGTTGAGCGGACCATCCTAGCTCACAAGGGCCTTTCCAAGAAGGTCATTGCAACCATGGTTCAGGCCAGGAAACCTGTGACGTCAAAACACTATCATCATCATATCTGGAGGTGATATGTCTCTTGGTGCGAGGAGAGCACGTATCCGCCTGCAGAGTTTCACTTGGGACGTTTCCTAGGTTTCCTGCATGCTGGTGTGCATAAGCGCTTACGTCTGGGTTCCATTAAGGTCCAGATTTCAGCTCTCTTCATTTTCTTTCAGAAGAAATTGGCTGTGTTGCCAGAAGTTCAGACCTTCTTGCAAGGGGTACTTCACATATAACCTCCCTTTGTGCCGCCTACGGCTCCCTGGGATTTGGATGTAGTGTTGAAATTTCTACAGTCCTCCTGGTTTGAACCTCTGATGACGTTAGAAGACAAGTACCTCACGTGGAAGACGATGATGTTACTGGCCCTGGCTTCTGCTCGTCGTGTTTCAGAATTGGGGGCCTTATTGTTTAAAAGTCCCTACTAGGTCTTTTACGAGGACAAAGCGGAGCTCCGAACTAGACAGCAGTTCCTGACGAAGGTTGTCTCCGTGTTTCATCTGAATCAACCTATTGTGGTTCCATTCAGTTCTGACACTTCTGATCCTCCAGAGGCATTGGATGCTGTGCGTGCCTTGGAGATATGTGTCAAGTGTACAGCTCGGGTCAGGAAGACGGATTCCTTGTTCATGCTCTATGATGCGCAGAAGAAGGGTTGCCCTGCTACAAAGCAGACCATTGCTCGTTGGATTAGGCTTACTATCTAACAGGCCTATGTGTCGGCAGCCTTACCTGTTCCTAAGTCTCTGAAGGCCCACTCTACTAGAACAGTGGGCTCTTCCTGGGCGGCTGCCTGCGGAGTCTACGCCTTGCAACTAAGCCGAGCTGCTACCTGGTCGGGGAAGGACACTTTTGTGAAGTTCTACAAATTTCATACCCTTGCCAAAGAGGATACCCAGTTTGGGCAAGCGGTGCTGCAGCAGTCTCCGCACGTTCCCGCCCGTTCTGGAAGCTTTGGGACCACTGTACTAGTTTCCCCCATTATCCCTTATGGATGCTATAGAAAAATAGGATTTTAATATCTACCGGTAAATTTTTTTCTCGTAGTCCATAAGGGATATTGCGTGGACTTTTCTGCATGTTCTTGTTCTATAGTTACATGTTCAGCTGTTGTTGTTACCAGCCGTTGCTGGTTGTTGCATGTTAGTGGTGTGCTGGTCTGTAAATCTCACCACCATTACTGTTATCATGTTCCTTCTCTCATATATGTCCTTTCTCCTTCGGGCACGTTTTTACCTATAACTGCCTGTGGGATGTTTACAGCGCTGTGACTTTACAAACACTTGAGTATTCTACATGTCTCTGTACAGACCGCGTTAGTTAAGAAAAAGTATACCAAATACAGAGTATGGTGTACAAGAAAAAGAAAGTAGACTTCTTTGTGGGCGCACAAAGAATATATTGTATGAGTATATTGTACGAGTTTTCTGATATATACCTCCGGTCTAGGACCGCGCTGTGTTTGTTTTATATATATATATATATATATATATATATAAAATCAGCAACAGAAATCCAGCACTCCTATCAATTTCCCAATATTAGCTTGCTGGGTGCCCTCCGCAGTGACTGTCCGGCCAATGATATAGAAACACGTATCAGCGGCACTCCGGACTCCAAAATAAAGTTACACAAGATTAACATGATGTTGCAAGTGTAACTTTATTTTGGAGTCCGGAGTGCCGCCGATATGTGTTTTTTTAATATATATATATATATATATATATATATATATATATATATATATATATATATATACAGGTTGAGTATGCCTTATCCAAAATGCTTGGGACCAGAGGTATTTTGGATATCGGCTTTTTCCGTATTTTGGAATAATTGCATACCATAATGAGATATCATGGCAATGGGACCTAAATCTAAGCACAGAATGCATTTATGTTTTATATTCACCTTATACACACAGCCTGAAGGTAATTTTAGCCAATATTTTTTATAACTTTGTGCATTAAACAAAGTGTGCCTACATTCACACAATTCATTTATGTTTCATATACACCTTATATACACAGTCTGAAGGTCATTTAATACAATATTTTTAATAACTGTGTGTATTAAACAAAGTTTGTGTACATTGAGCCATCAGAAAACAAAAGTTTCACTATCTCACTCTTGCTCAAAAAAGTCCGTATTACAGAATATTCCGTATTCCGTATTTCGGATATTTGGATATGGGATACTCAACCTGTATGTATGTATATATATATATATATATATATATATATATATATAGTTCTCTGACGTCCTAGTGGATGCTGGGAACTCCGTAAGGACCATGGGGAATAGCGGCTCCGCAGGAGACTGGGCACAAAGTAAAGCTTTAGGACTACCTGGTGTGCACTGGCTCCTCCCCCTATGACCCTCCTCCAAGCCTCAGTTAGATTTTTGTGCCCGGCCGAGAAGGGTGCACACTAGGGGCTCTCCTGAGCTTCTTAGTAAAAGTTTAGTTTTAGGTTTTTTTATTTTCAGTGAGACCTGCTGGCAACAGGCTCACTGCATCGAGGGACTAAGGGGAGAAGAAGCGAACTCACCTGAGTGCAGAGTGGATTGGGCTTCTTAGGCTACTGGACACCATTAGCTCCAGAGGGACCGAACACAGGCCCAGCCTCGGAGCTCGGTCCCAGAGCCGCGCCGCCGGCCCCCTTACAGAGCCAGAAGCAAGAAGAGGTCCGGAAAAATCGGCGGCAGAAGACATCCTGTCTTCACCAAGGTAGCGCACAGCACTGCAGCTGTGCGCCATTGCTCCTCAGCACACTTCACACTTCGGTCACTGAGGGTGCAGGGCGCTAGGGGGGGGCGCCCTGAGCAGCAATAAAAACACCTTGGCTGGCGAAAATACATCACATATAGCCCCCAGGGCTATATGGATGAATTTTAACCCCTGCCAGATTCCACAGAAAAACGGGAGAAAAGGCCGCCGAGAAGGGGGCGGAGCCTATCTCCTCAGCACACTGGCGACATTTTCTCTCACAGCTCCGTTGGAGGGAAGCTCCCTGGCTCTCCCCTGCAGTTACTACACTACAGAAAGGGGTTAAAAAAGAGAGGGGGGCACTAATTAGGCACAGTATAACAATACAGCAGCTATAAGGGGAAAAACACTTATATAAGGTTATCCCTGTATATATATATATATATATATAGCGCTCTGGTGTGTGCTGGCATACTCTCCCTCTGTCTCCCCAAAGGGCTAGTGGGGTCCTGTCCTCTATCAGAGCATTCCCTGTGTGTGTGCTGTGTGTCGGTACGTTGTGTCGACATGTATGAGGAGGAAAATGAGGTGGAGGCGGAGCAATTGCCTGTAACAGAGATGTCACCCCCTAGGGAGTCGACACCTGAGTGGATGAGCTTATGGAAGTAATTATGTGACAGTGTCAGCTTTTTACAAAAGATTGATGACATGAGACAGCCGGCGACTCAGCCTGTGCCTGTCCAGGTGTCTCAAAAGCCATCTGGGGCTCTAAAACGCCCGTTACCGCAGATGGCAGATACAGACGCCGACACGGATACTGACTCCAGTGTCGACGATTAAGAGACGAATGTGACTTCCAGTAGGGCCACACGTTACATGATTGAGGCTATGGAAAATGTTTTTACACATTTCTGATAATACCAGTACCACTAAAAAGGGTATTAGGTTGGGTGATAAAAAACTGCCTGTAGTTTTTCCTGCATCTGAGGAATTAAATGAAGTGTGTGATGATGCGTGGGTTTCCCCCGATAAAAACTGTTAATTCCTAAAAAGTTATTAGCATCATACCCCTTCCCGCCAGAGGATAGGGCACGTTGGGAAACAACCCTTAGGGTGAATAAAGCGCTCACACGCTTGTTTAAACAGGTGGCACTACCGTCCCCGGATACGGCCGCCCTTAAGGAACCTGCTGACAGAAAGCAGTAAAATATCCTAAAATGTATATACACTCACACGGGTGTGATACTGCGACCAGCAATCGCCTCAGCCTGGATGTGCAGTGCTGGGGTGGCTTGGTCGGATTCCCTGACTGACAATATTGATACCCTAGATAGGGACAGTATATTACTAACTATAGAGCATTTAAAAGATGCATTTCTATATATGCGTGATGCACAGAGGGATATTTGCCGACTGGCATCAAGAGTAAGTGCGCTGTCCATTTCTGCCAGAAGAGGGTTATGGACAAGACAGTGGTCAGGTGATGATGATTCCAAAAGGCATATGGAAGTATCGCCTTATAAAAGGGAGGAGTTATTTGGGGTAGGTCTAACAGACCTGGTGGCCAAGAGGAAAAAGGCTGCAGCAAACAGCCAATTCCCAGGAACAAAAGCCCTCTCCCGCCTCCGCAAAGTCCTCAGCATGACGCTGGGGCTTTACAAGCGGTCTCAGGCACGGTGGGGGCCCGTCTCAAGAAATTCGAGACATCTCCCCCTCGCCGTTTCATAAAGTCTGCTTAACCGACGTCTCCCTCAGACAGGGAGACAGTATTGCAAGCCATTCACAGGCTGTATTCCCAGCAGGTGATAATCAAGGTACCCCTCCTGCAACAGGGAAAGGGGTACTATTCCACACTATTTGTGGTACCGAAGCCGGACGGCTCGGTGAGACCATTTTTAAATCTAAAATCCTTGAACACTTACATACAAAGGTTCAAATTCAAGATGGAGTCACTCAGAGCAGTGATTGCAAACCTGGAAGAAGGGGACTATATGGTCTCTCTGGACATCAAAGATGCTTACCTACATGTCCCAATTTACCCTTCTCCAAGGGTACCTCAGGTTTGTGGTACAGAACTGTCACTATCAGTTTCAGATGCTGCCGATTGGATTGTCCACGGCACCCCGGGTCTTTACCAAGGTAATGGCCGAAATGATGATACTCCTTCGAAAGAAGGGAGTTTTAGTTACCCCTTACTTGGACGATCTCCTGATAAGGGCAAGATCCAGGGAACAGTTGGAAGTCGGGGTAGCACTATCTCAGATAGTGCTGCGGCAGCACGGTTGGATTCTCAATATTCCAAAATCGCAGCTGATCCCGACGACACGCCTTCTATTCCTAGGGATGATTCTGGACACAGTCCGGAAAAAGGTGTTTTCTCCCGGAGGAGAAAGCCAGGGAGTTATCCGAACTGGTCAGAAACCTCCTAAAACCAGGCCAAGTGTCAGTGCATCAGTACACAAGGGTCCTGGGAAAAATGGTGGCTTCCTACGAAGCAATTCCATTCGGCAGATTCCACGCAAGAACTTTCCAGTGGGACCTGCTGGACAAATGGTCCGGATCGCATCTTCAGATGCTTCAGCGGATAACCCTGTCACCAAAGACAAGGGTGTCTCTCCTGTGGTGGTTGCAGAGTGCTCATCTTCTAGAGGGCCGCAGATTCGGCATTCAGGACTGGGTCCTGGTGACCACGGATGCCAGCCTGAGAGGCTGGGGAGCAGTCACGCAGAAAAAAAAAAAAAACAATTTCCAGGGCTTGTGGTCAAGTCTGGAGACATCACTTCACATAAATATTTTGGAGCTAAGGGCCATTTACAATGCCCTAAGCCAAGCAAGACCTCTGCTTCAAGGTCAGCCGGTGCTGATCCAGTCGGACAATATCACGGCAGTCGCCCACGTAAACAGACAGGGCGGCACAAGAAGCAGGAGGGCAATGGCAGAAGCTGCAAGGATTTTTCGCTGGGCGGAAAATCATGTGATAGCACTGTCAGCAGTGTTCATTCCGGGAGTGGACAACTGGGAAGCAGACTTCCTCAGCAGGCACGACCTCCACCCGGGAGAGTGGGAACTTCACCCAGAAGTCTTCCACATGATTGTAAACCATTGGGAAAAACCAAAGGTGGACATGATGGCGTCCCGCCTAAACAAAAAATTGGACAGGTATTGCGCCAGGTCAAGGGACCCTCAGGCAATAGCTGTGGACGCTCTGGTAACACCGTGGGTGTACCAGTCAGTGTATGTGTTCCCTCCTCTTCCTCTCATACCAAAAGTACTGAGAATTATAAGACGGAGAGGAGTAAGAACTATACTCGTGGCTCCGGATTGGCCAAGAAGGACTTGGTACCCGGAACTTCAAGAGATGCTCACGGAGGACCCGTGGCCTCTACCTCTAAGAAGGGACCTGCTCCAGCAAGGACCCTGTCTGTTCCAAGACTTACCGCGGCTGCGTTTGACGGCAGGGCGGTTGAACGCCGGATCCTGAAGGAAAAAGGCATTCCGGATGAAGTCATCCCTACCCTGGTCAAGCCAGGAAGGATGTAACCGCAAAGCATTATCACCGCATTTGGCGAAAATATGTTGCGTGGTGCGAGGCCAGTAAGGCCCGATGGAGGAATTTCAACTAGGTCGATTCCTGCATTTCCTGTAAACAGGAGTGTCTATGGGCCTAAAATTGGGGTCCATTAAGGTTCAAATTTCGGCCCTGTCAATTTTCTTCCAGAAAGAACTAGCTTCACTACCTGAAGTTCAGACGTCTGTAAAAGGGGTACTGCATATACAGCCTCCTTTTGTGCCTCCAGTGGCACTTTGGGATCTCAATGTAGTTTTGGGGTTCCTAAAGTCACATTGGTTTGAACCACTTGAATCTGTGGAGTTAAAATATCTCACATGGAAAGTGGTCATGTTGTTGGCCCTGGCCTCGGCCAGGCACGTGTCAGAATTGGCGGGCTTTGTCCTGTAAAAGCCCTTATCTGATCTTCCATTCAGACAGGGCGGAATTGAGGACTCTTCCTCATTTTCTCCCTAAGGTGGTTTCAGTGTTTCATCTGAACCAACCTATTGTGGTACCTACGGCTACTAGTGACTTGGAGGACTCCAAGTTGTTGGACGTAGTCAGGGCCTTGAAGATATATGTTTCCAGGACGGCTGGAGTCAGGAAATCTGACTCGCTGTTATCCTGTATGCACCCAACAAGTTGGGTGTTCCTGCTTCTAAGCAGACTATTGCTCGTTGGATTTGTAGTACAATTCAGCTTGCACATTCTGTGGCAGGCCTGCCACAACCAAAATCTGTAAAAGCCCATTCCACAAGGAAGGTGGGCTCATCTTGGGCGGCTGCCCGAGGGGTCTCGGCGTTACAACTTTGCCGAGCAGCTACTTGGTCAGGGGCAAACACGTTTGCTAAATTCTACAAATTTGATACCCTGGCTGAGGAGGACCTGGAGTTCTCTCATTCGGTGCTGCAGAGTCATCCGCACTCTCCCGCCCGTTTGGGAGCTTTGGTATAATCCCCATGGTCCTTACGGAGTTCCCAGCATCCACTAGGACGTCAGAGAAAATAAGAATTTACTTACCGATAATTCTATTTCTCGTAGTCCGTAGTGGATGCTGGGCGCTCATCCCAAGTGCGGATTGTCTGCAATACTTGTACATAGTTATTGTTACAAAAATCGGGTTATTATTGTTGTGAGCCATCTTTTCAGAGGCTCCTCTGTTATCATGCTGTTAACTGGGTTCAGATCACAGGTTGTACGGTGTGATTGGTGTGGCTGGTATGAGTCTTACCCGGGATTCAAAATCCTTCCTTATTGTGTACGCTCGTCCGGGCACAGTATCCTAACTTAGGCTTGGAGGAGGGTCATAGGGGGAGGAGCCAGTGCACACCAGGTAGTCCTAAAGCTTTACTTTTGTGCCCAGTCTCCTGCGGAGCCGCTATTCCCCATGGTCCTTACGGAGTTCCCAGCATCCACTACGGACTACGAGAAATAGAATTATCGGTAAGTAAATTCTTATTATTAGTTCAGTGCAGTTTTATTGTCATACTAATCTGCATTGCTAATGTGACTGTGTGTGCCTGTATCTGCTGCAAGGTTTCACTTTCAGTGTTTCCCAGAGATCTATCAGTATATTCTGTACCCTTAGGGACTAGGTGCGTTAGGGTCGTTGATATAGTGCGTCACAGTATTTACCTATTCAGTGTAGTCTACTGTGTACTCAGTCACATACTATTGGATTTATTTGCAGATATTATACTCTGTCTGGCTTCATCGTACTAAACCGCTCTCTGTTGCATTTGTGTACAATGTCTGACAGGAGGGGAGGTAAATCTGTGGACGCTTCTGCATCATGCAGAGTATGCGCCAAGGATTTACCAGAGGGGGAAGCTGTGTATGATGTTCTGTGTACCATGTGTTATACACTCTCCAGTCAGTCCGCAACTCCTGTATCCAATCAGGAGCCTCCCTGGGCCGCGTTCTCAAGCCTACTGGGTACTCTAGTGGAATGCCTAACGCCCCCTATTGGGACCGCCTGTACCATTACAGCCTCAAATAGTCCCTATGGTTAATCCGCCTTGGGCGGACAACTTGTCTAACCAGTTGCAGCAGTTGACTCATTCCTTGGTCAGTCAAAAATCTACCTCCGGTCACTCCCATGTCGCTGGGTCATCTAAGCAGACTGCTTCCTCTTCATAATCCACTAGGAGGGGGAGCATACTGTCCTGTCAGACACTGAATCAGGCGTTTCTGACGAGGATTCTGCAATTCAAGTTGACGTCCCTGCTTTAGTAAGCAAATCCTTCAAATCACTGATGATGAGGAACCCACTACTGTCACCAAGAAAACTGACATGTTTAAACTGCAGAAGGTGGCTAAAAATTTGTTACCCTATTCTGACCATTTGGTGGACATCCGGTAGGAACCCTGGTCTAATCCAGGGAAGAAATTCCCTCTCTCTAAACGGACCTTAGCTCGCTACCCTCTCCCTGCAGAGTTATGTAACAAGTGGGAAAATTCACCGCCGGTGGTTTCTCATGTCACCTGCCTAGTGTTGTCATCAACTCTGACTGTCACCACTGTCATCCAATGACATCAGACAGCCTTTATGACTTTTGTAGAGAGGTGTGTAACTTGGTCATTTAAAGTGTGGTCAAAATGCAGCTTTATTGGGCATATTTATCATTCAGTATTTGTCAATTATACTTAATATTTTTTGGTACCCTCCAAAAATGGCAGTATTTGAGGGGTACTTATAAATTTTAAGGATCTCCAGATGTACTATTTCCATCTGCAAATTCAGGTTTCTATAGTGGATGCTATGGAATCTGATTTACCAAGCTCTGTCACCAATGGCTAACACCACCTATAGTAGCCTATGGTCCACTCTTTCACTAAATTCTTACGGGCTGTGGTCCTCTGGATCCCTCTCCGTCAGCCCCTGGTAACGCATGCGTTTGCAGATGACTGCGCACGTGCATTGACTACTGGGCATCCGATCCAGGAAGCAGTGTGATAATATTATGGGGGTCATTCCGAGTTGATCGCTCGCTAGCAACTTTTTGCAGCGCTGCAATCAGTTAGTCGCCGCCTATGGGGGAGTGTATTTTAGCTTTGCAAGTGTGCGAACGCTTTTGCAGCCGACTGCACAAAAAAGTTTTTTGCAGTTTCTAAGTAGCTCTGGACTTACTCAGCTGCTGCGATCATTTCAGTCTTTTTGGTCCCGGAATTGAGGTCAGACACCCGCCCTGCAAATGCTTGGACATGCCTGCATTTTTCCAAACACTCCCAGAAAAAAAGTCAGTTGACACCCACAAATGCCTTCTTTCTGTCAAACACCTTGCGATCAGCTGTGCGAATGGATTCTTCTGCAAATCCATCGCCCAGCACCGATACTCTTTGTACCTGTACGACGCGCCTGCGCATTGTGGTGCATGCGCAGTTTTGCCGAGATTTAACCTGACCGCAGCGCTGCAAAACGTTGCTAGCGAGCGATCAACTCGGAATGACCCCCTATGTTATCACACTGCTTTCAGCTCTGCACCAGGACGAGCTGTTATCCTGGCAAGAGACATAGGGGTATATGCAATTGCGGTCGAATTCCCGAAATTGTTGAATTTCGGGTCATTTTCGCCCCCAAAAAAAATAAGCCTATGCAATTCAGTGCTTTCCGACCAAAAAACGGACTTTCAAAATTCGACTTTTTGAAATTCGAATTTTTGCAAATTCGACTTTTCTGCAATGATACAAGTGCTGCAATTCGACCAAAGCATATTCAATTCAAGTTTGGAAATTCGACAGCAGTGCTTTTAGACAGCAAATTCGTCATTTTCAATCCGCCACACTTTGGAGGGTGAAAACAATAAAAAAAAATTTAAACATGTTTTTTTTGGTGTTTTTTTTTTTTAGGAATAGCATATCTATTTATATTAGAAGGGATTTTTTTTTTTTTTGGAGGCACAAATATTATTTATATATTTTTTAAATATATATTTTTTTTTTATTGCTGGAACGGTTAAAATCCTAAAAAAAAATGGCGTGGGGTCCCCCCTCCAAAGCATAACCAGCCTCGGGCTCTTCGAGCTGGTCCTGGTTCTAAAAATGCGGGGGGAAAATTGACAGGGGATCCCCCGTATTTTTAAAACCAGCACCGGGCTCTGCGCCTGGTGCTGGTGCCAAAAATACGGGGGACAAAAAGAGTAGGGGTCCCCCGTATTTTTAACACCAGCATCGGGCTCCACTAGCTGGACAGATAATGCCACAGCCGGGGGTCACTTTTATGCCGTGCCCTGCGGCCGTGGCATTAAATATCAAACTAGTCACCCCTGGCCGGGGTACCCTGGGGGAGTGGGGACCCCTTCAATCAAGTGGTCCCCCCCCCCAGCCACCCAAGGGCCAGGGGTGAAGCCCGAGGCTGTCCCCCCCCCATCCAATGGGCTGCGGATGGGGGGGCTGATAGCCTTTTGTGATCATGAAAAGATATTGTTTTTTTCCAGCAGTACTACAAGTCCCAGCAAGCCTACCCCCCAACTGGTACTTGGAGAACCACAAGTACCAGCATGCGGGAGAAAAACGGGCCCGCTGGTACCTGTAGTACTACTGGAAAAAAAAATACCCAAATAAAAACAGGACACACACACCGTGACAGTAAAACTTTATTACACACTGCCGACACACACATACTTACCTATGTTCACACGCCGACATCGGTCCTCTTCTCCAAGTAGAATCCACGGATACCTGAAAAGAAAAGTTCAATATACTCACCTCAGCCATGGTCCAGAGATACATCCACGTACTTGGCAAAATAACAAATCGCAAATACCCGACCACCGGACTGAAAGGGGTCCCATGCTGACACATGAGACCCCTTTCCACGAATGAGACCTGTCAGTGACAGCTGTCACAGAAAGGTCTCTAATAAAGCCAATCAGGAAGCGCAACTTCGTTGCGCTCACCTGATTGGCTGTGCGCTGTCTGTGCTGTGACAGCGCATCGCAAAGCCGCTCCATTATATTCAATGGTGGGAACTTAGCGGCTAGCGGTGAGGTCACCCGCCGGTCAGCGGCTGACCGCGGGTAACCCCACCGCTAGCCGCTAAGTTCCCACCATTGAAACTAATGGAGCGGCTTTGCGATGCGCTGTCACAGCACAGACAGCGCACAGCCAATCAGGTGAGCGCCACGGAAGTAGCGCTTCCTGATTGGCTGAAGGGACTTCAGTGACAGGAGTCACGTGATGTCCCGGCATTCGGGAGAAAGGGGTCTGATGTGTCAGCATGGGACCCCTTTCAGTCCGCTATGGAGCGGGTGTTCGGTTTGTTTTTTTAACAAGTTCGTGGATTATCTCTGGGCGTGGATGTACCTCTGGACGCTGGAAGGTGAGTATAATTTTTTAACACGTACCCTCGGATCGTCGGAGACCGTGGCAGTCGGCGTGTCAACATAGGTAAGTATGTGTGTGTCGGTAGTGTGTAATAAAGTTTTACTATCACGGTGTGTGTGTCCTGTTTTTATTTGGGTATTTTTTTTCCAGTAGTACTACAGGTACCAGCGGGCCCGTTTTTCTCCCGCATGCTGGTACTTGTGGTTCTCCAAGTACCAGCTTGCGGGGGAGGCTTGCTGGGACTTGTAGTACTACTGGAAAAAACAATATCTTTTTATTATCACAAAAGGCTATCAGCCCCCCCATCCGCAGCCCATTGGATGGGGGAGGACAGCCTCGGGCTTCACCCCTGGCCCTTGGGTGGCTGGGGGGGGGGACCCCTTGATTGTAGGGGTCCCCACTCCCCCAGGGTACCCCGGCCAGGGGTGACTAGTTGGGTAGTTAATGCCACGGCCGCAGGGCACGGCATAAAAGTGACCCCCGGCTGTGGCATTATCTGTCCAGCTAGTGGAGCCCGATGCTGGTGTTAAAAATACGGGGGACCCCTACTCTTTTTGTCTCCTGTATTTTTGGCACCAGCACCAGGCGCAGAGCCCGGTGCTGGTTTTAAAAATACGGGGGATCCCTGCCCAATTTTTCCCCGCATTTTTAGAACCAGGACCAGCTCGAAGAGCCCGAGGCTGGTTATGCTTTGGAGGGGGGACCCCACGCCATTTTTTTTTCCGGGTTTTTCCCGTTTTTTCCCGTTTTTTAAAATCGCGGCAAAATCCGCCAAATCGGACGATTTTCGCCCGCGGTTCTGGCGAATCCGTTTTTCATTGAATATGGTGAATTCCGGCAGCCACCTTCCGGAATTCACCTGTCGAATTAAGTCGAATTAAAAAACGGCGAAAAATTGCCGCGATTCGCCGTGAATTGCATATACCCCATAGTAAATTTGCATGTAAATATTCATTTTCACGTTGCGAATGTATGTGAAACATTTATCACATCCACATTAGAAATACGTTTTTTGATAAATATGCCCCTATGTGTCCATAGTTTTTTTCAGAGTACAGTAACTTTAACTTAACCGAATAGACTTTCTAGTAATTACTATATATCTTTTATCCAAATGGAGCTCAAAAGCTGTTCTGGATTCCTGTTTAGGGTATGGGTTGTTGGGTCGACCCAACTTAGGTCAACACTCAGGTCGACTACTGAAGGTCGACATTGCCCTTAGGTCGACATGGCCGTTAGGTCGACAGGTCAAAAGGTCGACATGAGTTGTTTTTTTTTACTGTTTTTGGTATCGTTTTCTCCGTAAAGTGACGGGGAACCCAAATTAGTGCACCGTGTCCCCTCACTTTGCTCGCCATGCTTTGGCAGGTTACCGGTCCAGTCTTAGTCCACGTGGATCGTTAAGTATGAAAAAATAAAAAAAATTTAAAAACTCATGTTGACCTTTTGGCCTGTCGACCTTCAGTGGTCGATCTAATGAGTGTCGACCTAACGACCCTATCTCCCTATTTGTGCCAGCTTACGTAGTAGCTCACCTGTTTTCGAGCATTAGCAATCAGTGAACTTTCAGAACTGCTTATATAGGGAAAGTGCTCTTTAGACTGATCACTTCTTAAATGAGCATGCTGCCTGTGAATATCATTTTATTTTCTCATTTATACAGAAGCGAGCTAGCAAATGTAAACCTCCTGCTTGGAGAGCCGCAGAGGGATGGCTGGCTGCTTTAATGTTTAGGTTTTTGATGCAATTTTGGGTAATTTACCGTAATTATTACTTACCGTTTTTGATACTGGTAATCCTGCCAGCAGCTATAGACATCGTCACAACTATCAGACTTCCTTTTTCTTCTCGGTGTTACAGTGCATTGAAGATAGAACAGAAGGTATTGTTGATGCTTAAGCATACGTTATTGGTTCAATGTTCCTATGTATATGTGGCTGGCAGTGTACAGAATGTTATTATCTGACATAATGCGTATATGTCTTGTAGTTGTCCAGTTACTGATGGACAGCCTCCATTATGAGATTTTGCAAGCTGAGAATTCTTTACTGGAAGCTGCAGCCTCGTTCCCATTGTATGGCCGGGTACATTGTATCATTGGAGCATTACGTCACTTCTCAATGCGGTAAGTGAGACTCTACTTCAGTCATTGGCCCATGTTCCGTATTATTCATACCTGTTCAAGTGTTTCATATAAGTTCATTGGGAGATCGATAATATCAAAGCGCTAATAAAACCAGTACTTGACATTAATACATATATAAAGTTGTATTAATAAACTTAGAATTTCTTATCTGATTATAGAGGGAGTAAAAAAATTCCCTCCGCAGTGACTGTGTGATAAGCAAGAGATTGTGACAACATAATTGTTTTTAAACACTTTATTTACATGAAATGAAAGAGATCTTGTTGCATACAGTACTCATGGACGCAGATTTAGCAATTAGTGATATTCTTGTTATCACTCGTTATGAATGTTAAATGGTGCTCCAGCCAATCAGCTCCTGTCATTTTTCAAACACATGACAGTTAGGAGCTGGTTGGTTGGAGTTTGAGTCGTAACAAGTAATAATAAGAATATCACTCATTGTTAATTCTGCCCCTAATGATGGCCATACACTACAGTAGGTCGATATCTTGTACGAATACACTATCATTTGACCCATTGCATGCACATTATGCATGTTAATGGGTGCGAATACGATGCGATATGCGGTCCTGCGGGTCTCACGTTGCATCAGCTGATCATATGTGCTGCACATATGATCAGCTGATCTCTGCCCCTGGCAATTGCGGAGGTATGATAGATTGTACGGTGCTTTTGATGCCCGGCGGCTGGTGGGGAGGGAGATCATTAGTACGACTTTCATCTAATGCAAGTTGTACTATTGTATGGCCAGCATAAGTGTTCTACTAAATTTAAACATGTTAACTAAATAAAATTTTGGAATTTATTGGTTCTACATAGTAATAGATTCCTTTTTTTCGGACTGGAGCAGTCATGGTGCTAGCATTCCAGATGAAAAGAGTGAGCGGTGAGATATTTTTCTCTGATCAGCTGTTTCCACTGTACAGGATGACAGCCGGTAAATGTAAAACCTGTGGTGTGATGAAGGTTCTCAGGGGGATAGCAATTTAAAGCTAGAGAAGATACAATGGGATGGATGTAATGACTCCTGAGTTCGATGGCCATGTCAGATGCCGACCGAATGCTGACTTTTTTTTTAAAGGGGCAATTGCTTACAAGGCAAAACCATGCTTTGTAAGTGATTGCCCCTTTAAAAAATGTCCTAGTTCAGTCAGCATCCCACACGGCCGCGGAACTTGGGCTTCATTACATCCGGCCCAATAAATCTTATGATTTAAAAAGCGTGGTAGTTCAACATATTGATTTGTGAAACAGTGTTTTTTAAAACTTTCTTAAGAATTGCATTAAGGCATAAATCCCATTTTACATTCCCTAATTTCAGATGTTCCTGAAATTTATATGTATTTATTTGATATCTCCTCATTCATTCATCCATTTTGATTGAGGCAATTTCCCAATCTTCCGCTACCTTGTCTTGCATTACACACGCTGTAGTCATCCAGCTGCAGAAATGTAATTTACTCCAAAGCAGTACTTAGTAGTTCGGCTCAGTTATACATAAATGACTACAGAAATCTTTGCTCTACATGCCACAGAATGTCTTCCATCTTTAAATGTTGGACACCGCTGTCTAATAAAATAATTCAGTATCGCAGTTTTTCCTGGCCCTTGAAAAATGTAAAATATGAAACCTATGGGGTGTTATTCTCCTATTACTTCACACTGAAAACCAGGTAAATTCATGAACATGTTGACAAATTATGAAGTACATTCCAGTTTCCCAGCCACGGTCCTCAAGACACATTAACAGTCCTGGTTTTAAGTATACTTGAGCACAGGTGACTTGATTAGTACCTCAGTTATTTTGATTTTTCCATCTGTGCTCATGCGTGGATATCACTAAAACCTGCACTATTAGTGTGCTTTGAGGTCCAAGGTTGGGAATCACTGAGGTAGATTAATTAAAACCTGAAAACAGGAAAAGCAGAGGTGTTACACCTAGCAACCAATACATTTTTTATATTTTCTAGACTGTACTAAATAAAAAAAAAATTCAAACTTGGATTGTTGCTATGGGCAAGGGGATCCGGTCTGAAGATCGACACTGTCTAGGTCGACAATGTTTAGGTCGACCACTATAGGTCGACAGTCACTAGGTCGACAGGGTTGCTAGGTCGACAAGTCAAAAGGTCGACATGAGTTTTGTTTTGTTTTTTTGACATTTTTCATACTCAATGATCCACGTGGATTACGATTGGAATAGTAATCCGGAGCGAGGCACCTTGCCCGAAGCATGGCGAGCAAAGACGGTGCACTAATTGGGGTTCCCGGTCACTCTACGAAGAAAACTACACCAAAAAAAACACAAAAAAATCTCATGTCGACCTTTTTACCTGTCGACCTAGCACATGTCGACCTTCCAACCCTGTCGACCTAGTGACTGTCAACCAATAGTGGTCGACCTAAACATTGTCGATCTAATGATCCACACCCCGGGCAACATCTCCACTTTTCCTTTTTTGAATGTTTGATTACTGATGTGAATGTTTGTGATTCTTTTACCCAGTGATATCACAATGGTGGTGGAATGGAGACAGCTGGTATCACAGCTGATCACAATGTCTTACCGGCTCTCGGCCATAGTCTCTCCCGTGGTCCACAGTTCATCCCCGGAAGGACTCATGCCGATGGACACAGAGTCCGGTAATTGTCCTATGAATACTGTTATTCACTACTATTTTCTTTTGTTTTTTGGCCTATTCCATTATTAGTAATTGTTTTTGTTTTTTTAAGTGGTTTATGGATACAATGGCATTTCTGATAGGCAATGTTTTTACCTTCTATACATCACAGTACTTTGTTTCCATTGGGAGTTCTAGGTGTAGGAGAAGGGGTGGTCTTCAGTATGCTGGCGGTAGGGCTCCCGGCGACCAGCATACCGGCGCCGGGAGCCCGACAGCCGGCATACCGACACTTATTCTCCCTCGTGGGGGTCCCCGACCCCCCTAGAGGGAGAATAAAATAGTGTGGCGCGCGTAGCGAGCCCGCAAGGGGCTCATTTGCGCTCGCCACACTGTCGGTAAGCCGGCGGCCGGCCTCCCGGCGCCGGTATGCTGGTCGCCGGGAGGCCGGCCGCCGGCAGATCGTAGTGAACCCAGGAGAAGTATTGTGCTCCAGTGCAGTGTATGTATAACAAAGCTGTACGATATTAGCTTTACATATTGTTGCTGCAGTCCATGAAAAAGTTACTAGCCAACAAAACACTAATGATTGTTGTGGGGCTCATACATCTACAGGCTGATTCCCCATTCTACTGACACTGATCCGATCGGCGGCCATAAATGATCAGCTGTCCGTTGGGGAATCTGCAGTACCACATGTTTAAAAATCCCCGGCTCGCCAGTTACGATCACTTTTCAGTTGGAATCGGTGTATGGAGGATTTCAAGGATTTTCCCTGTTGGCACTCTTTTTTTTGTATATTTGTGTATTTATCTTTGGGGTGACCAAATATCACCCTACCCAACAGCAGCTTAGAGAACCAGCTCAGTTACTGCGCCTGATTTGTATCATTTCTTGATATAGTTTCGTTTGGCTATTGCCCTGATAAATGCCTAATGTACGGACCCCATTAGGGAGATACCCTAATTATTTACTAGCATACTGTACTCCGCATTTACCAGGTTGAGGTGTCTTTCGAGGCCCTATAGGGGAGCCTGTAGGAAAATCATTATGGGTGACCATTTCCTGTTACGCTAGCTTACTAGGAGATATTGGGTCTGATTCTGACACAGCGATGATAGTGGACACAGCGGAGTAATGGATTTTGTCTGTGCATGCATCTGAGTTGTGCCGTGCATACGTCCTGATGTATGTATGGAGGTGCAGTTCACATTTGGACGCATGGTAGTAGAAATGTGAGGGGCATTCCTGGACAGTGACTGGGAGGTGACGGGGGGGGCGACTAAAAAGGCACAGATATGTTGCGTCTTATGGGTGTGTAGCGGGCTTGTTGGGGAAAGTAGTTGCGTACAAAACTGCTAAGCTACTCGCATAGGAGGCCATAGTCGTATGAAGAAACTGCACCTGCCAGAGGACTGATCCAAGTTTTGATGGACTAAAGATGCACCAAGCAGTATATCTACATCTGTGGATGCTGATGGTCTAAAGACGCACCTAGCATTCAGTGTCCCTGTCAAACGCACAAACCAGGGAAGGACTCTGTTAACGCCATTAGCACAAATATAGTGACAAAAGGCACTTCTGACTCAAAATCAGCCCCATAGTATCAATTATTATTATTTATTTTCCCCCACAAATTATTATATTTACTTTCAATTCTGTTTCTCTGCTACAGTAATATGTCTGTGGCTGTTTTGAAATGTGTCCTTTGTGCTGACCTATGTAACTGCCACCCGAGTCTGTTTCCCTGCTTTGGGGTCCTGTTACCTAAAACAGTCAGGGCACAGAGAGAAACTCTGGGAGACAAAGCAGTTTATGGTTCACTGTTCCCCTCTGACTGTGCCCATTGTCTTCCCCAGAAGCTGCAGCTCAGTTGCACATGATAATGAGTGAGATCAAACCACGGGACACAAATGATTACTTCACACAGCCAAGAATATTACAGAGAGACTATGACCTACATTCCCAGGCCCTCCCAGAAGACTGTGTACCCTCCAATACCCTGTGTGCAGAAATGAAAGGTAATGACATGTAATTAAAGCAATTAAAAACCTTATTAGTCAGCTATGTTGATAAAGCTATTGAAAGCTCCAGTCTGACCAAGTCCATTAATGCACTGAAATATTAATTATTCTATATAATTTGTTTATTTCTGGGCTGTATTCTTTAGTAGCACGAGTTGTGACTATGTTAGAACACTGGTCCGCCAGTCACATGCGGCAGGTTTGGAGCCTGGGCTGGTAGTAAACAAACTGCAGGTTTGCCTCTTTCATGCCCCTTGTCAATTTACATTTTCCCAGTGGGTTGACTTTGCTTTGATCAACATCTACAGTCGTAAGGGGAACTGACAAGTTAAGGAATTCCATTTTTTGCCATTAAAGATTTACCAGCATGGGTTTGCTGGTCCGCTTTGAATCAGGCCACTGTTTAAAGCTATATGAAAATATATGTGGCGCCAATCAGTAGTGTCATGAGAATAATAAGAATTGACTGGATACACCTGCCCACATGGGAAAATGTCAATACAAAGTAAAATACTTTGGTCAATTTAAATAGTGTCCTCGTTTTGTGTTATTTTATTTATTTATTTTCATATTTGCTTTTGTCCCCTATATGTTTGACTACAGCTGCCAAAAGTGGTGTTACTGTTAATTGACGTCTATACAGGAAAAAAAATGCTGCTATTGTGTTTTCTAACTAGTATAGGCCTTGTGTTTCATATGTATTTTTCATAGCGACCTAGGCACTCCAGCCCATCCATATTGCTGCTGCAGAGGTATAGGGGTCTGTTCAATTCAAGTATGAATAATGTCAGTTTCCGACATTTTAAGGTCGAATCCAGATTCGACCTATTCAGTCAAACTGCCGTTTATCCGACAAGTCAGAAATTTTTACTTGTCGGAAAACACGTGGATTGGCGGATTAGCCGCGGATCCATGTGTGTTGTCGGATTAGCGGCCAAATCCGACAGGTTTTAGCCACGTTTCCGACAATGTCAATCCAACTTTAAAAAATGGCGGATTGGCATTGTCGGAAACGGCCAAAACCTGTCGGATTTGGCCGCAAATTGAATACTGAAATGTCGGATTCTTTCCATCGGAAAGGATCCGACATTAATTGAATAGATCCCATATCTGATAAATACGCACAGAAACAAGACTGGCAATAGAAGAAATTAGCAAATATATGAAGCTAATTGAAAAGGCTTTTTGAGTGGGGGAGGAGGTGGTGTGGAATAAGGCAGTTAATCTTCCTTTCTCTTACGTCCTAGAGGATGCTGGGGACTCCGTAAGGACCATGGGGGTATGAATGGGTGTGCACTGGCTCCTCCCTCTATGCCCCTCCTCCAGACCTCAGTTCGTTCCTGTGCCCAGAGGAGACTGGGTGCATTACAGGGAGCTCTCCTGAGTTTCTCTGTAAAAAGAATTTTGTTAGGTTTTTTATTTTCAGGGAGCACTGCTGGCAACAGGCTCCCTGCATCGTGGGACTGAGGAGAGAGAAGCAGACCTACTTAAGTGATAGGCTCTGCTTCTTAGGCTACTGGACACCATTAGCTCCAGAGGGAGTCGGAACGCAGGTCTCCCCTCGCCGTTCGTCCCAGTGCCGCGCCGCCGTCCTCCTCACACAGCCGGAAGAAAGAAGCCGGGTGAGTATAAGAAGAAAGAAGACTTCAAAGGTGGCAGAAGACTTCAGATCTTCTCTGAGGTAACGCTGCGCGCCATTGCTCCCACACACAACACACACTGCAGGCACGGATGGGTGCAGGGCGCAGGGGGGGCGCCCTGGGCAGCAATATTACAACTCTATGACTGGCTAGTACATATATAGGCTGCGGAGGCAATATATATTAAAATCCCCCGCCAGTATTACAAAACTGAGCGGGACCGAAGCCCGCCGCTGGGGGGCGGAGCTTGATCCCACAGCACTAACCAGCGCCATTTTCTCCACAGAGCACTGCAGAGAAGCTGGCTCCCCGGACTCTCCCCTGCTGAACACTGGGCAGAAAAGAGGGGGGGGGGCATTTGTAAGGCGCAGTGAGTGTATTATATACAGATAATTATACAGGTTGAGTATCCCTTATCCAAAATGCTTGGGACCAGAGGTATTTTGGATAACGGATTTTTCCGTATTTTGGAATAATTAGATACCATAATGAGATATCATGGTGATGGGACCTAAATCTAAGCACAGAATGCATTTATGTTTCATATACACCTTATATACACAGCCTGAAGGTCATTTTTGCCAATATTTTTTATAACTTTGTGCATTAAACAAAGTGTGTGTACATACACACAATTCATTTATGTTTCATATACACCTTGTATACACAGCCTGAAGGTCATTTAATACAATATTATTAATAACTTTGTGTATTAAACAAAGTTTGTGTAAACTGAGCCATCAAAAAACAAAGATTTCACTATCTCACTCTCACTCAAAAAAGTCCGTATTTCGGAATATTCCGTATTTCGGAATATATGGATATGGGATACTCAACCTGTATATAAAAGCGCTATTTATCTGGGTATTTTGTTTCCAGTGTGAGTTGGCGCTGGGTGTGTGCTGGCATACTCTGTCTCTCCAAAGGGCCTTATTGGGGAACTGTCTCCATATAAGTATATCCCTGTGTGTGTGGGGGTGTCGGTATGAGTGTGTCGGCATGTCTGAAGCGGAAGGCTCATCTAAGGAGGAGGTGGAGCAGATGATTGTGGTGTCTCCGTCGGCAACGCCGACACTTGATTGGTTGGACATGTGGAATGTTTTAAATGCAAATGTGACTTTATTACATAAAAGGATGGACAAAGCAGAGTCCAGGGAAAAAGCAGGGAGTAAGTCCATGGCTTTAGCTGTGTCACAGGGCCCTTCAGGGTCCCAAAAACGTCCTCTATCCCAAATAGCAGACACTGATACCGACACGGATTCTGACTCCAGTGTCGACTACGATGATGCAAGGTTACACCCAGGGGTGGCCAAAAGTATTCATTATATGATTATTGCTATAAAAGATGTTTTGCATATCACAGATGACCCCTCTGTCCCAGACACGAGGGTGCACATGTTTAAGGAAAAGAAACCTGAGGTAACTTTTCCCCCATCTCATGAGCTAAACGAGTTATTTGAAAAAGCTTGGGAAACTCCAGATAAAAAACTGCAGATTCCCAATAGGATTCTTATGGCGTATCCTTTTCCTGCACGGGACAGGGTACGGTGGGAATCCTCGCCCAGGGTGGACAAGGCTTTAACGCGCTTGTCAAAGAAGGTGGCGCTACCGTCTCCAGACACGGCAGCCCTCAAGGATCCTGCTGATCGCAGACAGGAAACTACCTTAAAATCTATTTATACACATACGGGTGCTTTACTCAGGCCGGCTATAGCATCGGCATAGGTATGTAGCGCAGTTGCAGCTTGGACAGATACCTTGTCAGCTGACATTGATACCCTAGATAGGGATACCATTTTATTGACCTTAGGTCACATTAAAGACGCAGTCTTATATATGAGAGACGCTCAGAGAGACGTTGGGCTGCTAGGTTCGAGAGCCAACGCCATGGCGATTTCGGCTAGTCGAGCCATGTGGACCCGCCAATGGACAGGTGATGCCGACTCAAAGAGGCATATGCAGGTTTTACCTTACAAGGGTGAGGTTTTATTTGGGGAAGGTCTCGCGGACCTGGTTTCCACAGCTACCGCGGGTAAATCTGCTTTTTTGCCTTTTGTTCCCCCACAGCAAAAGAAAACGCCACAATATCAGATGCAGTCCTTTCGGTCGCATAAGTCCAGAAGAGGTCGGGGTTCATCCTTCCTCGCCAGAGGTAAGGGTAGAGGGAAAAGAACGCCTGCTACGGCTAGTTCCCAGGAGCAGAAGTCCTCTCCGGCTTCCACTAAATCCACCGCATGACGCTGGGGCTCCACTGAGGGAGTCCGCACCGGTGGGGACACGTCTTCGACTCTTCAGCCAGGTCTGGGTTCTGTTGGGCACTGGAAATTGTGTCCCATGGCTACAAACTGGAATTCGAAGAGGTGCCTCCTCGCCGATTTTTCAAGTCGGCCTTGCCAGCTGCTCCCCCAGAGAGGGAAATAGTGTTAGCTGCAATTCAAAAGCTGTGTCAACAGCAAGTGATTGTTAGCAAGGTTCCCCTAGTCCAACAGGGGAAAGGGTATTATTCAACCCTGTTCGTGGTCCCGAAACCGGATGGCTCGGTCAGACCCATTTTAAATCTAAAATCCCTAAACCTGTACTTGAAAAAGTTCAAATTCAAGGATGGAATCGCTCTGGGCAGTGATCTCCAACCTGGAAGGGGGGGATTTTATGGTGTCACTAGACATACCTTCATGTCCCCATAAATCCTCCTCATCAGGAGTACCTGAGATTCGCTGTACAGCACTGTCATTACCAGTTTCAGATGTTGCCGTTTGGGATTTCCACGGCCTGAGGATTTTCACCAAGGTGATGGCTGAGATGATGGTGCTCCTGCGCAGGCAGGGAGTCACAATTAGAAAAACTTTTTTGGTATGGGGCACCTTTCCCTTTGCACTCAAAATCCAAGGAAGAGAGAAAGAGGTCAACTTAACTTAAAAGGATGAGTCCTCTATTTCTGTGTGTCATTCTTCACAGCAGGATACCTTGCATGTGTTATACGTAAAGAACATCCAAAGTACATACATGTAGAAAAGAAAGGAGAAAAACAATCTAGTGCAATATGTTCATCACAATGTATGGAGACTGTTTCTCACCAAAATAAAATGCAATAAATATATTTAAAAACAAATTGCATTTAATAACAGAAATTAAAAGTAGGAATGTTCCATTATTTCCACAAATGGATATTTGACATTCAATGCGTTTCAATCAGTTTACTGATCTTTTTCAAGATGCCTTGAAAAAGATCAGTAAACTGATTGAAACGCGTTGGCTAAAAGAAGGAAATAACAACGGAAGACTGACCAGACGTGGACAAAGACGGGGTGCCCATTACAGTAGCTGACTCTTCCCCGGGGACTTTGAACATCTACACAGCTTATTTAAGAGCACTTCTATTGTCCGATTTCTGGTAGGAAGCCACCTTCATAAAATCCTGGATTGTAAACATCATTGAATGTCAAATATCCATTTGTGGAAATAATGGAACATTCCTACTTTTAATTTCTGTTATTAAATGCAATTTGTTTTTAAATATATTTTTATTGAATTTTATTTTGGTGAGAAACAGTCTCCATACATTGTGATGAACATATTGCACTAGATTGTTTTTCTCCTTTCTTTTCTATATGTATGTACTTTGGATGTTCTTTACGTATAACACATGCAAGGTATCCTGCTGTGAAGATTGACACACAGAAATAGAGGACTCATCTTTTTAAGTTAAGTTGACCTCTTTCTCTCTTCCTTGGATTTTGAGCGCAAAGGGAAAGGTGCCCCATACCAAAAAAGTTTTTCTGAGTTCATTTGAGGGTGAGGGAACACCCTTTTTTTGGGACACCATTCCATTCTTTGCTGCTTAAGTGCGCAAATTGAGATAAGTGCAAAATTTGTTTTAGTACTTAGGGAGTCACAATTAGCCCATTCTTGGACGATCTCCTGATAAAAGCGAGATCGAGAGATCAATTGCTGAAAAGCGTGTCGCTCTCCCTGAGAGTGCTACAACATCACGGTTGGATTCTAAATCTGCCAAAGTCTCAATTGATTCCAACGACTCGTCTATCATTCCTAGGCATGATTCTGGACACGGAACAGAAGAGGGTTTTTCTCCCAATGGGAAAAGCCCAGGACCTCCAGAACATGGTCAGAGACCTGCTAAAACCAAAAAGAGTGTCTGTTCATCAATGCACTCGAGTTCTGGGAAAAATGGTGGCAGCCTACGAGGCCATCCCCTTCGGCAGGTTCCATGCGAGGACATTTCAGTGGGACCTTCTGAACAAGTGGTCCGGGTCCCATCTACAAATACATCAGAGGATAAGCCTGTCCCCCAGGGCCAGGGTGTCTCTCTTGTGGTGGCTGCAGAGTGCTCACCTTCTAGAGGGTCGCAGGTTCGGCATTCAAGACTGGGTTCTGATAACCACGGACGCGAGCCTCCGAGGATGGGGAGCAGTCACACAAGGAAGGAATTTTCAGGGACTATGGTCAAGCCAGGAGGCTTGTCTACACATCAACGTACTGGAATTGAGGGCCATATACAACGGCCTACGACAAGCGGAGAATCTTTTTCGCGACCTACCGGTTCTGATTCAATCAGACAACGTCACAGCCGTGGCTCATGTAAACCGCCAAGGCGGGACAAGGAGCAGAGTGGCAATGGCGGAAGCCACCAGGATTCCTCGCTGGGCGGAAAATCACGTAAGCGCTCTGTCAGCGGTCTTCATTCCGGGAGTGGACAACTGGGAAGCAGACTTCCTCAGCAGACACGATCTCCATCCAGGAGAGTGGGGACTTCATCAAGAAGTTTTTGCAAAGATAACAAGTCATTGGGTACTTCCTCAAGTAGACATGATGGCGTCACGCCTCAACAAGAAGCTTTAGAGGTATTGTGCCAGGTCAAGGGACCCTCAGGCAGTAGCGGTGGACGCCCTGGTGACACCATGGGTGTTTCAGTCGGTCTATGTGTTTCCTCCTCTTCCTCTCATCTCAAAAATATTGAGACTCATAAGACGAAAAAGAGTGCAGACAATACTCATTGTTCCAGATTGGCCTCGAAGGGCCTGGTATTCAGATCTTCAGGAAATGCTCACAGAAGATCCATGGCCTCTTCCTCTCAGGGAGGACCTGTTGCAGCAGGGGCCCTGCGTGTTCCAAGACTTACCGCGGTTACGTTTGACGGCATGGTGGTTGAACACCGAATCCTAGCTGGGAAAGGTATTCCGGAAGAAGTCATCCCTACGCTGATAAAGGCTAGGAAGGAGGTGACGGCGAAACATTATCACCGTATCTGGAGGAAGTATGTATCTTGGTGTGAAGCCAAGAATGCTCCTACGGAAGATTTCCATCAGACAGGAGTGGATATGGGCCTGAAATTAGGCTCCATTAAGGTACAGATTTCGGCCCTATCTATTTTCTTTCAGAAGGAATTGGCTTCTCTTCCAGAAGTCCAGACTTTTGTAAAGGGAGTGCTGCACATCCAGCCTCCTTTTGTGCCCCCAGTGGCACCATGGGACCTTAACATGGTGTTACGGTTCCTAAACTCTCACTGGTTTGAACCGCTTCAGACGGTTGAATTAAAATTTCTCACTTGGAAGGTGGTCATGTTGTTGGCCTTGGCATCTGCGAGGCAGGTGTCCGAATTGGCGGCCTTGTCTCACAAGAGCCCCTATCTGATTTTCCATATGGATAGAGCGGAGTTGAGGACTCGTCCTCAATTTTTGCCCAAGGTGGTTTCATCATTTCATATGAACCAGCCTATTGTGGTGCCTGTGGCTACGGGTGACTTGGAGGACTCCAAGTCCCTGGATGTAGTCAGGGCCTTAAAAATCTATGTAGCCAGGACGGCTCGGGTTAGGAAAACAGAGGCACTGTTTGTCCTATATGCAGCCAACAAACTTGGCGCTCCTGCTTCAAAGCAGACTATTGCTCGCTGGATCTGTAACACGATTCAGCAGGCGCATTCTACGGCTGGATTGCCGTTACCAAATTCGGTAAAGGCCCATTCCACTAGGAAGGTGGGCTCTTCTTGGGCGGCTGCCCGAGGCGTCTCGGCTTTACAGCTTTGCCGAGCAGCTACCTGGTCGGGTTCAAACACTTTTGCAAAGTTTTATAAGTTTGATACCCTGGCTGATGAGGACCTTGCGTTTGCTCAGTCGGTGCTGCAGAGTCGTCCGCACTCTCCCGCCCGGTCTGGAGCTTTGGTATAAACCCCATGGTCCTTACGGAGTCCCCAGCATCCTCTAGGACGTAAGAGAAAATAAGATTTTAAACCTACCGGTAAATATTTTTCTCCTAGTCCGTAGAGGATGCTGGGCGCCCGTCCCAGTGCGGACTATTTTCTGCAAGGCTTGTATATAGTTATTGCTTACATAAGGGTTATGTTACAGTTGAAATCAGTCTTTGCCTGATACTGTTTTGTTCATACTGTTAACTGGTTGCGTATATTCCAGGTTATACGGTGTGGATGGTGTGGGCTGGTGTGTATCTCGCCCTTGGATTAACAAAAATCCTTTCCTCGTAATGTCCGTCACCTCTGGGCACAGTTCTCGAACTGAGGTCTGTAGGAGGGGCATAGAGGGAGGAGCCAGTGCACACCCATTCTAAAGTTTCTTTATAGTGCCCATGTCTCCTGCGGAGCCCGTCTATACCCCCATGGTCCTTACGGTGTCCCCAGCATCCTCTACGGACTAGGAGAAAAAGATTTACCGGTAGGTTTAAAATCTTATTTTCACGCTTATAGTTGTAGGTGTTGTTCATCAGAGCACAGGTTTTTTTGTCCATACACATATGAATAGATAATCTACTGGGACGGCACAGAAAAGAGATGGGAGAACCAGTCTGAGCATGTACATAGAATTAGATATATTTATAGCAAAAAGTCAGACGTTTCGGTCCTAATTTGGACTATTCTCAAGGCACAGGGCCTAATTCTGTTTTGGAAGTAAAGCAAAAAAAAAAAAAAAAAAATAAGCAAGTTACTGAGCACCTGGGCAAAACCAAGTTGCTCTGCAGGTGGGGCAGATGTAACGTGCACAGAGTTAGATTTGGGTGGGTAATGTCCAAACTGAAATCTGAATTGCAGTGTAAAACTAAAGCTGTGTAACATTTGTGGGCTACATGAGTGGATCTCAAACTGTGCGCGGGACACTTACATGGGTGCCTCAGGTTGGTGAACCAGGACTAATTCCAACTGTTTTTTGGCAGTGTAATAGGCAAAACTAGTGCTTATGGCTGCCAGTCATAAACTATGTGGACAAACAGAAGCAAATCTTATCCCTCACCATATAATTTAACATTAGGATGACATATAAAAATATAAAACTAATTTACTTAATTTCATATTTTTTTCAACATTTTTCAATAAGAATCTTTTGTCCCTGGGGTGCTGTGAAAATAATTCTGATACTCTAGGGTGCCGTGATTCAAAAAAAATTGGGACCCACTGGGCTACATGCAAACGCAGCCAGTATTTACCCTGCACAGAAATATATTATATTATGTATTTGCTCCACTTGCATTGTAACATGGTTTGTTCCAGATGCAAAGTTACTTGCTGGTTTTGTTTTACTTCCAATTCAGAATCAGGCCCATAGTGTGTACAACAACCTATGTCTCCTAAATAGTACACACAATATAATACCTGTGCTGCCCGTTTGTAGTGTATTTTGGAAGGATATCAGGGGACCACCAAAACCCAGATTTTAGGGAAAATATAAATGGTATATAGTGTCCCTGGCTCCCTTTGTATGTATAAATATGGTATCGTCTTAATGCCAAAAATTTTGGTCCACCAAACTATGTTTAATTAACGGTGTTCTGTTAAGAATATAAATATATATAACAGCACAAAGGTAATTTCTCTAACGTCCTAGGGGATGCAGGGGACTCCGTAAGGACCATGGGGAATAGACGGGCTCCGCAGGAGACTGAGCACTTTAAGAAAGAATTTGGATTTTGGTGTGCTCTGGCTCCTCCCTCTATGCCCCTCCTCCAGACCTCAGTTTGAATCTGTGCCCGGACGAGCTGGGTGCACCTTAGTGAGCTCTCCTGAGCTTGCTATAAGAAAGTATTTTGTTAGGTTTTTTATTTTCAGGGAGCTCTGCTGGCAACAGACTCTCTGCTACGTGGGACTGAGGGGAGAGAAGCAGCCCTACTCACTGAAGATAGGTCCTGCTTCTTAGGCTACTGGACACCATTAGCTCCAGAGGGATCATACACAGGATCGCACCCTTGGTCGTCCGATCCCGGAGCCGCGCCGCCGCCCCCCTCGCAGAGCCAGAAGACAGAAGCCGGTGACAGAAGCAAGAAGACTTCGAAATCGGCGGCAGAAGACTCCAGTCTTCATATGAGGTAGCGCACAGCACTGCAGCTGTGCGCCATTGCTCCCACACTAAACCCACATACTCCGGTCACTGTAGGGTGCAGGGCGCAGGGGGGGGTGCCCTGGGCAGCAATTAGAGACCTCTTGGCAAAAGTGGGCATATATACAGTTGGGCACTGTATATATGCATGGGCCCCCACCATATTTTTACACAGAAACGCGGGACAGAAGCCCGCCGCTGAGGGGGCGGGGCTTTTACCTCAGCACTCACCAGCGCCATGTTTTTTCTCCACAGCACCGCTGAGAGGAAGCTCCCCAGTCTCTTCCCTGCAGTTACACGGTAGAAGAGGGTAAAAAGAGAGGGGGGGGGGCACATAATTAGGCGCAAAAATCAATATAATCAGCAGCTACTGGGTTAACATTAAGTTACTGTGTTATTCCTGGGTTAATAGCGCTGGGGTGTGTGCTGGCATACTCTCTCTCTGTCTCTCCAAAGGGCCTTATGGGGGAATTGTCTTCAGATGAGCATTCCCTGAGTGTGTGGTGTGTCGGTACGTGTGTGTCGACATGTCTGAGGTAAAAGGCTCCCCTAAGGAGGAGATGGAGCAAATATGTGTGAGAGGGTGTCTCCGTCGACAACGCCGACACCTGTTTGGATATGTGTATTAAGTGATAAGGTGAATTTATTGCACAAAAGATTAGAGAACAGACAGGAAATCTACCCATGTCTGTCCCTATGTCGCAGAGACCTTCAGAGTCTCTCAATGCTCATTATCCAAAATAATAGACACTGATATCGACATGGAGTTTGACTCCAGTGTCGACTACGATAATGCAAAGTTACAGCCAAAATGGCAGAAAAGTTTTTAATATATGATTATTGTAATAAAAGATGATTTGCATATCACTGATGACTCATCTGTCCCTGACACAAGGGTACACATGTTTAAGGGGAAGAAAGCTGAGGTAAATTTCCCTCCTCTCATGATGAAAAAGGTATCCTTTCCCCACTAGGGCCAGGATATGATGGGAATCTTCCCCTAGGGTGTCACGTTTGCTCAAAAGGTAGCCCTGACGTAACGGCTATTCTCAGGGATCCTGCAGATAGCGTGCACATTCTGGTACACTACTCAGACCGGCGATTGTGTCGGCATGGTTTTATAACGCTGTGGCAGCGTGGACAGCAGAGATTGAGACCCTAGTATGTATGTATGTATGTATATATATATATATATATATATATATATATATATATATATGAATATGTATATATATATATATATATATATATATATATATAGAGATATATAGAGATATATATATATATATATATTAAAGATGCTGTCTTAAGAGATATATATAATAAAACATGCCCAAAGAGACATGAGTATACTGGGTCCTAGAGTCAAAGCTATGTCGATTTCTGCTTGACGTGTCCTGTAGAATATGCAAGGGACAGATGATGCCGACTTAAGAGGCATATGGAAGGCTGAGTATTGTGTGGAGAGGGGTTCTCGGACCTGGTCTCCACAGCTATAGCTGGTAATTCTGATATTTTGCCTTATATTCTTGCACAGCCTAGGAAAGCACGTCATTATCAAATGCAGCCTTTCGAACAAAGAAACAAGAAAGTCCGAGGTGCGTCCTTTCTTGCCAGAGGCGGGGGCAGAGGAAAGAAGCTGCACAACACAGCTAGTTCCCAGGAACAGAAGTCCTCCCCGGTCTCTACAAAAATCCACTGCATGTCGCTGGGGCTCCACAGGCGGAGCTAGGCCCGGTGGGGGCACGCCTTTGTAAGTTCAGCCACAAGTGGGTTCACTCCCTGTTAGATCCCTGAGCAATAGATATTGTGTCTCAGGGATACAAGCTGGACTTTGAGAAGATGCCTCCTCACAGACGGCCCTGCCGGCTTCCCCCCACGAGAGGGAAACAGTGTTAACTGCAATTCACAAATTGTATCTTCAACAGGTGGTGGTCAAGGTTCCCCTCCTTCAACAAGAAGGGGGTTATTATTCGACCATGTTGTAGTCCCGAAACCAGACGGTTCGGTCAGACCCATATTGAATTTAAAATCCCTGAACATATACCTGAAAAGGTTCAAGTTCAAGATGGAATCGCTAAGAGCGGTCATTGCAAGCCTGAAAGGGGGAGATCTTATGGTGACTCGGGACATAAAGGATGCATACCTTCATGTCCCCATTTATCCACCTCATCAGGCGTACCTCAGAATTGCAGTACAGGATTGTCATTACCAATTTCAGACGTTGCCGTTTGGTCTCTCCACGGCCCCGAGAATATACACCAAGGTAATGGCGGAAATGATGGTGCTCCTGCGGAAGCAAGGTGTCACTATTATCACGTACTTGGACGATCTCCTCATAAAAGCGAGGTCAAAAGAGCAGTTGCTGAACAGCGTATCACTTTCTCTGGAAGTGTAACGGCAACACGGCTGGATCCTATATATTCCAAAGTCGCAGTTGGTTCCTACAGCTCATCTGCCTCTCCTAGGCATGATCCTAGACACAGACCAGAAAAGGGTTTATCTCCCAATAGAGAGAGCTCAGGAGCTCGTGACACTGGTCAGGAATCTATTAAAACCAAAACAGGTGTCAGTGCATCACTGCACTCAAGTCCTGGGAAGAATGGTGGCATCATACGAGGCCATTCCCTTCGGCAGGTTCCATGCGAGGACCTTTCAATGGGACTTACTGGACAAGTGGTCCGGATCACATCTTCAAATGCATCGGTTAATCACCCTATCCCCCAGGGCCAGGGTGTCTCTCCTGTGGGGGCTGCAGAGTGCTCACCTTCTCAAAGGTCGCAGATTCGGCATTCAGGACTGGGTCCTGGTGACCACGGATGCAAGCCTCCGAGGGTGGGGGGCAGTCACACAGGGAAGAAATTTCCAAGGGCTTGGTCAAGTCAGGAGACTTGCCTTCACATCAACATCCTGGAACTAAGGGCCATATACAACGCCCTACGTCAAGCGGAGTCCCTGCTTTGCGACCAACCGGTTCTGATTCAGTCAGACAGTATCACCGCAGTAGCTCATGTAAACCGCCAAGGCGGCACAAGGAGCAGGGTGGCGATGGTAGAAGCCACCAGAATTCTTCGCTGGGCAGAGAATCACGTAAGCGCACTGTCAGCAGTATTCATTCCGGGAGTGGACAACTGGGAAGCAGACTTCCTCAGCAGGCACGACCTCCACCCGGTAGAGTGGGGACTTCATCAAGAAGTCTTCATGCAGATTGCAAGTCGGTGGGAACTGCCACAGGTGGACATGATGGCATCCCGCCTCAACAGAAAGCTGCAGAGATATTGCGCCAGGTCAAGAGACCCTCAGGCGATAGCTGTGGATGCACTGGTGACACCGTGGGTGTTCCCGTCGGTCTATGTATTTCCTCCTCTTCCTCTCATACCCAAGGTGCTGAGAATCATAAGGAAAAGAGGAGTTAGAACAATACTCTTTGTTCCGGATTGGCCAAGAAGGACTTGGTATCCGGATCTGCAAGAAATGCTCACAGAGGACCCGTGGCCTCTGCCTCTAGGACAGGACTTGTGCAACAGGGGCCCTGTCTGTTCCAAGACTTACCGCGGCTGCGTTTGACGGCATGGCGGTTGAACACCGTATCCTAGCAGAAAAAGGCATTCCGGATGAGGTCATTCCTACGCTGATAGAGGCTAGGAAGGATGTGACGGCTCAACATTATCACCGTATATGGCAAAAATATGTGGCTTGGTGTGAGGCCAGGAATGCCCTTACGGAGGAATTCCAGCTGGGCCGTTTCCTTCACTTCCTACAGTCGGGAGTGACTTTGGGCTTTAAATTGGGTTCCATTAAGGTTCAGATTTCGGCTCTGTCTATTTTCTTTCAAAAGAACTGGCTTCTCTGCCTGAAGTCCAGACGTTCGTAAAGGGAGTGCTGCATATTCAGCCCCCTTTTGTGCCTCCAGTGGCACCTTGGGATCTTAACGTGGTGTTGAGTTTCCTGAATTCACACTGGTATGAGCCACTTCAAACCGCGGAGTTAAAATATCTCACGTGGAAGGTGGTCATGCTACTAGCCTTGGCTTCGGCTAGGCGTGTGTCAGAATTGGTGGCTTTGTCACATAAAAGCCCCTATTTGGTTTTCCATGCGGATAGAGCAGAATTGCGGACCCATCCACAATTTCTGCGAAAGGGTTTTCATCCTTTCATATAAACCAACCTATTGTGGTGCCTGTGGCTACTACTGACTTGGAGGATTCCGAGTTACTTGATGTAGTCAGGGCTTTGAAGGTTATGTAGCCAGAACGGCTAGGGTCAGGGAAACAGAATCTTTTTTTATCCTGTATGCTTCCAACAAGCTTGGGGCGCCTGCTTCAAAGCAAACTATTACTCGCTGGATCTGTAACACGATTCAGCAGGCTCATTCTGCGGCTGGATTGACGCTGCCTAATTCAGTTAAGGCCCATTCCACAAGGAAGGTGGGCTGTTCTTGGGCGGCTGCCCGAGGGGTCTCGGCATTACAGCTTTGCCGAGCGGCTACTTGGTCAGGTTCAAACACCTTTGCAAAGTTCTACAAGTTTGATACCCTGGCTGAGGAGGACCTTGTGTTTGCTCATTCGGTGCTGCAGAGTCAACCGCACTCTCCCGCCCGTTTGGGAGCTTTGGTATAATCCCCATGGTCCTTACGGAGTCCCCAGCATCCACTAGGACGTTAGAGAAAATAAGATTTTACTTACCGGTAAATCTATTTCTCGTAGTCCGTAGTGGATGCTGGGCGCCCGTCCCAAGTGCGGACTTCTTCTGCTATACTTGTATATAGATATTGCTTAAATAAGGGTTATGTTATAGTTGCATCAGGGTTGATCTGATGCTCTGTTGTTGTTCATACTGTTAACTGGGTATGTTTATCACAAGTTATACGGTGTGATTGGTGTGACTGGTATGAGTCTTGCCCTGGATTCCAAAATCCTTTCCTTGTACTGTCAGCTCTTCCGGGCACAGTTACTCTAACTGAGGTCTGGAGGAGGGGCATAGAGGGAGGAGCCAGAGCACACCAGAATCCAAATTCTTTCTTAAAGTGCCCAGTCTCCTGCGGAGCCCGTCTATTCCCCATGGTCCTTACGGAGTCCCCAGCATCCACTACGGACTACGAGAAATAGATTTACCGGTGAGTAAAATCTTATTTTTCTTACACATGTGTGCAGCATTAAAAGTGTACAGATGCAGAGATTTCGAATAACAAAAAGGTCTAAGTTTGCCCCCACTGTACATCCACCGACCTGAAGCTCGCAACAGCTTGCAGTCGCCCCAACCCAGAAGTACTGTATCTCTTCTCCCACTAGGATACACAGCAGCCGGCGCCCGGCAGGAAACAGCCCTAAGGAAGGATTGAGAAGAACATGTAGAATATGTTTTTTTGCGGTTTCAAAAACGCTGTTGTAGAAATACATGTTTGGCTTTAACACTATACTATATTTATTTATACATTGGGCGTCAAGGACACTATAAACAGAAAACAGGGAGAGAGAAGAAAGGGGGGATGGAGCGAGATAAGTAAAGAAGGGGCAAAAAGAATAAGGGGAAGTGAACATAGAGAGATAGGCGTAAGAGGGTAAGGCGGACAAAGAGATGGGAAGGTGACGGAAGAAAGGAAAAATAAACCCTGCAACACTGAGCACGATTGCCAGTGACCCAAAATAGTAGTATATGTGTGTCTGTATATGTGCGTATAGCAATATATATATATATATATATATATATATATATATATACAGGTTGAGTATACCTTATCCAAAATGCTTGGGACCAGAGGTATTTTGGATATGGGATTTTTCCGTATTTTGGAATAATTGCATACCATAATGAGATATCATGGTGATGGGACCTAAATCTAAGCACAGAATGCATTTATGTTTCATATATACCTTATACACACAGCCTGAAGGTCATTTTAGCCAATATTTTTTAGAAATTTGTGCATTAAACAAAGTGTGTCTATATTCACACAATTCATTTATGTTTCATATACACCTTATACACACAGCCTGGAGGTCATTTAATACAATATTATTAATAACTTTGTGTATTAAACAAAGTTTGTGTACATTGAGCCATCAAAAAACAAAGGTTTCACTATCTCACTCTCAGTCAAAAAAGTCCGTATTTCGGAATATTCCGTATTTCGGAATATTTGGATATGGGATACTCAACCTGTGTATATATATATATATATATATATGTATATTAGTACTTTGTGCTATTAGTCAGTCTGTGTGGAGCTGTCAGTCTCTTGCAGGTAATACACCACCTCTTGTAGCTGGAAAATGACAAGTGTTTGCCCCTCCAATATCTCTGGTATAACTCGAGAAACTCCACCTGCCATAGGGCTGATCCACGTTTTGATGGTCTAAAGACGCACCTAGCAGTATTTCTACATCTGTGAATACTGATGGCCTAAAGACGCACTTAGTGAATACCAGACCTAAGCCAGCCGGAATCTAGAAAATATTGCACTGACACCCCCTGATTCCTGGGCATTAACAAAGATGGGTACCCCAGATTGACAGCCTTGCCACCATAGTCATACCAGTGTTATGAACACGAGTCCCTAACATCATGCTAAGACTTTGTGAAGCTTCTGTAGTGGAGGGCACTTATGAATGACAAACCGGCCACTCTGCAGCACAAAAATATATTTTGACGGCATGCTCATAAATACACCTATATTTAGATCAGAACACATACATTTATAGAGCAAAATGGGCACATTTGCAGAGCAGCTGCAGTGTGTAGAGGGGCTTATGTGAAGTGGGGCAGCTGATCACGCAGACGTACAGTACAGTAAAAGTACATTTTTAGAGTGGAGAGTGCATGTTTCAGCGATGTCCCTTGCAGTGCAGAGGGACACGCTGCAATTTTCACTCTGCAGAAGGACTTGAGTTTCATACCAGCTACTAGATCAGGAATGGTCCTAGACCTTTAGGGCCATATGCAATTGCCGTCGAATTGCTGCAAATGTCGAAAAACAAGGCATTTTCAACAGTAAAAACTGATTCGACAATGCAATACAGTACTTTTCAACCAAAAAACGTCCGTTTCAGATTCGACTTTTTGCAATTCGACATTTGTAAAATTCGACATGTCTGCAATGGTAAAAATGCGGCTTTTCGACAAAAGTACATGCAATTGAAGAATGTCGATTCGACAACAGTGCTTTTCGACAGTCATTTCGTCAATTTTAGTCCGCCTCATTTTGCTGGCGTGATCTAATAAATTTTTTTAAAAACATGTTTTTTTTTGTGTTTTTTTTTATTGCTAATATCATATCTATTTATATTAGAAGGGATTATCTACTTGGTTTGTCTATTTAGGAGCCACAAGTATTATTTAATATATTTTTAAAAAGAATATATATATATATATTTTTTTTTTTTACTGACTAAAATAATATGGAGAGATCAGAGCATGTTTTTCAGTGGGAAGGGGTGGGAATGGGTTAAAAACCCTGAAAAAAAATGTGTGGGGTCCCCCCTCCTAAGCATAACCAGCCTCTGGCGCTTTGAGCCGGTTCTGGTTGTAAAAATACCTGGGGGGAAATGACAGGGGATCCCCCGTATTTCAACAACCAGCACTGGGCTCTGCACCTGGTCCTGGTGCCAAAAATACGGGGGACAAAAAGCGTAGGGGTCCCCCGTATTTTTCACACCAGCACTGGGCTCCACTAGCTAGAGAGATAATGCCACAGCCGGGGGACACTTTTATACCAGTCCCTGCGGCCTTAAATCCCCAACTAGTCACCCCTGGCCGGGGTACCCTGGAGGAGTGAGGACCCCTTAAATAAAGGGGCCCCCCCCTCCAGCCACCCAAGGGCCAGGGGTGAAGCCCGAGGCTGCCCCCCCATCCAAGGGCGGCGGATGGGAGGCTGATAGCCAAGTGTCAAAATAAAGAATATTGTTTTTTGTAGCAGAACTACAAGTCCCAGCAAGCCTCCCCCGCAAGCTGGTACTTGGAGAACCACAAGTACCAGCATGCGGGGGGGAAACGGGCCCGCTGGTACCTGTAGTTCTACTGCAAAACAAATACCCAAATAAAAACAGTACACACACACACCGTGATAGTATAACTTTATTAAAATACATGCAGACCGACACACACATACTTACTTATGTTGACACAACGTGTCGGTCCTCTTCACCAGTAGAATCCACGAGTTACCTGTAAATAAAATTATACTCACAAAAATCCTGTGTAGATCTGTCCTCTTCTGCCTGTAATCCACGTACTTGGCAAAATAATAAAACGCAAAACCCGATCCACGCACTGAAAGGGGTCCCATGTTTACACATGGGACCCCTTTCCCCGACTGCCGAGACCCCCCGTGACTGCTGTCAAAGAGGGTCCCTTGAGCCAATCAGGGAGCGCCATGTCGTGGCACTCTCCTGATTGGCTGTGTGCGTCTGAGCAGTCAGGCGGCGCATAGCACATAGGCACTCCATTATATTCAATGGTGGGAACTTTGCGGTCAGCGGTTGACCGCGAGTAACCTCAACCGCTGACGCAAAGTTCCCACCATTGGATACAATGGAGTGCCTATGTGCTACATTGTATCTCGAGTGTGCCGCCTGACAGCTCAGACGCGCACAGCCAATCAGGAGAGTGCCACGACGTGGCGCTCCCTGATTGGCTCAAGGGACCCTCTTTGACAGGAGTCACGGGGGGTCTCAGCAGTCGGGGAAAGGGGTCCCATGTGTAAACATGGGACCCCTTTCAGTGCGTGGATCGGGTTTTGCGTTTTATTATTTTGCCAAGTACGTGGATTACAAGCAGAAGAGGACAGATCTACACAGGATTTTTGTGAGTATCATTTTATTTACAGGTAACTCGTGGATTCTACTGGTGAAGAGGACCGACACGTTGTGTCAACATAGGTAAGTATGTGTGTGTCGGTCTGCATGTATGTAATAGTTATACTATCATGGTGTGTGTGTACTGTTTTTATTTGGGTATTTTTTTTGCAGTAGAACTACAGGTACCAGCGCCCCCCCACATGCTGGTACTTGTGGTTCTCCAAGTACAAGCTTGCGGGAGAGGCTTGCTGGGACTTGTAGTTCTGCTACAAAAAACAATATTCTTTATTTTGACACTTGGCTTGGATGGGGGGACAGCCTTGGGCTTCACCCCTGGCCCTTGGGTGGCTGGAAGGGGGGGACCCCTTTATTTAAGGGGTCCCCACTCCTCCAGGGTACCCCGGCCAGGGTTGACTAGTTGGGGATTTAATGCCACGGCGGCAGGGACCGGTATAAAAGTGTCCCTCGGCTGTGGCATTATCTCTCTAGCTAGTGGAGCCCGGTGCTGGTGTGAAAAATACAGGGGACCCCTACGTCTTTTGTCCCCCGTATTTTTTGCACCAGGACCGGACGCAGAGCCCGGTGCTGGTTGTTAAAATATGGGGGATCCCCTGTAATTTTTCCCCCCCTGTATTTTTACAACCAGGACCTGCTCAAAGAGCCCGAGGCTGGTTATGCTTAGGAGGGGGGACCCCACGCAATTTTTTTCAGGGTTTTTTAAACACTTTTGTGCCATCCATGAAGTCTAATCCAGGACGCACACTATCGTCAATTGGTCCGTTTTTCGACAGCGGGGCTGTCGAATCCATTTTTTATTGAATATGTCGAATTCGGGTCCCGGCGGGAGGGTGTCTGACTGTCGAATTATGTCGAATTAAAAAACGGTCGAGTTCCAGCCGGAGTTGACCGCAATTGCATATACCCCTTAAAGAAATAAGACAGAACACTCATACACAGTAAATGAATAAGGGGAAATGTATCAAAGCTTGAAGAGAGATAAAGTAGTGGGAGCTAAAGCACCAGCTAATCAGCTCCATGGCAGTTAGACACTGATTGGCTGGTACTTTATCCCTCTCCAAGCTTTGATAAATCTTCCCCTTTGTAATAAAATTAGAAGAAATTGTATCCATTGTAGAAGATTGGAATAGAAGTTCCACTTGCAGTCATGCCACTGCACTTTATCCCAGTCCACTCTGTACACCGTTTGTTCCTCATACATGAGTAGGTGAATTACTATGGAGTATCTCTAGTAAGCTTTATCATGTCTTTCTTAAAGAACATGTGTCAGTAAAATTGTATTAACATGTCACTCTATTCAGTTCCTTTTGGTACTCATTGCTAAATAATTGGTTGTATAACAAGCAATATATAATGGGACAAAAAGCAATTACATATAAGTGGCAGCCGGTACTCACCTAAAGTTATATAATATATAGTGGCGTACAGATGTGTCAAAAGCTTCTTTTTCGTTCAAATGTGTGTCTCAGTCGCAAAGCAAGCAGCATAACCACTTCACTAGACTGCGCTGATGAATTTGATATGCACACTTGTACATCTTGTCAAAGTCGAAAAATATTGTAATGCATACACCATGTACTAACCCCATACACATGCCCGCTGCGCGTGCACTTGTTCCGCCGTGCGTGCACATATCCGCAATTTGCGTATGATCGCTCCCGCGTTCCTGCGCGTGGTATTGGTATTTACGGCGGGGTTTGTGAGCGCATAGAGGGTTATCAGAACATTACATATTTAACCCAAATAGTGCACATTTTACACCTAGCCACCCCGCACAACATCAGCAAGTATCAACAGTTTAAATGATTCCAGGACTAAGGGATTCGCCTTTGCATGATAGGAAGGGACACACTAAGGTTAGAAGGTGATGTCTAGTATCCAGCTGTAGGGTATTTTAAGGGTAACATTCCGGTGTTGGTTAGAGAAAGATCGCATGTTCCAGCGTATAGTTATGTGAAGAAGTAGAATATAGATATAAACTGTATTTACTGTATATTATGTATGCGGCGGGAATCCAGAGGATACCACCCCCAAGAGCAGTTGAGAAAGACATCGCCCACCTTTTCAAATCAACCTATGACCTCTCCTGTAATGTAAAGATGCATCTCTGTGTCCAATGGACAATGAGATTACAGTGACCATTATATTGTGTATGGAAGTTGTGTATAAAAAGCCTGTTGCTGACTGGCTGGTCAGAAGACTCTGAACGCTATCTACCTGATAAGCGGAGGACTGGTCCAGGTTGCGCAAGCGAACATTCTCACGTATGTACATTTTCTGTAGCCATTATTCTGTTGTAGATTTATCTTGTTAGCCTGTAGTGTATAATTTGTACTGTTATCCCTTTTGAAATAATCCACTGTGGCCTTAGAACCCTGTGGTTAACTACATAACGGTGTTGTGTCCTCATTTCCCTGCTAGGGTTTAAAGCGTATGTAACTATATAAGGTTTAAGAGTGTATTGATAAGGTGTACGCACTGCGGGTACTTTATACCGTCAGCGCTACTTAAGGTTTAAGGTATAACATCATTGCAGTGCTTTGCTGCATAAAGGTTTAAAGTATAATCATATCATTACATTGTATTACTAATAAAGTTTAAAGGTTATCAATTGAGTGTGCGCGCGCTGTGTGTACTTTGTACCCCCAGCGCGGCATTGGTACGCTAAGACCGTACAACTTACCTGACTCTGTACGCAAATAGCGTGCAAAGTGCGTAGTGTGTATATTCAGTCTAGCGGCCATAGCGGCTCCAAGGTAAAAGTGTATTTAGAGGTATAGCTTTATGGTTTAAGATAATATCGACATTATCAATCTGTTTGTGAATGAGTCTGAATCTGTGTATGAAGTGCTGTGATGCATTGACCATAGCTTTTCCTGATGCCAAGTTTTGTTCCGCTTCATCTGCAACTTTGTACATATTTAAAACTACACTGAAGTGCCAACTGTCATAGGACACCCTCTAGCCTTGCGAAGTACAGCAACTGTATGTGGCATCAGTTTCAGAAGTGGACCAGAGACCTCTGTAGAGATGTTGATCCATGCCATCTGCATGGCTTCCCACAGTTTCCTAATATTTGTAGGTGCAAGATCTTGGGTGCAAATGAACCTCTTCACCACTTCCCATAAATGCTTGATTGGGTTCGTGTTTGGCAAACATGGTGGCCCCACCATTTGTTGGAGCTCTGTAGAATGCTCATCGAACCAGTTCTGGACACGTGGGACAGATGACAACAGTGCATTCTCCTTCTGGAGTATTCCATCGTTGGGGGGATACATGAAGTCCATGAAGGGCTGCATATGGTCATCAAAAAATTTAACATAGTGGTTACCAGTTAATGGCCTGTTCAGGTGGCCCAACAGACCCAACCAATGCCACGTGAACATACCCCACACCATTATGGAAACACCACCAGCCTGCATGGTACCTTGTTGACAACTGTGGTTCATGACCTCATGGGGTCTGCGCCACACCCAAACCCTACCATCAGTCTGAGAGAACTGGAATTGTGACTCATTGGACCATGCCATATATTGCCAGTTCTCCAAGGTCTGATTAGTGATGTCGTGAGCCCAGGTAAGGCGCTGTGTCCGGTGTTGTAGTAGTAAAGTAGTAACAGGGGCACTCTGGTGGGTCTTCTGCTCCCATATCCCATGGAATCTAAAGAACGCTGCAGTGACCTGCTGGATATATGTCTGGTACCTCCTGCAGTGAATGTGGATGTGATGTAAGCCAGTGTTGCTTGTCTGTCACCACAAAGAATTCTGGGCAGACCCTGCTGTTCACGAACATTAAGCACCCATGGTCGGCCACTGCACTGTCCGCGGTGTGTGGTAATGCCATCCATGAGGTATTCCCGGTACATATGTGACACATAGATCAAGTATTGTTGAATGTCTGCACAACTTCAGAAATGGAATGTCCCATCCATGGGGCACCCACTATCATGTCCCGTTCAAACTCCGATAATTCACGTTGCCTTGCCGTGAGCAGCCGAGCTGGTGTTCAGACTGATTCAAGATATGTCATATTACAACTGATGCAGGTCTGGCTATTTCCAAGACGTCACAGTATGGTGGCGCCCTTTACCAATGCCTTTACATACTGCTATGACTTTTGGAACATGATTGTAATTCCTGTGCAGTTAAAGTCACAACCCGGCGTCTCTAGTACGGATTGAATGGTGTTCCGCTACTTCTGGTGGTACGAATAAAACCCAGATTTATAATAATAATAATAATAATTTTTTTTATATAGCGCTCTTTCTCCAGTAGGACTCAAGGCGCTTAACAGATACATAGCATAATATAGTACAGAAAATAATGAAGTACATTTTCATAAAATACAAAAGCATGAAGATACTAAAAGGGACATTATGGAAATGCTTGAGTAAACAGAAAAGTCTTGAGTCTACTTTTGAAGGATTCTATAGTTGGGGCCTCTCGCACTGTGCGGGGAAGTGAGTTCCATAGAGTCGGAGCCGCATGACTAAAAGCTCGACCCCCAGATGAATTTGCGGTAGATTCTAGGTACTGCTAAAAGTCCTTCATCTACAGATCGCAGTAATCGAGTGGGGCAGTATGGGGTCAGAAGCTGTTTCAGGTACCTTGGGCCCTGGTCATGTAGTGCTTTGAAACTCAGTAAGCCAATCTTGAAGATGATTTGCCATCGTACAGGCAGCCAGTGAAGGGAGTAGAGGATGGGTGATATGTGGCTAGAACGGGGCTGGTTGGTTAATAGCCTGGCAGCTGTGTTTTGCACCAGCTGTAAGCGCTGCAATTCTTTTGCTGGTAGACCAAGGTAGAGGGCATTATAAAGAGAGTCTGTACGCTACACCGCACAGTGTGGCTCACTCATGCAATGTGTCTCCAATGCCGCATGGAGCTTTGTATGAGGACATTTCTGAAAGAATTTTCTGATTTGTTCCTGTTAACAGAAATAATTGTAATTATTATAATTCTAATAATTCAAAAGAAAGGTGGACGGTTCTGTGTATCACTGAGTCCCAGCAAAGACAGTGCACTGCATGTACAGTAAGCAGGAATTATTGCTCATTCCAGTACGAGTACATCTGCGCTTTTATAAGTATGCGTGTGTGTATATGTATGTGTGTATTTATTTATTTATAGACTGTATATACAGTATATGGGATGCAGTCAGCTTCCCGACGACTGGTAAAATTAAGCCATTAGAAGGGGAGTTAGGGTTCAGGAGTGGGAAGGTTAGGGTTAGGCACCAAGCTGGGAGGATTAGGTTTAGTCAGCGGGGGAGGGTGGTTTACGGTTAGGCACCCACAAGGAAGTGTTAGGCTAGGGAACAGATGAGGGTTATGGGGCTTAATGGGGGGCTGTCGGCATTCTGATGGACGGGATGCTGCTGTCGGTATTCTAACGGCCAGCATTCCGTCCATCGGGAAATTATAGTGAACATATATACGGCAGCGTAGCGAGTGCAAAATAGCCCCTTGGGGGCCCGCTGCACTCGCCACGCTGTGGGCATGGTGGCACACGCTATTTATTCCCCCTCCAGTGGTGTCGTAGACACCCCAAGAGGGAGAATAGTTGTCTGTATCCCGGCGGTCGGGATCCCTGCGTCGGTATGCAGTGCGCTGGGATCCCGACAGCCGGGACATCGAGTGCCTCCCATATGTATGTATGTATGTATGTGTGTGTGTGTGTGTGTGTGTGTGTGTGTACTGTATGTGTATATATATATATATATATATATATATTAATAAGAATTTACTTACCGATAATTCTATTTCTCGTAGTCCGTAGTGGATGCTGGGGACTCCGTCAGGACCATGGGGAATAGCGGCTCCGCAGGAGACAGGGCACAAAAAGTAAAAGCTTTAGGATCAGGTGGTGTGCACTGGCTCCTCCCCCTATGACCCTCCTCCAAGCCTCAGTTAGGATACTGTGCCCGGTCGAGCGTACACAATAAGGAAGGATTTTGAATCCCGGGTAAGACTCATACCAGCCACACCAATCACACTGTACAACCTGTGATCTGAACCCAGTTAACAGCATGATAACAGCGGAGCCTGTGAAAAGATGGCTCACAACAATAATAACCCGATTTTTGTAACAATAACTATGTACAAGTATTGCAGACAATCCGCACTTGGGATGGGCGCCCAGCATCCACTACGGACTACGAGAAATAGAATTATCGGTAAGTAAATTCTTATTTTCTCTGACGTCCTAAGTGGATGCTGGGGATTCCGTCAGGACCATGGGGATTATACCAAAGCTCCCAAACGGGCGGGAGAGTGCGGATGACTCTGCAGCACCGAATGAGAGAACTCCAGGTCCTCCTCAGCCAGGGTATCAAATTTGTAGAATTTTTCAAACGTGTTTGCCCCTGACCAAGTAGCAGCTCGGCAAAGTTGTAAAGCCGAGACCCCTCGGGCAGCCGCCCAAGATGAGCCCACCTTCCTTGTGGAATGGGCATTTACATATTTTGGCTGTGGCAGGCCTGCCACAGAATGTGCAAGCTGAATTGTACTACACATCCAACTAGCAATCGTCTGCTTAGAAGCAAGAGCACCCAGTTTGTTGGGTGCATACAGGATAACAGCAAGTCAGTTTTCCTGACTCCAGCCGTCCTGGAAACTATATTTTCAGGGCCCTGACAACATCTAGCAACTTGGAGTCCTCCAAGTCCCTAGTAGCCGCAGGTACCACAATAAGCTGGTTCAGGTGAAACGCTGACACCACCTTAGGGAGAAACTGGGGACGAGTCCGCAGCTCTGCCCTGTCCGAATGGACAATCAGATATGGGCTTTTGTGAGACAAAGCCGCCAATTCTGACACTCGCCTGGCCGAAGCCAGGGCCAACAGCATGGTCACTTTCCATGTGAGATATTTCAAATCCACAGATTTGAGCGGTTTAAACCAATGTGATTTGAGGAATCCCAGAACTACGTTGAGATCCCACAGTGCCACTGGAGGCACAAAAGGGGGTTGTATATGCAGTACTCCCTTGACAAACTTCTGGACTTCAGGAACTGAAGCCAATTCTTTCTGGAAGAAAATCGACAGGGCCGAAATTTGAACCTTAATGGACCCCAATTTGAGGCCCATAGACACTCCTGTTTGTAGGAAATGCAGGAATCGACCGAGTTGAAATTCCTCCGTGGGGGCCTTCCTGGCCTCACACCATGCAACATATTTTCGCCAAATGCGGTGATAATGTTGTGCGGTCACCTCCTTCCTGGCTCTGACCAGGGTAGGGATGACCTCTTCCGGAATGCCTTTTTCCCTTAGGATCCGGCGTTCAACCGCCATGCCGTCAAACGCAGCCGCGGTAAGTCTTGGAACAGACATGATCCTTGCTGAAGCAAGTTCCTTCTTAGTATCTCTTGAAGTTCCGGGTACCAAGTCCTTCTTGGCCAATCCGGAGCCACGAGTATAGTTCTTACTCCTCTCCGTCTTATAATTCTCAGTACCTTGGGTATGAGAGGCAGAAGAGGGAACACATACACCGACTGGTACACCCACGGTGTTACCAGAGCGTCCCAGCTATTGCCTGAGGGTCTCTTGACCTGGCGCAATACCTGTCCAGTTTTTTGTTCAGACGGGACGCCATCATGTCCACCTTTGGTCTTTCCCAACGGTTCACAATCATGTGGAAGACTTCCAGATGAAGTCCCCACTCTCCCGGGTGGAGGTCGTTCCTGCTGAGGAAGTCTGCTTCCCAGTTGTCCACTCCCGGAATGAACACCGCTGACAGTGTTATCACATGATTTTTCGCCCAGCGAAGAATCCTTGCTGCCATTGCCCTCCTGCTTTTTGTGCCGCCCTGTCTGTTTACGTGGGCGACTGCCGTGATGTTGTCCGACTGGATCAGCACCGGTTGACTTTGAAGCAGAGGTCTTCCTAGGCTCAGAGCATTGTAAATTGCCCTTAGCTCCAGTATATTTATGTGGAGAGAAGTCTCCAGACTTGACCACACTCCTTGGAAATTTCTTCCCTGTGTGACTGCTCCCCAGCCTCTCAGGCTGGCATCCGTGGTCACCAGAACCCAGTCCTGAATGCAGAATGTGCTGCCCTCTAGTAGATGAGCACTCTGCAGCCACCACAGAAGAGACACCCGTGTCCTTGGAGACAGGATTATCCGCTGATGCATCTGAAGATGCGATCCGGACCATTCGTCCAGCAGATCCCACTGAAAAATTCTTGCGTGAAATCTGCCGAATGGAATCGCTTCGTAAGAAGCCACCATTTTTCCCAGGACTCTTGTGCATTGATGCACTGACACTTGGCCTGGTTTTAGGAGGTTTCTGACTAGCTCGGATAACTCCCTGGCTTTCTCCTCCGGGAGAAACACCTTTTTCTGGACTGTGTCCAGAATCATCCCTAGGAACAGCAGACGTGTCGTCGGAAACAGCTGCGATTTTGGAATATTTAGAATCCACCCGTGCTGTCGTAGAACTACTTGAGATAGTGCTACTCCGACCTCCAACTGTTCTCTGGACCTTGCCCTTATCAGGAGATCGTCCAAGTAAGGGATAAATAAGACGCCTTTTCTTTGAAGAAGGATCATCATTTCGGCCATTACCTTGGTAAAGACCCGGGGTGCCGTGGACAATCCAAACGGCAGCGTCTGAAACTGATAGTGACAGTTCTGTACCACGAACCTGAGGTACCCTTGGTGAGAAGGGCAAATTGGGACATGGAGGTAAGCATCCTTGATGTCCAGGGACACCATATAGTCCCCTTCTTCCTGGTTCGCTATCACTGCTCTGAGTGACTCCATCTTGATTTGAACCTTTGTATGTAAGTGTTCAAAGATTTCAGATTTAGAATAGGTCTCACCGAGCCGTCTGGCTTCAGTACCACAATATAGTGTGGAATAATACCCCTTTCCTTGTTGTAGGAGGGGTACTTTGATTATCACCTGCTGGGAATACAGCTTGTGAATTGTTTCCAATACTGCCTCCCTGTCGGAGGGAGACGTTGGTAAAGCAGACTTCAGGAACCTGCGAGGGGGAGACGTCTCGAATTTCCAATCTGTACCCCTGGCATACTACTTGTAGGATCCAGGGGTCCACTTGCGAGTGAGTCCACTGCGCGCTGAAACTCTTGAGACGACCCCCCACCGCACCTGAGTCCGCTTGTACGGCCCCAGCGTCATGCTGAGGACTTGGGAGAAGCGGTGGAGGGCTTCTGTTCCTGGGAAGGGGCTGCCTGCTGCAGTCTTCTTCCCTTTCCTCTATCCCTGGGCAGATATGACTGGCCTTTTGCCCGCTTGCCCTTATGGGGACGAAAGGACTGAGGCTGAAAAGACGGTGTCTTTTTCTTTATACGGCAATACTTCCATGTGCCGTTTGGAATCTGCATCACCTGACCACTGTCGTGTCCATAAACATCTTCTGGCAGATATGGACATCGCACTTACTCTTGATGCCAGAGTGCAAATATCCCTCTGTGCATCTCGCATATATAGAAATGCATCCTTTAAATGCTCTATAGTCAATAAAATACTGTCCCTGTCAAGGGTATCAATATTTTCAGTCAGGGAATCCGACCAAGCCACCCCAGCGCTGCACATCCAGGCTGAGGCGATCGCTGGTCGTAGTATAACACCAGTATGTGTGTATATACTTTTTAGGATATTTTCCAGCCTCCTATCAGCTGGCTCCTTGAGGGCGGCCGTATCTGGAGACGGTAACGCCACTTGTTTTGATAAGCGTGTGAGCGCCTTATCCACCCTAAGGGGTGTTTCCCAACGCGCCCTAACTTCTGGCGGGAAAGGGTATAACGCCAATAATTTTCTATCGGGGGAAACCCACGCATCATCACACACTTCATTTAATTTATCTGATTCAGGAAAAACTACAGGTAGTTTTTTCACACCCCACATAATACCCTTTTTTGTGGTACTTGTAGTATCAGAAATATGTAACACCTCCTTCATTGCCCTTAACATGTAACGTGTGGCCCTAATGGAAAATACGTTTGTTTCTTCACCGTCGACACTGGAGTCAGTGTCCGTGTCTGTGTCGACCGACTGAGGTAAATGGGCGTTTTAAAGCCCCTGACGGTGTTTGAGACGCCTGGACAGGTACTAATTGGTTTGCCGGCCGTCTCATGTCGTCAACCGACCTTGCAGCGTGTTGACATTATCACGTAATTCCCTAAATAAGCCATCCATTCCGGTGTCGACTCCCTAGAGAGTGACATCACCATTACAGGCAATTGCTCCGCCTCCTCACCAACATCGTCCTCATACATGTCGACACACACGTACCGACACACAGCACACACACAGGGAATGCTCTGATAGAGGACAGGACCCCACTAGCCCTTTGGGGAGACAGAGGGAGAGTTTGCCAGCACACACCAAAACGCTATAATTATACAGGGACAACCTTATATAAGTGTTTTCCCTTATAGCATCTTAATATATAATAATATCGCCAAATAAGTGCCCCCCCTCTCTGTTTTAACCCTGTTTCTGTAGTGCAGTGCAGGGGAGAGCCTGGGAGCCTTCCTAGCAGCGGAGCTGTGTAGGAAAATGGCGCTGTGTGCTGAGGAGAATAGGCCCCGCCCCCTTTTCGGCGGGCTTCTTCTCCCGTTTTTCTGACAACCTGGCAGGGGTTAAATACATCCATATAGCCCCAGAGGCTATATGTGATGTATTTTTAGCCAGCATAGGTACTTTCATTGCTGCCCAGGGCGCCCCCCCCAGCGCCCTGCACCCTCAGTGACCGTTGGTGTGAAGTGTGCTGAGAGCAATGGCGCACAGCTGCAGTGCTGTGCGCTACCTCATGAAGACTGAGAAGTCTTCAGCCGCCGATTTCTGGACCTCTTCTCTCTTCAGCATCTGCAAGGGGGTCGGCGGCGCGGCTCCGGTGACCCATCCAGGCTGTACCTGTGATCGTCCCTCTGGAGCTAGTGTCCAGTAGCCTAAGAAGCCAATCCATCCTGCACGCAGGTGAGTTCACTTCTTCTCCCCTAAGTCCCTCGTTGCAGTGAGCCTGTTGCCAGCAGGACTCACTGAAAATAAAAAACCTAACAAAACTTTTACTCTAAGCAGCTCTTTAGGAGAGCCACCTAGATTGCACCCTTCTCGGCCGGGCACAAAAACCTAACTGAGGCTTGGAGGAGGGTCATAGGGGGAGGAGCCAGTGCACACCACCTGATCCTAAAGCTTTTACTTTTTGTGCCCTGTCTCCAGCGGAGCCGCTATTCCCCATGGTCCTGACGGAGTCCCCAGCATCCACTTAGGACGTCAGAGAAATATAAATAGCACTGTGCAATAGTTTTTAGCATGTGTGGAAAAAATGCTGCAAAGTAAGGATGGTTTCAAAAATAGAATTGTTAATAGTTTATTTTTAACAATTAACAAAATGCAAAGTGAATGAACATAAATCTGAATCAAATCAATATTTGGTGTGACCACCCTTTGCCTTCAAAATAGCATCAGCTCTTCTAGGTACACTTGCACACAGTTTTTGTAGAAACTCGTCAGGGAGGTTGTTCCAAACATCTTGGAGAACTAACCACAGATCTTCTGTGGTAGTAGGCTAGCACAAATCCTTCTGTCTCTTCATGTAATCTCAAGCAGACTTGGTGATGTTGAGATCAGTGCTCTGTGGGGGCCATATCATCACTTCCAGGACTCCTTGTTCAGTAAACGTCATGTTAGCCTCTGTCACTACTCCCACCCACCATCACCTTTCTCTCCTCCTCTGCTTCCCCACGCACACATTTGTAATGGATTGTTTTGCTTTTACCACGGTTGCGGTTTTATATTTTGGGGTTAAAACACTACAATAAGAGGCAGCTTGCAAAAGCTGCCGGTTTGTAAATTTACCCCCATGTGGGTTATTATATGACTTTTTTTTTTTTAAAGGATGACGTTTCTACAGTTGCTGAATGAACGTTTCTTATGTGTGTATTCAGGATGGAAAGAATATAATGCTTTGCTATTCTTTAATTACAGCTTGTTGGCACAATGTATTCCCAACTTGTACATGCCTCCTGCAACTTTGACTGTACATTGGGGGTAATTCAGACCTGATCGCTCGCTAGCTGTTTTTTGTAGTCCTGCGTTCACATAGTCGCCGCCCACCGGGGAGTGTATGTTAGCTGTGCAAGTGTGCGATTGCATGTGCAGCCAAGCAGTACAAAAACATTTTGTGCAGTTTCTGAGTAGCCCAGGACTTACTCAGCCGCTGCGATCACTTCAGCCTGTGCAGGACCGGAATTCACGTCAGACACCCTCCCTGCAAATGCTTGGACACGCCTGAGTTTTTACAACCACTCCCAAAAAACGGTCAGTTGACACCCACAAATGCCTTCTTCCTGTCAATCACCTTGCGATCGCCCGTGCGAATGGATTCTTCGCACAAACCCATTGCAGAGCAACGGACCGCTTTGTACCTGTGTGACGCGCCTGCGCATTGCAGTGCATACGCATGCGCAGTTCTGACCTGCAGTGCTACAAAAAACGCTAGCGAGCGATGAGGTCTGAATTACCCCCTTTGTGTTAAACTCCTGAACCAACCAAAAATTTACACTAGTGCAAACTAATGCCACATTTCTTAATTGCAATCTGTGGTTTCCAAAGAATGGCAAATTAATTGAAGCAGTCTCTATTGGTCCTGATTGTTGCACCAGAGGAAGTAGGTCAACTTCTACACAACGTGTTTGTGGCCCTAATAATCGGTATGTATCTGTTGTTTCCAGAGATCACTGGCTGTGTCTCCACTTTCCTGGGACTGTGTTTGAGACCTTGTTCAACGCTTTTCTCAGTGGGCTTCTTTGTTATGAAGATGACTCTCTGGGGGTGTCATGATTTTATGCTTCTTCGGTATAATCTGGTTTGTTTGTTAGTGCGTTTTAATTATTTTTTATTTGTTAATAAAATCAATTGAGTTAGAGCACTAGATCCGTTTTCATCTCAAAAACATTTCCAGGAGCAGACCCTTTCTCACCCAGGATGCTACTAAGACACTCATCCACTCATTGGTCATTCTAATCTCCTTCTTTCTGGCCTGCCTGACATACGCCTCTCTCCATTCCAATCTACCCTAAAGTCTCATCTTCTTCACCAAATGTACTACGTCCAACTCCCCTCTCTTAAAATCCCTTCACTGGCTCCTCTTCCCATTCGGAATCTGCTAATGCACACCGCCTCTCCTGCAATGTGATTACCTCCTCTTACTCCTAATTACAAGATTTTGCACGTGCTGATTTCTATCTCTAGAATTCTCTACCTCTCCCCATCCGACTATCCACGTCTTTCCAAAACTTCAAACGGGCTCTCAAAACCAACTTCTTCACCAAACCCAGCCAACTGTCCTCCTAACCCTCTTGCCCACACTCACTGTCTATCCCTTCTGTGTCACCCTGGTCTGTTAGCCCTTCACCTTTTAGATTGTAAGCTTGCATGAGCAGGACCTTCTCCCCTCATGTGCTTTTCCTACTCTTACTGACACTATCTTATACTCTACACTCCCTTTGATGGCACCTAACCCCTGGTTTTCTGTATATACCTTGTACTTGCCCTATATTGTCTCAAACTATAACCGTTTTTTTCTTGCTTTGCTCATTTCTTTATGTACTCTGTAATGAACGCTGCAGATCCATTCTGGCACCATATAAATAAAAAATGATTATTATAAAGATCCTTTTTTTTGTAATTATTATTATTATTATTATTATTATTATTATTATTCTCTGTTTAACTTGGTACAGCGATAGTTTTGGGATCAGTATGAAATACCTACAATCAAAATCCTGACATTCAAAATCCCAACAACAATTGACCTACAGTCAAAATACCGACAGGTCAAAATACTGACATCTAAAATATCAACAAGGTCAAAATACCGACGTTTAAAATGTCGACAGGTCAAAAAGGTAGAGACAAGTTATTAATTATTATAATTTTTTTGGTGTGTATGTCGACATAGTTGACATGGACGCCGTATAAGTGTACCACGTCCCCTCGCATGGCTCTCTGTGCTCGCCATGCTTTGGGCACGGTGCCTCGCGTATTCCCCCTCCAGGCTCACTGGGATGGTAAAGTATGAACAAGTCGGTTTCAATAAAAAAATCATGTTGACTTTTTGACCTGTCGACATATTAAATGTTGGTATTTTGACCGTCGGGATTTTGATTATAGGTAAATTGACCGCCTCCCATAGTTTTATGGCCTATAATTTCTCAAGTGGATTACTTCGAGTTTAATTTACAGTACTTCACTGTTTGTTTTTTTAGCATTTTGTACTCTGTCGGATCATCATCATTCTCCCATGCTCTCTATTTACATAGGACCATCTGTTTGATTGGGTAGCAGTTGATTTACCCGACAGCCATTGACCGACAGTAAAAATACAGACGTTCATTATACCGACGTGTTCAAAATACCGGCATAGTCAGAATACCGACATTTGAAATGCAGACATGTCAAAATGCCGACATGTATTTTGAAGGATTTTTTGCCCTAAAACAGACTTGTTCATACTTTACCATCCCTGTGGTTCTGAAGGGGGAACATAATAGTGTGCCGAGTGCAGCGAGGCACCGTGCCTGAAACATGGCGAGCGATGTGAGGGGACGCTGTACAATTACACGGTGTCCATTTCGAGATTGAAACCCAAAAAAACGGAAAAACATGTCGGTATTTCAGATGTTGGTAGTCTGCCTATGTCGGTATTGTGAACATGTCGGCATAATGAATGTCTGTATTTTGACCATGTCGGTATCTTGACTGTCGGTCAGTGGCTATTGGGATTATCACCGTCGGTATTGTGTCCGTCGGTAAATCATACTGAACTCGTTTGATTTAATGGTTCTTATTTGGTGGACTATTAGTACCAATTTGATATCTTTTCTCTCCATTATGATATTTTCTGGAATAAGTATTCTTGAGTAACACTGTTCAAGTAAAGACTGATTCCAATTATTTGCCATCCTTTGGAAGCTGTTGTTTTCTAGACAGAAATGTGCCATAATTTAAATAAAATTAAGGTATACGATACCGTTATCGATTTTGTCTATACTGAAGTTACAGTAAAGTATTGAGAGTTTGCATATTGCACTCTATCAAATACTCTGTTCTACAAAATGGAGGTGATATGGAAACACTCTATGGGCCAAATTCAATTAGCTGTGAGTCTCATTAGTGTGGGTTACTGCAGGCTCAAAACCATTGGCCATGACTTTTTGCTATTCAATTAGGAAATCTACATTAAGCTAACTCAGGTCTCAATGGGAGTTCACACAGGTATTAGTTTGTAGCCCTTGAGCAGGTAAACATCTCTGGACTCTGTGCAAAATCCTTTGGCACAATCCTCCCAATGGTTAATCATAACTTGGAAACATTTCCATAGCATCATTGTAGTGTTCATTCTAGCACCCTTCACCTGTCACAACTCGTGCAGTTCCTCTTTCTTGCCTGTGGTGACGCTTACTGCTCTAGCACACTGCTTCTAGCACACTCTAGTCTGTATCTCAGCACTGCGATACAGACCAAAGTGTGCTAGAAGCACCAGTGCAGAAAGTGTCACCCCAGGCAGGAAAGAGGGAGTGCTTGTGTTGTGACAGGTGCAGGGTGCTAGAATGAAGACTACAATTGACCAATAAATGACCTGTCATTTTTCAGGTGGTTTTCTATAAGAAGCTCAAAAATTAGTTTCATTTTATAGGACATTGTATAGATGGGAAAGTCGGTTTTTGAACTTGTAGATGGGAGTAACAAGTGTTTTTTATAATAATGTTTAAACTTGCTTAAAAACAATAAAAAAAAAATCACATTAGAAACATTTTTCCATAACCCAAAATATTCTAGAGGATTTAATTTGGTGACAAACGCCTTTTGTGCTATAAATTTTCCACTGTTAATTAAAAACATGTAGTCAAAATCAGCCATTTGACACATTTTTAAGAAATTAAAATACTTATGGCTATAATAAACATTTTTTAATAGAATGCAGTGGGAGCGCGCTTGTCAGAAATAGCCTGCAATATCCGAGGTAAAATGACAGCGTACCGCAGTTAATTGAATCAATATGGCTAGGCATCTGCAAAGTAGATTGTTTTCTTATATCTGTTTGTTGTAAGAGAAGAACAAATGTGTACTTATATCCCAGAGTTCCATGCATTTGTTTGCAAATGCAAAATTCTAATTCATACATTCCAAACTGAGCCCGTACCCGAATACACGCTCCGTACTACTCTTACTGTACATTGCTAATACATAGATATTATTCTTCTAGAAGACAGTGGTTCTCAACCTCTGGGGTAAGTTTAGTGACTTTCATGGGGTGGATTAGCGACCGCGGTCATCATACCGACACTGGAATCCCAGTTTGCAGATGTCCGATGGGGGCGTGAGTGGAACGAATCCCCTTGCGGGCTCAGTGGTGAAAGGACACCCACGAGTGGGAAATAGTCCCTGTTAGTCGGCATGCCGCCTGTCTGGACTGTAAGGGGGTGGGATTCCGGCGTCGGTATTGTGACCGCCGGTCACATAACTGCCTCCCCTTTCAGGAGTATTTGAAACCTTTTCTGTATGGAGGGGCGTGGATTGAATTCCAGGTGATGATAGGCACATTGGTGAAGAAGGGCCCTAAGGGCCGCCCCGCCCCAATGCATCACATTATGGAGGAGATGTATCAAACCTTAGATAGAGAGATAACGTGGAGAGATCTAAAGTATAACCAATAAGAGTGTAAGTGAATTTTACAGGCTGTGAAAAATGACAGAAGCTGATTGGTTGGTACATTATCTCTCTCCACCTTGTCTGTCTTTGAAACTCTGATACTTTGATATATCGCCCCCACCCCCCAAGGACACTACTAACAGGAAAGGAAATATTACAACATGTTTTCTACATAAGAGATTGTCAGAATCTAGTGAAATCCAGATGATTTGTGACACAGCGCTACTAATTTCAGAAAGTGGGACAACACCAGTAAAATGTTTTGCTTTACAAGTGTTGGGGGTACAAATAATGAACATGAGGAGAAGCACTGTTGTAGGCCATAAAAATGTACTCCAGTTGTAAAGCACAATGGAATATACTGATGCTATTGATACTTCAAAATCTTTTTTACATTTTTACAATTTATGTGCGCGTACATTTCATAAGTGACCACTTGGTGGAGCTGTGGTGCTGTAGTATTCTAGATGAGCAGCCTGCACCTAAGCTCATCTCTTTCTGGTATTGTGTTCAAGGTCAGGGGGCAGCTGTGTAGATTATGGTTTAATTTCTGCATAATGGGAAAAGAAGCTAGATTTTCAATGTAAAATGGGCTCTTTAGTTTAATAATGAATAATTGCATGTACCTGAAGTGAGCGCTTGTTTTATAGACTATTCCTTTGTGAAGAATGTCCTTGTCTCTCTTTATACTTTTGCAGTAGTCAAAAGTTCAGGCAGTACAGCTGAAATACACGTCTTACCTTTATGATTGCCTGTAAAACTTTATTTCTTTCAAACAAAACAAATGCATGGTGTCTTGCCTATATTTTTTTTTATCATTATGTCCTATTGTTTTATGCACCACAGTAATGTATTGCATCCAGGGGACTTTATGCAACCTCTGCACACGTACGTCATCACATAAGTGAAAGTGTATATATCCATTCTTTAATTATTGATGGAAATGTTGTACTAAAGACAGTTAAGTAGTCCTATCATTACAAATATACATTGTCTTGTCCTGGGCTATGTACTGCAAGAGTCTATACGTACATTATTTATTAACCATTATTTATATAGCGCACACATTATGTGACCATCACATCAGTCCCTGCCCCAGTGGAGCTTACAATCTATATTCCCTATCACATGGGGACACATATGCACTAGAGCTATTTTTGTGTGAGAAGCCAGTTAACCCCAATGGTATGTTTTCAGAGTGCAGGAGGGAACCGCAGCACCTGGGGGAAAACATACAAACCTAACACAGATAGGAACTTGGTGGGACTTAAACCCACAACATCAGTGCTGTGAGGTAGCAAAGCTGACTGTTGCGCCACTGTGCTACCCATGGAGCAATTCAGTTGTCTCTCCGTTCAGCTGCCCATTACTATTAAAGCACAGGGTGCGCGGCTGAACCCGTCTAAAGAAGTTATTAGGGTGCCCAAAGTACCGCTAGGGCGCCCAAACAATGGACTTTGCGCACATTTATTCTCGCACCTCAGGAGGCTGCGAGAAGAAAAGAAATGTGTCCACCCGCAGCTGTAGGCGTCTGAACGGAGTAACAGTTGAATTGCTCTGTTGGGTGCCCATTTGTATAGATGCCCAGCAGGGGGGCACCCACAACAATTGAATCGGCCCTCTTTATACTCTTATAGGTGACTGTAATACAACAAATTTGGCATGTGTTTTGTGTTGGAACATTCAGTTTCCCAGAAGTGGAAAGTTCTAGTTATGCAGTTTTGCTTCTGGGTAGATCCCTTCTGCGCTGTTTTTCCATATGCATATTTCATAGTATTTTCGAGCCTATGAATAGAAGCTGGACGGCATTGACCACTTCAGCGTGCTGTAATTGGTTATAGGACTGGAGAAACATGCAATTTAAAAAACTTTACAAAAAAAATAGTTTTATTGAGGATTTTGCAATATTCCACAGAGGAGGATTATACCAAATGTGTTTGTGTGTTTTGTTAGCTGTTTTCACCCCATCAGACAGGTGTATGGCTTAGGCTGATGAATTCAGCTACATTTTAGCTGATTTTAGACCATGATTTCTTTAAGGATTGAAAGAATATTTATATCAACTTAGACCTCTGTTTATATTCGAGTTGCACTTTGTCCTAGTGTTTAGTGGGCCCAAGTGCTCTGGGATATGATCTCTGGACCTAAACTTACTGTGATCCCCGTTGATGATAGAGAAACAGATTATTCAGTGATTTTGATAAAGATGTTGCATACAATGAGCCGCCTGCCACCGTGGGAACAAACAGAAGAGCGAAGCAGCGGCAGCTTTGTAATTGCTATCAAGGGGAAATCCCCATGTTTATTTCTGTAGTATGTGAAATCAGCACAAGGTTTTTATTACCCTTCATCATGTGCGCTGAAGGCCTGGATCTCGTCCAATTTCATCACATACTTGTGGGGCCATGTTGGACAGTGATCCTGTAGCCGTAAGTTCTCGATGCCTTTGGATTGCTGCTCTCATGCTGCAGGCAAGGGCTGAGCTTACGAGTTATGGGAGCTGTCACTCAGTATCTAAAGCAGTCGTCGCTTTACTTTCTCGTCGTTCAGCTGTATGTCGCTGAATTCTTTGAATTACCAAGCAGCTGTGTATAAGATAGTGGTCCTTCTGTAGAGAAGAAATAGACAAAGTTCTACATTACAAAGCTGTTTTCTGCATTACGCTGTAGGAATCAGGGTGCTGAGAGATGTAAGGCAAGGAGTACAAAATACTTGGGCCTCCATTGGGCTCCCTGCAGTAATGACTATGATGGAGGTGGGTGGGGCTCCAACATCATTGGTCCATCTGCAGCCTCAATCTGAGCAGGAATGGGGGAAGTAATTGTGCGGATTAGTAGCTTCCAGTTGCTCCTTGGTGTCAGACCACTCCTAGGCTGTGCTCTACGTAACATCTATTGGTCATTCCTCACAAAAAAAACCGGAGCATCAGGAGTGGCATTTCCCAGCAATTTTTTTAAACTTTGACCCCTATATCTCAAAAACTGTGAGGCCTAGGAGAAGAAAAATTTGGCATGGGTTAGAACTAGTGATGAGCGGATTCGGTTTTACTCGGTTCTCAAAACCGAATCTTATTGGCTCACTGATGTCACGTGTTTTGGATAGCCAATAAGATTCGGTTTTGAGAACCGAGTAAAACCGAGTAAAACCGAATCCGCTCATCACTAGTTAGAACCTATGTGGTAGTATCAACTGTACAAAGTATCATGAAAATCTGAGTTGGAGGGTGTCATGCCTGGGTGTACGGACACTGAATGACCCCCTATTGCAGAGGGTGCTTTCACATCCTACTGTTGTACCCTAAGTTGGGCCCAAGGTTTCTCAAGAATCATGACTAATATTCCCGGGGATCTCCCTGACGTTGCTGTGCTTTGCAATAAAACCTGTAACACTTGTGTGCTCTAGTGTCACAGAGGTGATATCGGTCTTAGGGGGACATTTACTAAGCAGTGATAAGAGTGGAGAAGTGAGCCAGTGGAGAAGTTTCCCCATCAACCAATCAGCAGCTCTGTATAATTTTATAGTATGCAAATTATAGATGTTACTTGAGTGCTGATTGGTTGCCATGGGCAACTTCTCCACTGGCTCACTTCTCCGCTCTTATCACTGCTTAGTAAATGTCCCCCTAAATCAGGATGTCCATGCACGAACCAACCCTCTGGACACTCGTCATCATTGTGTATTTGCCTGATACATGTCATGTGAACGTAATTATCACTCCTATTTTGTCAGCAATCGATCTTTTATTGGGTGTAGTGAACAAAACAAAATCACCAGTTTGTTAAACAGGGTCTAGATGTTGTAGAGAGTTGCAGTATTATGCATAAATATTTGTGTGTCCCTGTACAGTCATTTACTCTACGCTTGCCGTTTGTTTAGGTAGCGAGGGCGCATCCTGCAATGTAACTGCGCAGATGGTCCTTGTTTGCTGTTGGCGGAGTTTGAAGGAAGTCTCTTTATTGTTGGGGTGGCTGTGCCAAAGTCTCCCCTTGCAGCCCCAGCAGGACTGGTCTCGGGGCCTCATTACCGTGGAACAGGTAAATTGCCATTTCCCATACAGTGCAGAAAGTTCTTTTACAAGTGCTCTTCAACAGTAAAACCTTCCGAAAGTGAGCGATTTCTCTCATAACCTTAAGTAGATCTGCAGTCCAGGCAGTGATTTGCAATCATTAAAGTTTTCTCCTTTTCAGTAGGTTTAAAACCTGCTCCAAGGATTTGTTTAGATTGATCCGTTATGAATTAGTCACATGATTAATATTTCATACAGACCACTCACATAACTATAACTGTCTCCGCTAGTCATTCATTCATAATTTTTATTCTGAATTCAGCTGTTTAATATGAATTACAAATATGTCTCTAGGCGCTAATAATTGTTAATAACCGGAAAAATACCCCCAAAAATCGTAATTAATAATCAGCTGCAAACAGTGATAAATATGCCTGTGTACGCATATAAAGAATCTCCTATTTAATATGAATTGTTAATATGTAAAACTGTAGGTGAGCAGAGTTTTCTATGAATTTCAAAGTAATTCAGAGGTTGGCATTGAGTGTTGATGCAGCAAACGTTATTTGTGAAGATAAGATGTTGAAATAACTACTAGTGAAAAGGACGTGGGTGGTATTTGTTGATGTCTGTCATAGACTTCTGAGGGGTGGGGAACACAAATGAAATCTTCCTCGGTTAAACTGAACATTTAATTGTGGAGACTGGAAGGTTCTTTGTAATAGGTGCAGCATTTGCTCATCTCATTTATTATTTATTTTCTCTGACGTCCTAGTGGATGCTGGGACTCCGTAAGGACCATGGGGAATAGCGGCTCCGCAGGAGACAGGGCACAAAATAAAAGCTTAAGGATCAGGTGGTGTGCACTGGCTCCTCCCCCTATGACCCTCCTCCAAGCCTCCGTTAGATTTTTGTGCCCGGCCGAGAAGGGTGCAATCTAGGTGGCTCTCCTGAGCTGCTTAGAATAAAAGTTTAGTTAGGTTTTTTTATTTTCAGTGAGTCCTGCTGGCAACAGGCTCACTGCATCGTGGGACTAAGGGGAGAAGAAACGGACTCACCTGAGTGCAGAGTGGATCGGGTTTCTTAGGCTACTGGACACTAGATCCAGAGGGACGATCACAGGTTCAGCCTGGATGGGTCACCGGAGCCGCGCCGCCGTCCCCCTTACAGAGCCAGAAGAGACGAAGAGGTCCGGTGAAATCGGCGGCAGAAGACATCCTGTCTTCAGACTAAGGTAGCGCACAGCACCGCAGCTGTGCGCCATTGCTCTCAGCACACTTCACACTCCGGTCACTGAGGGTGCAGGGCGCTGGGGGGGGAGCGCCCTGAGACGCAATATAACGGAATACCTTAGGTGGCAAAACAGAATACATCACATATAGCTCCTGGGCTATATGGATGTATTTTAATCCCCTGCCATTTTACACAGAAAAGCGGGAGATAAGGACGTCGTGAAGGGGCGGAGCCTATCTCCTCAGCACACAAGCGCCATTTTCCCTCACAGCTCCGCTGGAAGGACGGCTCCCTGACTCTCCCCTGCAGTCCTGCTTCAGAATCAGGGTAAAAAAGAGAAGGGGGGGCATTTTTGGCAGCAAATAACGATAATAACAGCAGCTATAAGGGAATAACACTTATATAAGGTTATCCCTGTATATATATATATATATAGCGCTGGGTGTGTGCTGGCAGACTCTCCCTCTGTCTCTCCAAAGGGCTAAGTGGGGTCCTGTCCTCTATCAGAGCATTCCCGGTGTGTGTGCTGTGTGTCGGTACGCGTGTGTCGACATGTACGAGGAGGAAAATTATGTGGAGGCGGAGCAGTTGCCTGTGTTGGTGATGTCACCCCCTAGGGAGTCGACACCTGACTGGATGATTGTATTTAAACAATTAAGTGATAATGTCAGCAATTTGCAAAAAACTGTTGACGACATGAGACAGCCGGCAAATCAATTAGTGCCTGTCCAGGCGTCTCAGACACCGTCAGGGGCGCTAAAACGCCCGTTACCTCAGTGGGTCGACACAGACCCTGACACAGATACTGAGTCTAGTGTCGACGGTGACGAGACAAACGTAATGTCCAGTAGGGCCACACGTTACATGATCACGGCAATGAAAGAGGCATTGAACCTTTCTGACACTACAAGTACCACAAAGAAGGGTATTATGTGGGGAGAGAAAAAACTACCAATATTTTTTCCTGAGTCAGAGGAAATAAATGAGGTGTGTGAAAAAGCGTGGGTTTCCCCCGATAAAAAACAGCTAATTTCTAAAAAATTATTAGCATTATATCCTTTCCCGCCAGAGGTTAGGGCGCGTTGGGAAACACCCCCTAGGGTAGATAAGGCGCTCACACGTTTATCAAAACAAGTAGCGTTACCGTCTCCTGATACGGCTACCCTCAAAGAACCAGCTGATAGAAGGCTGGAAAATATCCTAAAAAGTATATACACACATACTGGTGTTATACTGCGACCAGCAATCGCCTCAGCCTGGATGTGCAGTGCTGGAGTCGCATGGTCGGATTCCCTGACCGAGAATATTGATACCCTGGATAGGGACAATATTTTGTTAACTATAGAACATTTAAAGGATGCACTACTATATATGCGTGATGCACAGAGGGATATTTGCACCCTGGCATCAAGAATAAGTGCTATGTCCATCTCTGCCAGAAGAGAGTTATGGACGCGACAGTGGTCAGGGGATGCGGATTCCAAACGGCACATGGAAGTATTGCCGTATAAAGGGGAGGAGTTATTTGGGGCTGGTCTATCGGACCTGGTGGCCACGGCAACGGCTGGAAAATCCACCTTTTTACCCCAGGTCACTCCACATCAGCAGAAAAAGACACCGTCTTTTCAAACTCAGTCCTTTCGTTCCCATAAGTACAAGCGAGCAAAAGGCCACTCTTTTCTGCCCCGGGGCAGAGGAAGAGGAAAAAGACTGCACCATGCAGCCGCTTCACAGGAGCAGAAGCCCTCCCCTGCTTCTGCCAAGTCTTCAGCATGACGCTGGGGCTTTACAAGCAGACTCAGATATGGTGGGGGCCCGTCTCAAGAATTTCAACGCGCAGTGGGCTCACTCGCACGTGGATCCCTGGATTCTACAGGTAGTATCGCAGGGGTACAAACTGGAATTCGAGGCGTTTCCCCCTCGTCGTTTCCTGAAGTCTGCTTTACCAAAGTCTCCCTCCGACAGGGAGGCAGTTTTGGCAGCCATTCACAAGCTGTATTCCCAGCAGGTGATAATCAAGGTACCCCTCCTGCAACAAGGAAAGGGGTATTATTCCACGCTGTTTGTGGTACCGAAGCCGGACGGCTCGGTGAGACCAATTTTAAATCTGAAATCCTTGAACACTTACATAAAAAGGTTCAAATTCAAGATGGAGTCACTCAGAGCAGTGATAGCAAACCTGGAAGAAGGGGACTATATGGTGTCTCTGGACATCAAGGATGCTTATCGCCACGTCCCGATATACCCTTCTCACCAAGGGTACCTCAGGTTTGTAGTACAAAACTGTCATTATCAGTTTCAGACGCTGCCGTTTGGATTGTCCACGGCACCTCGGGTCTTTACCAAGGTAATGGCCGAAATGATGATTCTTCTAAGAAGAAAAGGCATTTTAATTATCCCTTACTTGGACGATCTCCTGATAAGGGCAAGATCCAGGGAACAGTTAGAAGTCGGAGTAGCACTATCTCAGGTAGTGTTACGTCAGCACGGGTGGATTCTAAATATTCCAAAATCGCAGCTGATTCCAACGACACGTCTACTGTTCCTAGGAATGATTCTGGACACAGTCCAGAAGAAGGTGTTTCTCCCGGAGGAGAAGGCCAGGGAGTTATCCGAGCTAGTCAGGAACCTCCTAAAACCAGGACAGGTCTCAGTGCATCAGTGCACGAGGGTCCTGGGGAAAATGGTGGCTTCTTACGAAGCGATTCCATTCGGAAGATTCCATGCAAGAACATTTCAGTGGGATCTACTGGACAAATGGTCCGGATCGCATCTGCAGATGCATCAGCGGATAACCCTGTCGCCAAGGACAAGGGTGTCTCTCCTGTGGTGGCTGCAGAGTGCTCATCTACTAGAGGGCCGCAGATTTGGCATTCAGGATTGGATCCTGGTAACCACGGATGCCAGCCTGAGAGGCTGGGGAGCAGTCACACAGGGAAGGAATTTCCAGGGCCTGTGGTCAAGCCTGGAAACGTCTCTTCATATAAACATTCTGGAACTAAGGGCCATTTACAATGCCCTAAGTCAAGCAAAACCTCTGCTTCAGGGTCAGGCGGTGTTGATCCAATCTGACAACATCACGTCAGTCGCCCACGTAAACAGACAGGGCGGCACGAGAAGCAGGAGGGCAATGGCAGAAGCTGCAAGGATTCTTCGCTGGGCGGAAAATCATGTGATAGCACTGTCAGCAGTATTCATTCCGGGAGTGGACAACTGGGAAGCAGACTTCCTCAGCAGACACGACCTTCACCCGGGAGAGGGGGGACTTCACCCAGAAGTCTTCCACCTGATTGTAAACCGTTGGGAAAAACCAAAGGTGGACATGATGGCGTCACGTCTAAACAAAAAACTGGACAGATATTGCGCCAGGTCAAGGGACCCTCAGGCAATAGCAGTGGACGCTCTGGTAACGCCGTGGGTGTACCAGTCAGTGTATGTGTTCCCTCCTCTGCCTCTCATACCAAAAGTACTGAGAATCATAAGAAGGAGAGGAGTAAGAACTATACTCGTGGTTCTGGATTGGCCAAGACGGACTTGGTACCCGGAACTTCAAGAGATGCTCACGGACGAACCGTGGCCTCTACCTCTAAGAAAGGACCTGCTACTGCAGGGGCCTTGTCTGTTCCAAGACTTACCGCGGCTGCGTTTGACGGCATGGCGGTTGAACGCCGGATCCTGAGGGAAAAAGGCATTCCAGAAGAAGTCATCCCTACTCTGGTCAAAGCCAGGAAGGACGTAACCGCAAAACATTATCACCGCATTTGGCGTAAATATGTTGCGTGGTGTGAGGCCAAGAAGGCCCCTACAGAGGAATTTCAACTGGGTCGTTTCCTTCATTTCCTGCAAACAGGACTGTCTATGGGCCTAAAATTAGGGTCCATTAAGGTTCAAATTTCGGCCCTGTCGATTTTCTTCCAGAAAGAACTGGCTTCAGTACCTGAAGTTCAGACATTTGTAAAAGGGGTCCTGCACATACAGCCTCCTTTTGTGCCTCCAGTGGCACCTTGGGATCTCAATGTGGTGTTGAGTTTTCTAAAGTCACATTGGTTTGAACCACTTTCCACTGTGGACTTAAAATATCTCACATGGAAGGTGTCGATGCTGTTAGCCTTGGCTTCAGCCAGGCGTGTGTCAGAATTGGCGGCTTTATCATATAAAAGCCCTTACTTAATTTTTCATTCTGACAGGGAGGAATTGAGGACTCGTCCTCAATTTCTACCTAAGGTGGTTTCTGCATTTCACATGAACCAACCTATTGTGGTACCTGCGGCTACCAGGGACTTAGAGGACTCTAAGTTGCTTGACGTTGTCAGGGCCTTGAAAATATATGTTTCCAGGACGGCTGGAGTCAGAAAATCTGACTCGCTGTTTATCCTGTATGCACCCAACAAGCTGGGTGCTCCTGCTTCTAAGCAGACGATTGCTCGTTGGATTTGTAGTACAATTCAGCTTGCACATTCTGTGGCAGGATTGCCACAGCCAAAATCAGTAAAAGCCCATTCCACAAGGAAAGTGGGCTCATCTTGGGCGGCTGCCCGAGGGGTCTCGGCTTTACAACTTTGCCGAGCAGCTACTTGGTCAGGGGCAAACACGTTTGCTAAATTCTATAAATTTGATACCCTGGCTGAGGAGGACCTGGAGTTCTCTCATTCGGTGCTGCAGAGTCATCCGCACTCTCCCGCCCGTTTGGGAGCTTTGGTATAATCCCCATGGTCCTTACGGAGTCCCAGCATCCACTAGGACGTCAGAGAAAATAAGATTTTACTTACCGATAAATCTATTTCTCGTAGTCCGTAGTGGATGCTGGGCGCCCATCCCTAGTGCGGATTGTCTGCAATACTTGTATATAGTTATTGTTACAAAAATTCGGGTTATTATTGTTGTGAGCCATCTTTTCAGAGGCTCCTTTGCATTTATCATACTGTTAACTGGGTTCAGATCACAAGTTGTACGGTGTGATTGGTGTGGCTGGTATGAGTCTTACCCGGGATTCAATATCCTTCCTTATTATGTACGCTCGTCCGGGCACAGTATCCTAACTGAGGCTTGGAGGAGGGTCATAGGGGGAGGAGCCAGTGCACACCACCTGATCCTTAAGCTTTTATTTTGTGCCCTGTCTCCTGCGGAGCCGCTATTCCCCATGGTCCTTACGGAGTCCCAGCATCCACTACGGACTACGAGAAATAGATTTATCGGTAAGTAAAATCTTATTTATTCCCAGTTATTTATATGGCGCACACACATCCCGCAGCGCTTTACAGAGAATATTTGGCCATTCTCATCACTTCCTGCCGCAGTGGAGCTTACAATCTATATTCCCTACCACATGTACACGCACACACATTCAAACTAGGGTTCATTTTTGTTGGGAGACAATTAACCTACCAGTATATTTTTGGATTGTGGGAGGAAACCGGAGTACCAGGAGGAAATCCATACAAATACGGGGAGCATATACAAACTCCACACAGAGCCACAGTGGGAATCGATCCCAGGGCGTCAGTGATGTGAGGCAGCAATGCTAACCATTACACCGTCAGTGCTGATCAGTTTCTTGTATTGTTGTAAGTGGTTATCCAACCAGAAACCCAAATTCCCCAATTATGTCCGGTGAACAGACTGTTACACTACACAATGTGTGTACCCAGCGACTTTGCGGTTACACACATCATACACACTAGCCATTGCCGACATCCGGCAGCATGGCCCTCGCTAGTGATGTCTTCCGTTGGAGGATGTCGCTGATGATGCGTGGGAGGGAGCATCGTCAGCAACATGTGGGTACACACTAGAAGATGTACCCGATATGTCGGTCCGATCCAGCAGACATATCGTCTAGTGTGTACCCAGCTTAACAATGATAAAAATATGGAATAACCCTTGTTACATCTGACAATACCTAATTTCTGTGAAAAGCATGCGGAAAACACTTGTGCAGCATTATCGCAAAATGTATGTTGATACATCGGCCCCTTGGAGAGAGAGAGAGTACCAACCAATCAGCTCCTAACTAATTTTTCAAACACAGTCTGTAACATGGTAGTTAGGAGCTGATTGGCTGGTACTTTATCTTTCTCCATTGCTTAGTAAATAGACTCCTTATTCCCTGAACTTGGCCATAATCCACATGGAACAGAACAAGTTCATATTGCCATTTTCCAGTCTGAGAAGGACCAGTGGCTTCTTAGCAATGCCACTCTGTCCTATAATTTACATTTTCAGGCTATCTGTTTGGCCTGTAATCACACTGTTGTGTTGATAAAGATCATAATTGTTCCCCTTCTGAGTTACTGGGGGTGATTTTGATTACCTACCTTACTCATCTGCTGATGAAGGTGGGCTCTTACGTCAGGCTCATGTACAGAGGAGATGGCCAGACTTTAGAACATCATGGTAGGATTATCAACCACAATATTCTACTGAAGGATGTTTCAGTTCGCACTTGTCTAAAAGATTGAATAAATTGCATCATCCTGTGATTAGCCAGTATTTCACATTGTCTATAAAGGTTGTGTACACTCATTCCTCTGATGGCTGTGGGGCGGCAACCTCAATATCAATGGCCACTATACCATTTGGGACTGCTATGCTGGTGGCTGTCACTCTGCCAGTGCCACTTTCAGTGTTTTTGGATTCCAGAGGAGTGAAAGCTTCTTGGTGTTCCCTCCCTCAAGTGCAGCGTTTTGACGCCCCAAATTGACGAAAAATGATAAAGGATTTCAATACTTGTATTTAATCATTTTCTATTAATCTATTGGGGGTCATTGGAGTCTCACCCACTTATAATATTTGTTTACCTTGTTAAGTTACTGGATCCAGTTACTAACTTTGTTCTTTCCTCTATCCTACACTCCTCCTTGTTCTGTCCTTGGAGCTTTGTTAAAAGAAGAATTTGGAAGTTCCCGACAGGCTATGGCAGTTTAGAGAGTGTGGATATTTAGGGGTATATTCAATTAGAGTCGAAACCTGTCGTCTTGTCGGAAAGACTGCAGGTTTCGACTTTTTCAGGTCGGAAGGGGTTGCGACCTATTCAATTCCGCCCTTAGTCTGGAAATTCGGAATAGTCGCCGATCCGCGTGCTTCTGTCGGAAACGGGGCCAAATATGACAGGTTTTGGCCCCCTTTCAGACCATCTCAATCAGACTTTCAAAAAAAGTTGGATTAAGGACATGAGACGGGGGAGTGGGGCGGCGGGCTGCAGGGCACTATTTCCGATGGGAGCCCCCCCGGTCAGGCTCCTCTCTCCTGGCAGCGATGATGAGGACGAGCTGGGAGGAGGACGGGACAGCAGCTGAGTGCTGTCAGCAGGAGCGCGGAGGGGACACCGGAAACGGCCATATCTGACAGTCGGATTTGGCCGTTCATTGAATAGCCCTTGTCGGATCCATTCCGACAAATGCATGTCGGAATGGATCTGACTTTAATTAAATATACCCCTTAGTTGCCAAATTCCAGTTCGGAGTCTCTCATCATGTTCTATTAACACCCAATGGACACGAAGAACAGGATTTAACATATGTATAAAATATATTCTTATTTGTATTTTTTTTATTGAGTTTTTGGAGCATGATTAGTTATACATATCCTATAGAGCACATTCATTTGTAAGATGATGTCGTTTGTCTTCAGCTTTGTTGGTGCCCTAGTGTCATAATGTGCAGCATTATATTGCTGTCCACACAATTCTCTGTATGGTCATATTAAGCCATTAAGGACTGCATGCCAGGTTTCTGTAAACTGGTTTTCTCTGACGTCCTAGTGGATGCTGGGAACTCCGTAAGGACCATGGGGAATAGACGGGCTCCGCAGGAGACTGGGCACTCTTAAAAGAAAGATTAGGTACTATATCTGGTGTGCACTGGCTCCTCCCTCTATGCCCCTCCTCCAGACCTCAGTTAGAATCTGTGCCCGGCCAGAGCTGGATGCACCTAGTGGGCTCTCCTGAGCTCACTAGAAAAGAAAGTATTTGTTAGGTTTTTTATTTTCAGTGAGATCTGCTGGCAACAGACTCACTGCTACGAGGGACTGAGGGGAGAGAAGCAAACCTACCTGCTTGCAGCTAGCTTGTGCTTCTAAGGCTACTGGACACCATTAGCTCCAGAGGGATCGAACACAGGGTCCGACCTCGATCGTCCGTTCCCGGAGCCGCGCCACCGTCCCCCTTGCAGAGCCAGAAGACGGAAGATAAAGATGAAAAACAGCGGCTGAAGACTCCTGTCTTCATTAAGGTAGCGCACAGCACTGCAGCTGTGCGCCATTGCTCCCATAGCACACCACACACTCCGGTCACTGTTGGGTGCAGGGCGCTGGGGGGGGCGCCCTGGGCAGCAATTAGTTTACCTTTTGGCACAAATAGCACATAATACAGTGTATAACACTGTATATGTGCAAAAACCCCGCCATTAACATTATAAAAAGCGGGAGAAGCCCGCCGCTGAGGGGGCGGGGCTATCTTCCTCAGCACAGCCAGCGCCATTTTCTCTTCACAGCTCCGCTGGAAGGACGCTCCCCAGGCTCTCCCCTGCAGTATACAGTACAACAAGGGTAGAAAAGAGAGGGGGGGCACATAAATTTAGGCGCAATTGGTGTAATAAGCAGCTATTGGGAAAAATCACTCAGTATAGTGAAAATCCCTGTGTTATATAGCGCTGTGGTGTGTGCTGGCATACTCTCTCTCTGTCTCCCCAAAGGACTTTGTGGGGTCCTGTCCTCAGTCAGAGCATTCCCTGTGTGTGTGCGGTGTGTCGGTACGGCTGTGTCGACATGTTTGATGAGGAGGGCTTCGTGGAGGCGGAGCAGGAGCCGATAAGTGTGATGTCGCCCCCTACGGGGCCGACACCAGAGTGGATGGATATGTGGAAGGTATTAACCGACAGTGTCAACTCTTTACATAAAAGGTTTGATGACGTAACAGCCTTGGGACAGCCGGCATCTCAGCCCGCGCCTGCCCAGGCGTCTCAGAGGCCATCAGGGGCTCAAAAACGCCCGCTAGCTCAGATGGCAGACACAGATGTCGACACGGAGTCTGACTCCAGTGTAGACGAGGATGAGACAAATGCACAGTCCACAAGGGCCATCCGATGCATGATTACGGCAATGAAAAATGCGTTGCACATTTCTGACATTAACCCGGTTACCACTAAAAAGGGTATTATGTTTGGGGAGAAAAAGCAGCCAGTGACTTTTCCCCCATCTGATGAATTAAATGAATTGTGTGAAGAAGCGTGGTGTTCCCCTGATAAGAAACTAGTGATTTCTAAGAGGTTACTGATGGCGTACCCTTTCCCGCCAACGGATAGGTTACGCTGGGAGACATCCCCTAGGGTGGACAAGGCGCTCACACGATTATCTAAAAGGGTGGCACTGCCGTCTCAGGATACGGCCGCCCTAAAGGAGCCTGCAGATAGAAAGCAGGAGGCTATCCTGAAGTCTGTATATACACACTCAGGTACTATACTGAGACCTGCTATTGCTTCAGCATGGATGTGTAGTGCTGCAGCAGCATGGTCTGATACCCTGTCAGACAACATTGATACCCTCGACAGGGATGCTATTTTGCTAACCATAGAGCATATAAAGGACGTCGTCTTGTATATGAGGGATGCACAGAGGGACATTTGCCGGCTGGCATCTAGAATTAATGCAATGTCCATTTCTGCCAGGAGAGTATTATGGACTCGGCATTGGACAGGTGATGCTGATTCTAAAAGGCACATGGAGGTTTTGCCTTATAAGGGTGAGGAATTGTTTGGGGACGGTCTCTCGGACCTCGTATCCACAGCAACAGCTGGGAAGTCGACTTTTTTTACCTCAGGTTCCCTCACAGCCTAAGAAAGCACCGTATTATCAAGTACAGTCCTTTCGGCCTCAGAAAGGCAAGCGGGTCAGAGGCGCATCCTTTCTGCCCAGAGGCAGGGGTAGAGGAAAAAAACTGCACCAGACAGCCAGTTCCCAAGAACAAAAATCCTCCCCTGCTTCCACTAAGTCCACCGCATGACGCTGGGGCTCCACAGGTGGAGCCAGGTGCGGTGGGGGCGCGTCTCCGGAACTTCAGCGACCAGTGGGTTCGCTCACAGGTGGATCTCTGGGTTCTACAAGTGGTATCTCAGGGATACAGGCTGGAGTTCGAGGCGACTTCCCCTCGCCGTTACCTCAAATCAGCCTTGCCAGCGGCTCCCAGGGAAAGGGAGGTAGTGCTGGCGGCTATTCACAAGCTGTACCTTCAGCAGGTGATAATCAAGGTTCCCCTCCTTCAACAGGGACGGGGTTACTATTCCACAATGTTTGTGGTACCGAAACCAGACGGTTCGGTGAGACCCATTCTAAATTTAAAATCCTTGAACACTTATGTAAGGAAGTTCAAGTTCAAAATGGAATCGCTCAGGGCGGTTATTGCAAGCCTGGAAGAGGGGGATTTTATGGTGTCGCTGGACATCAAGGACGCTTATCTGCATGTCCCCATTTACCCACCTCACCAGGAGTACCTCAGGTTTGTGGTACAGGACTGTCATTACCAATTTCAGACGTTGCCGTTTGGTCTGTCCACGGCACCGAGGGTATTTACCAAGGTAATGGCCGAAATGATGATACTCCTTCGGAAGAAGGGAGTTATAATTATCCCGTACTTGGACGATCTTCTTATAAAGGCGAGGTCCAGAGAGCAGTTGTTAGTCAGCGTAGCACTTTCTCGGGAAGTGTTGCTACAGCACGGCTGGATTCTGAATATCCCAAAGTCGCAGCTGATTCCTGCGACGCGTCTGCTCTTCCTGGGCATGATTCTGGACACAGAACAGAAGAAGGTGTTTCTCCCGGTGGAGAAGGCCCGGGAATTGTCATCTCTGGTCAGGGACCTCCTGAAACCAAAACAGGTGTCGGTGCATCACTGCACGCGAGTCCTGGGAAAGATGGTGGCTTCTTACGAAGCAATTCCCTTCGGCATGTTCCATGCAAGGATCTTTCAGTGGGATCTGTTAGACAAATGGTCCGGATCGCATCTTCAGATGCGTCGGTTGATCACCCTGTCCCCAAGGGCCAGGGTGTCTCTGCTGTGGTGGCTGCAGAGTGCTCATTTACTCGAGGGCCGCAGATTCGGCATACAGGACTGGGTCCTGGTGACCACGGACGCAAGCCTCCGAGGATTGGGGACAGTCACTCAGGGAAGGAACTTCCAAGGACAGTGGTCAAGTCAGGAGACTTCCCTTCACATAAATATTCTGGAACTAAGGGCCATTTACAACGCCCTGAGTCAAGCAGAACCCCTGCTTCAAAACCAACCGGTGCTGATTCAGTCAGACAACATCACGGCAGTCGCCCATGTAAACCGCCAGGGCGGCACAAGAAGCAGGATGGCGATGGCAGAAGCCACAAGGATTCTTCGATGGGCGGAGAATCACGTGCTAGCACTGTCAGCAGTGTTCATTCCGGGAGTGGACAACTGGGAAGCAGACCTCCTCAGCAGGCACGACCTCCACCCGGGAGAGTGGGGACTTCATCCAGAAGTCTTCACGCTGATTGTAAGTCGTTGGGAACGGCCACAGGTAGACATGATGGTGTCCCGTCTCAACAAAAAGCTAAAAAAATATTGCGCCAGGTCAAGAGACCCTCAGGCGATAGCTGTGGACGCACTAGTGACACCGTGGGTGTACCAGTCGGTTTATGTGTTCCCTCCTCTTCCTCTCATACCCAAGGTACTGAGGATTGTAAGAAAGAGAGGAGTAAGAACTATACTCATCGTTCCGGATTGGCCAAGAAGAACTTGGTACCCAGAACTACAAGAAATGATCTCAGAGGACCCATGGCCTCTGCCTCTCAGACAGGACCTGTTACAGCAGGGGCCCTGTCTGTTCCAAGACTTACCGCGGCTGCGTTTGACGGCATGGCGGTTGAACGCCGGATCCTAACGGAAAAGTGCATTCCGGATGAAGTGATTCCTACGCTGATAAAGGCTAGGAAAGACGTGACAGCACAACATTATCACCGTATATGTCGAAAATATGTTGCTTGGTGTGAGGCCAGGAAGGCCCCTACAGAGGAATTCCAGCTGGGTCGATTCCTGCACTTCCTACAGTCAGGAGTGACTATGGGCCTAAAATTAGGGCCGAAATCTGGACCTTTATGGATCCTATCTATTTTCTTTAAAAAAAAAACTGGCTTCACTGCCTGAAGTTCAGACGTTTGTTAAGGGAGTGCTGCATATTCAGCCCCCTTTTGTGCCTCCAGTGGCACCTTGGGATCTTAACGTTGTGTTGGATTTTCTGAAATCCCACTGGTTTGAGCCACTTAAGACCGTGGAGCTAAAATATCTCACGTGGAAAGTGGTCATGCTATTGGCCTTAGCTTCGGCTATGCGTGTGTCAGAATTGGCGGCTTTGTCGTGTAAAAGCCCTTATCTGATCTTCCATATGGACAGGGCAGAATGAAGGACTCGTCCCCAATTTCTCCCTAAGGTGGTATCAGTGTTTCATTTGAACCAACCTATTGTGGTGCCTGCGGCTACTAGGGACTTGGAGGACTCCAAGTTACTAGATGTAGTCAGGGCTTTGAAAATCTATGTAGCCAGGACGGCTGGAGTCCGGAAAACTGACTCGCTGTTTATCCTGCATGCGCCCAACAAGCTGGGTGCTCCTGCTTCAAAGTAAACTATTGCGCGCTGGATCTGTAACACGATTCAGCAAGCTCATTCTGCGGCAGGACTGCCGCATCCTAAATCAGTAAAAGCCCATTCCACAAGGAAGGTGGGCTCTTCTTGGGCGGCTGCCCGAGGGGTCTCGGCTTTACAGCTTTGCCGAGCTGCTACTTGGTCGGGTTCAAACACATTTGCGAAGTTCTACAAGTTTGATACCCTGGCTGAGGAGGACCTTGCCTTTGCTCATTCGGTGCTGCAGAGTCATCCGCACTCTCCCGCCCGTTTGGGAGCTTTGGTATAATCCCCATGGTCCTTACGGAGTTCCCAGCATCCACTAGGACGTCAGAGAAAATAAGAATTTACTCACCGGTAATTCTATTTCTCGTAGTCCGTAGTGGATGCTGGGCGCCCGTCCCAAGTGCGGTCTCTGCAATACATGTATATAGTTATTGCTTAACTAAAGGGTTATTATTATGAGCCATCTGTTACTGAGGCTCAGTTGTTGTTCATACTGTTAACTGGGTATGGTTATCACGAGTGTGATTGGTGTGGCTGGTATGAGTCTTACCCTGGATTCCAAATCCTTTCCTAGTAATGTCAGCTCTTCTGGGCACAGTTTCCCTAACTGAGGTCTGGAGGAGGGGCATAGAGGGAGGAGCCAGTGCACACCAGATATAGTACCTGATCTTTCTTTTAAGAGTGCCCAGTCTCCTGCGGAGCCCGTCTGTTCCCCATGGTCCTTACGGAGTTCCCAGCATCCACTACGGACTACAAGAAATAGAATTACCGGTGAGTAAATTCTTATTTTTTTTGTGCCAAAAATGTGTCACTTTTTTCCAGGTGGTGATGAATTTATTTTAATTTTTTTAATTTTGTTTAGTCACATTTAATAGGCTTAAACCCTTACTACTCTTGATTGTCCTTTAAAAAAAAAAACTCTGCTCTCTGTATAGACTTATTTTTATGTGATTTGCATAGTTTTGATTTATGACCAGTTATTTATATAGCGTACACACATTCCGCAGCACTTTACAGAGAATATTTCAGTCATTCACATCAGATCCTGCCCCAGTGGAGCTAACATTCTGTATTCCCAATCACATGGACACACATACACATGAGGGTTCATTTTTTGTGAGAAGCCAACCTACCATTACTTTTATGGGGTATGGAAGGAAACTAGAGCAGATGAACGGAACCCATGCAAACATGGGAAGAACATACAAACACCACACAGTTAGTACCCCTTGGTCAGGAATTGAACTCATGGTGTTGGGTTGTGAAGCAACAATGCTAACAACTGCAACAGCCGTGCTGTCATCAAACATTAATGGTTGTTATTAATGCTACTGTAGAATCGCCATCACATATTAGAATACACAGTAGAGATCACTTTAGCAACCTGTGTGATTACTTGCAAAGCAAAAAGACTTTGTACAAAAAGCTGTACACTTTTTTTATTTTTGCTTTCCAGTAATACAAGCAGCTATATACTGTAGGACATTGCCTTGAATTTGGTGACACAAGAACAGAGTGTCTCGAGATCTAGACCTTGAACTAGATTTATATTTAGGACTTAGGCATGGATTAGTGGTTGGGTACGTAGACCTAAGTTTGAAGCTTTTGGTAGAGACAGATATAGTGTCTAGGGCTCAAGTAAAGTCTGTGCCAAGGCTTTCTTTTCTTATTCAATTCACAAGTTAATACATTTTTGACTAATGGAGATATTTTAAATGCACTTAAATTTTTTACTTTTTTTTTTTTTTTTTTAAGGACACATGAAACCACATTAAAATGCAGATTACATTTGAAGATTGCATCTGACTTTCTAAAGTTACTATCTCCTAGCATATGTATCATTTTATTCACCTCAAGGATTTCTAATTTTTTTCCCACTTTTATTTGAGCTTGGCTTTATGTTCATATAAATTCTGCTAACAACGCTTTATTGTCTTTCCCAGGTTTAGCAAAGAAGATAACTGAATTTGTATGTTAGGAAAGGTGTGAGCATGGGTTCAGCACCAAACCAGGCACCATAGGAGACTTTGGGGATCATTCCGAGTTGATCGTAGCTGTGCTAAATTTAACACAGCTACGATCATAAACTCAGACATGCGGGGGGACGCCCAGCACTGGGCATCCCTGCGGCTGGCCGGGAGTTGTATGTCGCTGTCACACCCCCCCCCCCCCCAACGGTCCGGCCACGCCTGCGTTGGCCGGACCGCGCCTACTAAACGGCTGCTTAACGCCGCCGTTCAGCCCCCTCCCGCCCAGGGACCGCCTCTATCTCAGAGGCGATCGCTGGGCACCGACGACTGCCATGCGACAAACTGCAGCGATCTGGTCGGAATGACCCCTTTTGAGGGAAAACAAGCTTCACCCTGTTAGGCTGTGATTGGAATAGGGGTCATTTTGTTATATATGTTCTGGACTTGTGGGAGAGAAGAATGCGGCACAGGATTGTAATCTATTTTGCTGTGTGCATTATGTGCTTAGAATTTATTTTGCATATTTCTCTTTTGGAATTGAAATATATTATGTGAAGCCATGAAGTGATTTCTGAATTTGTTTCAGCACTGGGTTGGAGAGCACCGGTGTACATGTGGATGAATCTATTATCGGTTCTAGAGCTAAATTAGGTCTTTTGCTTAGAACGATAGAGCCTTTTAAGGTGTTTCACAATTGAGGGACCCAGTGGAAAAGAGGCACACACCACAAAATATATATTTTTTACTTTTTTGTATTTGATGCAGGGCCGGCTCTAGGCATGTTCGAATAGAGCGGCCGCGCAGGGCGCCACCCTTAATGGGCGCCGCGCGCTGGCACCGCCATATTCGAGGCTGGAGCCGGCCCTGTGCATTGTTGGCCTGGCCGCCGTGACCTCTTGTGTGCGCTATGCGCGCTGCGCGGCGCCGGTGTCTAACGTCAGACGCCGGCGCCGCGCAGCGCGCATAGCGAACACAAGCGCCTTGGAGGCCGCCCGCCCGTCCGCCCTCACCTGGACCCGGACCCGCACTCGCAGGCCATCCGCCCGCCATCGGACAGCAGTACTCCTCCCCCTCTCAGCGCCGCAGGTATTTGGGGGGGGGGGGGGGGGGAGGCACATTTATGGATGGGTGGCACTGTGGGGGCATTTATCTGGCACTGTGGGGGTATTTATCTGGCACTGTGGGGGTATTTATCTGGCACTGTGGGGGCATTTATCTGGCACTGTGGGGGCATTTATCTAGCACTGTGGGGGCATATCTGCACTGTGGGGGCATATCTGGCACTGTGGGGGCATTTCTGTATCTGGCACTGTAGGGGCATATCTGGCACTGTGGGGGCATATCTGGCACTGTGGGGGCATATCTGGCACTGTGGGGGCATATCTGGCACTGTAGGGGCATATCTGGCACTGTGGGGGCATTTATGTATCTGGCACTGTGGGGGCATATCTGGCACTGTGGGGGCATTTATGTATCGCACTGTGGGGGCATATCTGGCACTGTGGGGGCATTTCTGTATCTGGCACTGTAGGGGCATTTATGTATCTGGAACTGTGGGGACATATCTGGCACTGTGGGGGCATTTATGTATCTAGCACTGTGGGGGCATTTATCTGGCACTGTGGGGGCATTTATCTGGCACTGTGGGGGCATATCTGCACTGTGGGGGCATTTATCTGGAACTGTGAGGACGTATCTGGCACTGTGGGGGCATTTCTGTATCTGGCACTGTGGGGGCATTTCTGTATCTGGCACTGCTGGGGGGCATGTCATGTGTAGCTGGCACGGCTGGGGAGCATATCATGTAGTGTTCCCGCTAGGCGTCTGTGGCTAGGCAATGAGTCTCAGTGCTCTTCCTGGTGCAAAGTGTCTAACGTGCTCTGCTTTGCGCAAAGTGTCTGACGTGCTCTGCCTGGCGCAAAGTGTCTGACGTGCTCTGCCTGGCGCAAAGTGTCTGACGTGCTCTGCCTGGCGCAAAGTGTCTGACGTGCTCTGCCTGGCGCAAAGTGTCTGACGTGCTCTGCCTGGCGCAAAGTGTCTGACGTGCTCTGCCTGGCGCAAAGTGTCTGACGTGCTCTGCCTGGCGCAAAGTGTCTGACGTGCTCTGCCTGGCGCAAAGTGTCTGACGTGCTCTGCCTGGCGCAAAGTGTCTGACGTGCTCTGCCTGGCGCAAAGTGTCTAAGGTGCTCTGCCTGGCGCAAAGTGTCTAAGGTGCTCTGCCTGGCGCAAAGTGTCTAGGAGGTTCTACCTGGTGCAGTGTGTATTAACTGCACTACTGTGTGGTGTAATGCGAATTGCCACTATTATGTGGCCACGCACCTTTCCCACGAAGCAACGCCCCTACATTTTAGCTGCGCGCACTGTCCTTGCTTTACCATGTAGGTAGATGAGCACCAAGCATTACAGTATGTACATCATTTTGCCCTCCTAACTTAAAAATGTGCCTTCCCTGTTATCAGCACCCTCCCCTAAAAAGTGAACACTATCATGTGTAGCTGGCACTGCTGGGGGGTATATTGTGTGTAGCTGGCACTGCTGGGGGGCATGTCATGTCTATCTGGCACTGCTGGGGGGTATATTGTGTGTAGCTGGCACTGCTGGGGGGCATGTCATGTCTATCTGGCACTGCTGCGGGGCATGTCATGTGTAGCTGGCACTGCTGGGGGTATATTATGTCTATCTGGCACTGCACATTATATGTATCTGGCACTACACTGGAGACATTGTGTGTAAGGAACACTACTGTGGCTGTAATGTGTAAGGCTGCTAATTGTGTGCGTAGAGGGGGTGTGAAAATATATTATTTATAGTCTAATAATATAAAGTTATGAGACCACGCCCACTTTTCCAGAGGCCACACCCACTTTTCCAGGAGCGCACGCGCCTTCGGCGCAGCATGGGGGGGGGGGGGGGAGCTTTTACATTTTCTCGCTCAGGGTACTAGTAGGCATGGAGCCGGCCCTGATTTGATGTACCTTGAAATAAGAATACCAGGGGTTTGTATGTTGCTGCCAGTGAGAAACCGGCACATGCCACTATGTTAGACATTGGTGGAGTGGACGCTAGATGGCAGAACCTACTTGATGATAGCAAAAATTCAAAATCCATGTAGATGTGGCATGTGCCTCTTCCCACTGCTCCCCTCAGTTGTTGTATAAAAGCTTTTAATGAGGCTGGGTTTGTGTGTGTTTCTCCGGCGCTTGATATGCCATTTTTTCTTTAAAAATCGTTAAATCAACAATTTGCAAACCCTTTTTGTGAGCTCCAATTGTGGTCAGAATTATTCCTCTGTAGTGGAGATCTTTATGGGTAAATGTTATAGCCTGCGAACTGCTGGCATTAGCAGGTTCCGTGCCAGTTTGCCCAATGTTTTAAAGTAGCAATCTTTAAAATGATAAAACCAACCAGGTTTAAAACATCGGGCAGACTCGCAAGGAACTCGCCGAGATCAGCCAGTGGCAATGTGAAATAAATGAATTTTATTGAATCGAATAGAAGCACATATGTCTGGATTGTTCATTCCTTCACTCCCAGAACTCAGTGGAGTCCATTTAGGATATTAGTCCCACTGGCAGTGTATACATTAATAAATAATGGGGAGTAAAAAGCAGGTGTTTTTAAAATGCTAGACAAAAGGACAGAGGGGGTCATTCTGAGTTGTTCGCTCGCTAGCTACTTTTAGCAGTCGTGCAAACGCATAGTCGCCGCCCACGGGGGAGTGTATTTTCGCTTTGCAAGTGTGCGAACGCCTTTGCAGCTGAGAGCAGCAAAAACATTTTGTGCGGTTTCAAAGTAGCTCTGGACTTACTCAGCCCTTGCGATCACGTCAGTCTTTTTGGTGCTGGAATTGACGTCAGACCCGCCGTGCAAACGCCTGGACACGCCTGCGTTTTCCCAAACACTACCAGAAAACAGTCAGTTGACACCCATAAACGCCCTCTTTCTGTCAATCACCTTGCGTTCGGCTGTGCGAATGGATTCTTCGCTAAACCCATCGCTCAGCACCGATCCTCTTTGTACCTTCATTACAGTGCATACACAGTTTTGCAATTTTTTTACCTGATCGCTGCACTGTGAAAATCGGCAGCAAGCGATCAACTCAGAATGACCTCCCGAAGCTGATGAGTTGCCTTTTGCAGCTTCTCCAATTTGTCTTTCTCCAAGGCTTGATGCACCCCCCCCCCCCTCCCCAGTTCTCTTACAGCATCCATTCTGTAACATAGGATTCCTTACACAACACTGTATATTTATATTTGCATTAATAGATTTTGTAGTACCAGTCTGTGTACGTTTATAGGGCAGGATTCAAATGTTTTATTGCCCCCCGATCTCCCATCTAAAGTGACGGGAGATCGCGGGGCGATATTCTATTGATCCCCGTGATCGCGCCTATAAGAGACGGGTTTAGCCGTGTAAAGCAGCTAAACCCGACTAAAGTCCCGTTTGGGCGTCCAAATGGGTCACTTTTAGCGCATTTCAGCTCACCACCCCTGGGGGGTGGCGAGCTGAAATGCTGATATCGCACCCATCGGCAGCAACATCTGAATACTGCCGGTGGGCACGATGGGGGCGGGAGGGAGGGACAGAAGATTTGAATCCCGCCCATAATATAGTAATAAATTATCAAAGACCACAGGTAAGCATTAATGTTACTGTATACAGTAGATATATAGTGCGGCACACAGTGCAGGGTTTCAGTCATGAGCTCACTCTTCATCAGGTGGTTACAGAGGATAGTGATGCGTACAGTATATACCTAATAAGAAAACAAAAAGCCATGCAGAATGCCTATTGACATCACTAATATGCCCAGCACAGACATTCAACACAAACTTGTTAGATATTTCAATCCATTATGCTAATAAATCCTGTCACAAAGTGTTGTAAAACCTTCAACATGGACATATAATTGTGATTACATGTAGCCATGCATATGACATCACAGCATTACTGCAGCAGCCTGATATCACTACCCGTGCTGCCGGGTGACCCTGCTCCTGTCACTGCCTAGCTCTGTCTCTGGTGTCCTGATTTTTCGTGCAGCCAAGTGAAAAATTCAGCACCGTGACTTTCCAAAATACTATGTGCTGCTGAGAGCATGCCGATCAGGCTACATAATGATCACTCCCACCCACTTGGGGACACACAGGCCACAGGAGATTAAGATTGATGACAAAAAGGTGTTTAATCCCAGTATAGCATGCCTTAACTAATATCCTTTTCACCCCAAAATCCCGGGTCCGACCCAGATTTGGAACACTGTTCACACTGTGGCTCTGACCCGGCTTATTCCTGGGATTGGACACTGCATGGAACTCTTCTGCCAATGCTTTGAGTTGACGTCCTCTCCAAGCGCCAGGAATCTGCCTCTCCCTATGCTGTAAACAGGACTCAGGTCGGATGACCCGGGTTACCCTCACACTGCCTCTTAACCCGGGTCCAGCCCTGCAAGCTACCCGTGTTGGATTCCCTGACCACTGGATCTGGATTTTTTTTTTCCAGGGACCCTTTCACACCAATTTGCGTCTTGGGTTAACGTGGCAATAACCTGGGTTGAAGAGGCAGTGTGAATAGGGTATAACACACACCTTAGAAGTAGTAATGAGCTTTGTTGTTTGCTTTTTGTTTTTACTCCAGATATAGTGTTTGATTTTATATGCAGCACTGCTGAGGATACAGATATATACGTATGAGAGTGAGGTTAGCTAGCATACAGCGAGTGGGATCTCCACCACCTTCTGTTGTGCGCTCCTACCCTGTGACCGCTGTTTGAGTTGTCTGCAGAAGTGCTACGTAAGAACTCTGGTTTCGTGCTAGTCTATCCCTGGCAAATGGGGTGGAGGGTAGAATAGTTAATAAGCCAATTTACAATCACTGAAAAGCTGTAGCTTTTGTAACTGAACCCAGACCGTTCTTGATTTTTTCCCCTTTGAGGGATTACATTTGCAAGTACTTTGCATAATTATTGATGCTGTACAGTTTCTCTGAGTGAATTTTTTCAGCATTGCATATAGTGGTAATTTTATGTATATACACATTTATGAATCTTGAAAATGTTAAACTTTGGAAAGTACTTGAATATGTACATCTTTGTAACTGTTACAAGAATAACACAGATAGTGGGTTAGGAGACCTATTGACAGAACAACTCAATGTGATCATTAATCAAACCACACTGTTAAAAATACATATTAATGGTTGAGTCTAATTTGAATTAATAGTTAGCCCTCTTTGATAGAAGGAAATAATTTGTTTGACTAGAAGAGTGTCACCGAGTAGCTTGGATACTCTAACTTCCACTGCTTTGTGTGTTATCGGAAAACTCCCAATGTAACCTGTTGTTACAACTATAGAATCTTCTTTCCAAGGCAGATGAGGTCGTCAGAGATCTTCTAGGCAATGACCCTTGTACACCCAAGGTTGAAACTCGTAAAACTCACCAGCGACTAGTTCTGCCTACTTGTACTGGGATGCTACCGGGACTTACGCCACTAGCGGTAGTACGAGCACAACCCAGAGTGACCCGAATCAATGCCGGAAAGGAGAGACACAGGACAATACTAAGACTAAACTTAGAAAGGACAGGGAAAGACCAGCTGCAGAGTAAATAGACATCAAAGGGGTATATGAATAATGACAGGTGTGTCCAAGGGAGGTATGGAGAAAAGAGTTAGCAAAGAGATCTAGGACTAACGAGAGCACAGCAGTACTGCCCCGGAAAATAACTGAGAAGGCTATGGGTAATATGAGTGTGTAATTGTGCAGAGAAATGAGTACACAGGAGGAATAAGTGGAATAGAAAATATAGAGTTATGCAATAGGAAACAAGAGCAAAGACTGGTAACAGGCTAACCCGGTGCTGGACGCAAAAGTACAGAGAAAGATAGTCTAAACCAAACCAAAGGCAGGGATTGACTCTGAGAGACGAGGGCTCCCGCTGCAACCAGACTATAACCAGCAGGGAGTAAGAGTCAAACAACACATATAAAGGAGACAAGAGCCAATGAGAGTAACAGCACAGCCAACTCTCCACCAGCCTTCTGAAATTGTCATTGCGGCTTAGTCTCTGTGATGTCGGAAGTGCCGCCCTCAGCCCCCGGAATTTCGTACAGGCCCTGGGAGTGGAGGGCCGTGCTCCGCCCTGGGAGTGGATGGCCGTGCTCCGCCCTGGGAGTGGAAGGCCGCACTTGGTCATCAGAACGATAGGCTGAACTTTGCAGTCCATCGTGGTCCTCACATATGGCACTCTGTGGCGGCTTCAGTATGGGATGCCTGCTGTCCATATCCAATAGCCCATACCCCAGAATGCCGGCAGTGGTGAATGATGGACCACATTTGGCCTTCTTCTCTGTGGCTTGCTTTCGGCTCTTGGAGCAAAAGGCTGCATTAAGGTCTCGGAATGACAAGCCGCATATGGAATGATGGGGTGGTCTTCAGTATGCCGACTGCCCGGATCCCGGCGCCGGGATCCCGACAGCCGGCATACCGACCCCCCTGGAGGGAGAATAAAATAGCGTGGCGAGCGCAGCGAGCCCGCAAGGGGCTCATTTGCGCTCGCCACACTGTGGTAAGCCGGCGGTCGGGCTCCCGGCGCCGGTATGCTGGCCGCCGGGAGCCCGATCGCCGGCATATCGTAGTGAACCCGGAATGATGGGCTGCGTTCTGCCATCTGCGTCATTGGCCTTATTCAAAATGACCGGCAGCATTTGGTCCTGAAGTAGAAGTGGAAAAGGTCGCACAGACACCTATATTTTTTTAGTATTTGCTCCTTAATATCATACAAAAGTCCTTTCCCATTGTTTATCACACTCTAATATATATATTTTGGGAGGTACACCAGGAATAAATTAAACAAGTCGTAGATAAAAAAGAAGAAAGTATTCAGGCTACAAGAGTACACTGGAACTGGGTGCCTGAAGCACAGCTGAAGGTGACTGCAGTAAACGCTGGAACTGGGTACTCGAGCACTAATGGAACAGGCAGCAGTGGTATATGCTGTGAAGCAACACTGAAGCAGGTATGCAGGAACACACTGAAACAAAACGCTGTGAAGAAAATACTGATGCAGGTTTTGCTGTTGTACTCTGAGTTGAATGCTGTGAATTAAATACTGTAGCAGGTTTGCTGAACACTTGAGACAGAATGCTGATAATCAATTACTGAATCAGATTTGCTGAAACACACTGAAGCAGAACGCTGTATATTAAATCTGGAGCAGATACTGATCATCAGATTCTGTACAGGCAATGTGCTGTCAGCAGTTCCTGGTTTAAATAGAGCGATCTAAGCGCTGATAGACTCAGTGCAACATGTGACAGAAGATGCTGGGAGCTGGTTAGACTGAACGAATCAGTACAGTTCAACATGGCGGCACCCATGATACTGAACAGCGGACGTCTGCTGGGAGCTGAATGCCAGCCACCTTTACATGTAAGTGACTAAGGGGGAGATGTACTAAGCCTTGGAGAGAGAGAAAGTACCAGCCAATCAACTCCTGTCACTTTAAGGGCTGTGTTTGACAGATGACCATTAGGAGCTGATTGGTTGATACTTTATCTCTCCAAGGCTCCGTGCATCTGCCCCTAAACACTTTTGGGGGTGCTACAGGTAGCCAGGTAGTTGCAGAGTGATGGCCCCAGACCCAGTAATAGGGTCCTGAACTCAATGACACTGAGAACGACAGACTTGTGCTTAGAACGGAGTTGGTTTAAGTGCAATTAAGATGCTAAAAATGCATTTGTCAATATTCTAAGTTACATTGTGGGCAGGATACCGCTGCCGGTATGCCAACCGCTGACAATGCTAACAGCCGGAATCCCGGCTAACAGGGGCTATTCCTAGTCGCTTGCTAGTGTTTGCCCCGCAGCCGGGATCCCAGCGTCAGTATGCTGACTGTAAGTAATATTTGTGATAATCCAGGCAACAGAAAGCAAATAACAAACTAGGTTACATTTCACTGCACCTGTGGCCATCCATCAGAGGTGGCAACCGTTTTGGGATATAAATCAATATGCAAATGATTACAATCATTCTATTTGCTAACAAAAAGAAAATTATGTCTCTTCTGTCAAAATATGTTCCCCCATCCTCTTAAAATAAAGCTGGAGAATTCCTGATCCATTTTACGATCAACCTATAGCCGTCTGAGTTTTTTTTTTGTTTGTTATGGTTTGATAGCTGGAAACATTTTTTTTTTTCCCCCCTGCTTTCATTTTTACTGAAACGACAGAAAAAATTCCAGACTTTATTTTTCTTGCAGCAAATTTTCATATTTGAAGCCATGAAAGCTAGAACGCCATCTGGGACTGTTCAGCAGACATAAGCACAGTGTTTACAAGAAATTAGCTTACCACAAGCATTTCATTTGGAAATATCAAGGATTTATTAGTTTTCTGTTTTCAATTCTTGACCTTTCCTTTTCCATCTGGTTTAAACAAATCCAGCATTTTTTGTTTTGTTTTGTTTTTATTTATTTTTTCATTGGGAAACTTGGGAATATTGAAGAAAAAAATTCCCACACTTTCGATTTCAAGTTTCTTCAACATGAAAATGAGTATTTATTATATTGAAAGGTGACGTGAGAATCTGCTTTGTGAAAGCAGGAATCATGCTAATCTAATTTTGCATGTACAGTAATTCTGGCATGTCCTTCACGTGTTCAGCAGCTGTGTCTTACATTGTACTGTGTCTGGTTCACGTGGCTTGTAGCACCAAGTTTTGCTTTGTTTATTGTTCATTAGTCTCAGTCGTGCTGATTTATGACCTTATTTTGAAATTGCTTTAGTATTTGTAGGGTTGTGTGTCCATCGTGGCTCTGACTGGCCTGTATGGTTGGAAAATGGGGTTCAGTATGAAATACCTACAATCAAAATCCCGACGGTCAAAATACCAACAACAATTGACCGATGGTCAAATTCCCGACATTTAAAATGACAAAAAGTCAACACAGGTTTTTTATGTTTTTTTGTGTGTGTATGTCGACATAGGTCAACATGGGCACCGTATAAGTGTACCGGGTCCCCTTGCATGGCTTAGGGCACGGTGCCTTGCTGCGCTCGGCACACTATTATATGCACAATCTGTAGCTCGGCATATTATTATATTTCCCCTCCAGGTCCACTGGGGTGGTAAAGTATGAACAAGTCGGTTTCAATTAAAAAATTATGAAAAACCTGTGTTGACTTTTTGACCTGTCGACATTTTAAGTGTCTGTATTTTGACCCTGTACGGATTTTGACCATCGGTCAATGGTTGTCTGTGTTTTGACCATTGGGTTTTGATTGTAGGTAAATTGACCGCATCCCGGAAAATGTAGCTCTGTTACCTTTCGTGTAGTAAGCACGGTTTTCTCCATAGATCTAAACACACTGGCTGAAAATTAGTGAACACTCTTGTCGACTCTGATGTAATGAACTGTAAGGTGTTTGTCTTACACTTGACAAAGTACCGATCGCCTATTTAAAGCACTCTAACCCGTGAGCCACCCCTTCAAATACAAACATCTATAAGAAGTAATACAATAAAGTATATGAAATCCTTAGATCTATTGACACGACTGATGTGTGTGATGGAGGCTGGAGTATTCCACTTCTCTCTCTCATAAGCTCTTTTATGCCGGATGCTGGTCTGTTTTCTGAATTTGGAACTTCCTGATTAATTTATGCTAACCTACATCTGAAAACTGTCCTCTGTATTTTATTTTTTTCATGCTGCCTATTCCCATTGAATTGTTTAGCAGCACTCCTCACAGTGATGAACAAGGAAAATGCACTTGGTGATTATGTTTGTACATTTCACAGAATCAACAAATGCTAGCAATTATTTACCCTAGTGTATGGATTTTCCTGTATATATACACATTTGCGACATAACGCAGTGGGGGGTGGGACCGTGAATTGCTTTATCATGAAAGTCCCTGGTCAGTTTACCAGGGATGTGGGTGGGCTCTGGGAAGGTGCACTGCTCCTTTAAGGGTCTCCCATATTCAAGCAGGATTGATGTATATGCCCACATATAAATATGTATATTCCGTTACTGACACTTTAAAAAGGAGGAGCCTTAAAACAAGTAATTTAGAAAGTGAGGTGGTGTTTATCTCTTGATTCTCTGTAACCGCCCCAGTATTTTTTAAGTGGGCAGGGATGAAACAATCTGTAGCCAATCAGATCCTCAAAATGTTCAATTTAGAACGGAGTATTTCAGATGATTGTGCTGATGCCTGGGCCGCCATGAAAGGGGGACTGAAGTCTCGGGCCCAGACAGAAAACGGTGACTGGACCTGGTCCTACAACTAATTGCGTGGAATAGAATAGGCTCCTGTCTTACCGGACACTGGATGTAATAGTAGTGCCCCTCCAATCTTGCCCTGTGCTGTGCAGCAAGCAACTACATAAAAACAACATGTCCAGCAGCCCCTACTGTCTTGGACCAGACTAGTCTTAGTCAGCAAGAGGCATGGATGAGAACGATCAGGGCAAAAGGAACCCAATGCAACCAGGACTACCCTCTCAGTCTCCCCACCAAGGTGAGCATGAGTCTGCTGTATTCTAGTCAGGGTGCTGTCTCTCCCTCTATTCCTTCTCTCTCTCTCTCTCCCTCCCATTTTCCCCTCATTCTCCCCATTCAGTCTATCTCACTCTTCCATCTCTCTCCCATTTTCCCCTATTCATCTCTCTCTTTCTCCCATTTCCCCAATTCATTCTCTCTCTCTCTCTCTCTCTCTCTCTCTCTCTCTCTCTCTCTCTCCCATTTCCCCCTATTCATTCTCTCTCCCTTTCCTCCCTATTCTTTGTCTCTCTCTTCTCTCTCTCTCTCTCTCTCTCTCTCTCTCTCTCTCTCTCTCTCCCTCCCCCCTTTTCCTTCTCTTTATCTCTCCCTCCACTCTCCCAGTTTCCCCTACCCATATCTTTTCCCACCATTCCTCCCTATTACTTTTCTCTTTCTCTCTATCTATATATATATTTCTTCCTCCTCTCTCTCACATTTCAACCTACTCCTTTCTCTATTCTTCCTCTCCTATTACCCCCTATTCCTCCTCTCTCTCCCTGTCTCTCTCTCCTGTCTTCCTCCTCTTTCTCTCTCCCACCTATTCCTTCTGTTTCTCTCTACCATTTCCATCTATTCATTATCTGTATTCTCTCACTCTTGCTCTCGCTCTCATGACAGATGGGGGGGAATTAGTGGCACCCTGCTTATTTGCTAGTCCCATATGTTAATCTGTGATAGGGGAGAAGGATGCAATCTGGGTGCAGTCATATACATGGCAGAGAGCATAGTAGGATTGTCATCTCACAATGAAAATAAGTTAGCCAACCAAGTATATAGACATATTTGATTAAGTAAGATAAGTCAAAGGAGGGTGGTCAGTCCATTTAACATGAGCAGCAACTGCAATGTCTTGGTTGAATTATTTGACACCACCTAATGGCGAAATTCTGAACAGCTTGACATAATATTTTCATAGGATTTATAAAGCTATAACTTTGGCACATTTCTTTTGTATGAAAACCTTTGCTCAGTAAGGGTAAAAACTCAAAATAAGTGTTTTTACAATAAGCAATCTCTCTGCTTTCATACAGCAGTATACATTGTGTGGATGTGGTTATTGTGCTGCTATTAATTTGCAAGTGAAAATAAAGAATTGAGTAAGATGGCAAACCACATAGTGATTGTGTATTGTTATATACACGGTGCATTGGATAATTAGTAAAGAGCATGTTCTATGCATGTTAATACAAGTTGACCTCTATTTAGCACATATCTTGGGTGGAACTTAAGGAAACAAAGTTTAATTTGTGCAAAACATTTGTCCAAAGTGGAACTGCACCTTAAATTAGGAGCAACATTTACTCAGTTTATAAAAACTATACTGCACCTTGAGCTGTTCTTTAAACTCCACAAATGCAAATATTTGCACAGAGAGAAGCTGTAAGATTACCTAATGCTCACATAAATCTCAAATAAAAGAGGCGAGTTTCTGCAGACCATTGGAAGTAAAGAAAGCTCTCGGCCTGGCACAGCTCTGTGAGGTAATATACTTGCAATATTTGAAATACAAAGGCTGAAATCCGGGATAAAATAAAAGAATTTCCCAGGAGGCAGAGCCTGATAGTGGTCTTTTGATGGTATATTTTTGTATGAAGTAATGCCTTCATTCAGCCTTTATTTGAAGAAAAATATTTATTCTAAAATGAAAGCTTAAGTATGAGAGAGAATTTGACATCTAGGCGCCATATAAATACGATTAGAAGTGGCTACTTTACCATAATAATGGAATATATTTTTAGGAGCGCTCACCATTATTGTTGTGTCATCCAGTAATCAATGTGCCACGGCCGTTTTCCTTTTCACCAATGAAAACCAACCTACTGCAAAAAGGTAGAAACCCATGAAAAATCTATCATTAAAAACAACCGCTAAGTAGAAAATGCATTGTAAAGGGCAACGTTTGTTTCTCAAGTACAACCAGCACTATAAAGTGGGATAATTTGTCTTCTTTCATAGTAACAGGTTAGTCGCTACTTTTTTTTCTCCAAAAGAGGTGAGTTTTTGAGGCAGAGTTTGTCACACAGTGAAGATGTTGACTTAGGTGGTCATTCCGAGTTGATCACTCGCTAGCAGTTTTTAGTAGTGATGAGCGGATTCGGTTTTACTCTGTTTTACTCGGTTCTCAAAACGGCATCTTATTGGCTCACGGATGTCACGTGTTTTGGATAGCCAATAAGATTCTGTTTTGAGAACTGAGTAAAACCGAATCCGCTCATCACTAGTTTTTAGTAGCCGTGCAAACGATATGCCGCCTCCCACTGGGAGTGTATTTTAGCTTAGCAGAAGTGCGAACGAAAGGATCGCAGAGCGGCTACAAACTTATTTTGTGCAGTTTCAGAGTAGCTTCAGACATACTCAGCGCTTGCGATCACTTCAGACTATACAGTTCCTGTTTTGACGTCACGAACACGCCCTGTGTTCGCCCAGCCATGCCTGTATTTTTCCTGGCACGCCTGCGTTTTTCCGAACACTCCCTAAAAACGGTCAGTTGACACCCAGAAACGCCCACTTCCTGTCAATCACTCTGCGGCCAGCAGTGAGACTGAAAAGCTTCGCTAGACCTTGTGTAAAACGACATCGTTCGTTGTAATAGTACAATGCGCGTGCGCATTGCTCCGCATACGCATGCGCATTAGTGCCGAATTTTGGCCTGATCGCTGCGCAGCGAACGAAAGCAGCTAGCGATCAACTCGGAATGACCCCCTTAAATTCTTAAAGTATATAGCCAAGTCATTTAGGGGATGATCTATGCTGAATAAAGCTCATCCAAGAATTTGACAAACAAACTTGGAACTGCAAACATCAAGGAGACTTAAAGGACTAGAGATGTAGATGACCAATCTCTAGTCATGTACTGGATGGTATATGCCTACTGTTAGATTGCATTCTTCTTTGTGGTTTAAAGGCTTTATGGAGGGACTGCATGATAGTATAAGAAGACTTTGGAAGGCATGTTGTTGAGCATCTCTGGGTTTGTAGGTTACATTTGGTCCACTAGATGATAGCCAAATAGGTCAGCAGCATACAAGACCATTGGTTAGGTGGAAGATGACATAATGAATTGCAGCTGGGACAGAGTGACCATAGTAGTACAATAATGTAAGAATGACATGGTAGCTGGGGCAGCAAAATGGACAAGAGGGCAGGATGAATGGGGAATGGAAGCGGATAAGAGTACACAATAGATGATGGAGTTTAGTGGAGAAGACGACATGGTGGAAAGGGATCATAATGGGAACAATTACATGGTAGCATGAGTAGCATCTTGGGCAGGATGAATGGATTAGTGTAGCGGACTGGATGTTGTGATGTATGAGTGTGTAATGGAGAAGACCACATAGCGGAAAGGGTAGTATAATGGGAAAGAGGACGTGGTAACATATTGGGCAGGGGGAGTGGACTGGAGTGCACACTGGATGAGGGAGTTTAATGGATAGGAGGACACTGGGACATGGTGGGTACCGTTGTGTAAAGTACAGGAGAACATGATGGTAAGTAGAGAGAGCTTTGGACGGAGGAAAATATTAGGTACGGGCATTTACAGGTAGATGGCACAATATTAGGCACAGCAAGGCTTGGTGGTTGGGAAAGTGCTGGCACAGAATAAACGGAGAAGAAAAAGGTACATGCCTAGAATGGTCCTGTTGCTTTGGAAGATCCAGATATTTCATTCTAGCTCCATACATTGCTATAAAAAAAACCCTATTATTTTAACTATGCTAGTGTTTTAGGTATCTCGTCTCCAACATCCTTTCTCCTACCTATCCCATCCCTATCCTAATCCCTGAAGACATGATTTGTTTAAGGTGTGGCCAGCAGAGTAAATAGGTCTGGTAATGTCAGGTGAAAGTTTCTTATTCTTTGTACATCTAGAGAAAGTCATTGTTCAGCAGTAGACACTGTGTAAACAATGGGAAACGCCGCTTGTCTAACATTGCCCTCGGGGGGCAATGTCAATCGAGCCCTGGATGTTAGAATGGGAAGCTGCAGTTAATGTGAGAACCAGACTGAATTATTGAAGTGCCTGTAATTTAGTTTCATTTTATTTAAGGTTATCTTGTCTGACATATATTTCAAATGACACTGTTCCCAAACAACCATGTTGTTCCAAGTCACAGTTAATTTTATTGTGTCTGAAAAATATATTTTTCCTTTGCAAATCCTGTTTTTGTTTTACATTGGACAACGTAGCACGGAGATATTCAGAGGTTCACAGATTTCAAGGAATGTTTATTCAATGTATCTAATTGCGATGCCAACTGCAGCTGTGAGATTTCTGCTTTTCTTACAAAGTCTAACTATGTGAAATATTTATAATAAAGATAGAATAGTATTAGTCTATTACTGTAGGCTAGTTCTTAAAAAGAACTACAGATTGCTGGTAGCTGGTAATGCTGTTTCATAGTTGGATGCAGTGCACACAGCAGCTGTGTCTTTGGATAAATATGTTAATGCCACAGGAGGTATCTTGTGTAAGCAGACGACTCCTGTGATCCACTGCTACCGCCAAAGGCATCGCATCGGATTATTTGCATGAATATTGGCCACATAAGTAACTTTCAGTATGGCTGGTGTTTCATGCTGCCCGGGCCGGGAAATCTTAGTGGGAAGATGACCCTGGCCCTGGCACACCTACAAAACGGAGCCATCATTCCCGTTTTGTGAAACGCTCATCATCGCCGCCCTCAAACAGGCACAGAGGGCACTGTGACCGTCATCACATCCACTGATCTGCACATGTTCACTGTTGATCATGCACAGAACAGTAACCATGGGAGATGTACACAAACCATTGGTGCCACAATATTAAACAAGTACAGTACAGAATGTTGGTATACCGACAGCGGCATCCTGTCTGCCAGAATTCTGGCAACAAGGCAGCAAGTCCCCTTGCGGACTCGCCACGATTCTAGCACTGTGGCGAGCTTTGCTCGCCACAAGTTGTATTGCCACTCGGTTGGTGGTGTACAGGGCGGGTGTCAGGCTTCCGTCTGTCGGCTAAATGCCGGCTGTCCGGATATATGTATATTATATATACATATATTATATACATATAAATACATAGGGGTATATGCAATTGCGGTCGAATTCCAGCTGGAATTCGACCGTTTTTAAATTCGACACAATTCGACAGTCACATACCCTTCCGCCAGGACCCGAATTCGACATATTCAATAAAAAACGGATTCGACAGTCCCGCTGTCGAAAAACGGACCAATTGACGGATAGTGTGCGTCCTGGATTCGACTTTTTGGACGGCACAAAAGTGTTTAAAAAACCCCAGAAAAAAATTGCGTGGGGGTCCCCCCTCCTAAGCATAACCAGCCTCGGGCTCTTCGAGCCGGTCCTGGTTGTAAAAATACGGGGGGAAAATTGACAGAGGATCCCCCGTATTTTTACAACCAGCACCGGGCTCTGCGTCCGGTCCTGATGCAAAAAATACGGGGGACAAAAAGCGTAGGGGTCACCCGTATTTCTCTAACGTCCTAAGTGGATGCTGGGGACTCCGTCAGGACCATGGGGTTTAGCGGCTCCGCAGGAGACAGGGCACAATAATAAAAGCTTTAGGATCAGGTTGTGTGCACTGGCTCCTCCCCCTATGACCCTCCTCCAAGCCTCAGTTAGATCTTTGTGCCCGGCCGAGAAGGGTGCAATCTAGGTGGCTCTCCTGAGCTGCTTAGAATAAAAGTTTAAGTTAGGTTTTTTATTTTCAGTGAGTCCTGCTGGCAACAGGCTCACTGCTACGAGGGACTTAGGGGAGAGAAGTAAACTCACCTGCGTGCAGGATGGATTTGCTTCTTAGGCTACTGGACACCATTAGCTCCAGAGGGAGTCGGAACACAGGTCTCACCCTGGGGTTCGTCCCGGAGCCGTGCCGCCGACCCCCCTTGCAGATGCCGAAGTTGAAGAGGTCCAGAGGTCCAGAAACAGGCGGCAGAAGACTTTCAGTCTTCATAAGGTAGCGCACAGCACTGCAGCTGTGCGCCATTGTTGTCAGCACACTTCATACCAGCGGTCACTGAGGGTGCAGGGCGCTGGGGGGGGCGCCCTGGGCAGCAATGTATTATACCTTTTTTATGGCTAAAATACATCACATATAGCCCTTGAGGCTATATGGATGTATTTAACCCCTGCCAGATCTCACAAACTCCGGGAGAAGAGCCCGCCGTTTTAGGGGGCGGGGCCTATTCTCCTCAGCACACGGCGCCATTTTCCTGCTCAGCTCTGCTGTGAGGAAGGCTCCCAGGCTCTCCCCTGCACTGCACTACAGAAACAGGGTTAAAACAGAGAGGGGGGGCACTTATTTGGCGATATGATTACATATGTGAAAATGCTATAAGGGAAAACACTTGTATAAGGGGTTGTCCCTGTATAATTATAGCGTTTTTGGTGTGTGCTGGCAAACTCTCCCTCTGTCTCCCCAAAGGGCTAGTGGGGTCCTGTCCTCTATCAGAGCATTCCCTGTGTGTGTGCTGTGTGTCGGTACGTGTGTGTCGACATGTAGGAGGACGATGTTGGTGAGGAGGCGGAGCAAATTGCCTGTATTGGTGATGTCACTCTCTAGGGAGTCGACACCGGAATGGATGGCTTATTTAGGAATTACGTGATAATGTCAACACGATGCAAGGTCGGTTGACGACATGAGACGGCCGGCAAACAAATTAGTACCTGTCCAGGCGTCTCAGACACCGTCAGGGGCTTGTAAAAACGCCCATTTACCTCAGTTGGTCGACACAGACACAGACACGGACACTGACTTCAGTGTCGACGGTGAAGAAACAAACGTATTTTCCTTTAGGGCCACACGTTACATGTTAAGGGCAATGAAGGAGGTGTTACATATTTCTGATACTACAAGTACCACAAATAAGGGTATTATGTAGGGTGGGAATAATCTACTTGTAGTTTTTCCTGAATCAGATAAATTAAAGTGTGTGATGATACGTGGGTTTTCTCCGATAGAAAATTATTGGAGGTATACCCTTTCCCGCCAAAAGTGAGGGCGAGTTGGGAAACACACCTTAGGGTGGATAAGGCGCTCACACGCTTATAAAAACAAGTGGCGTTACCGTCTCCAGATACGGCCGCCCTCAAAGAGCCAGCTGATAGGAAGCTGAAAAATATCCTAAAAAGTATATACACACATACTGGTGTTATACTACGACCAGCAATCGCCTCAGCCTGGATGTGCAGCGCTGGGGGGGCTTGGTCGGATTTCCTGACTGAAAATATTGATACCCTTGACAGGAACAATATTTTATTGACTATAGAGCATTTTAAGGATGCATTTCTATATATGCGAGATGCGCAGAGGGATATTTGCATTCTGGCATCAAGAGTAGATGTGATGTCCATATCTACCAGACGATGTTTATAGACACGACAGTGGTCAGGTGATGCAGATTCCAGATGGCACATGGAAGTATTGCCGTATAAAGGGGCGGTCCATCGGACCTGGTGGCCATGGCAACAGCTGGAAAATCCACTTTTGTTACCCCAAGTCACATCTCAGCAGAAAAGGACACAGTTTTTTCAGTCTCAGTCCTTTCGTACCCATAAAGGCAGGCGGGCAAAAGGCCAGTCATATCTGCCCAGGGTTAGAGGAAAGGGAAGAAGACTGCAGCAGGCAGCCCATTCCCAGGAACAGAAGTCCTCCACAGCTTCTGCCAAGTCCGCAGCATGACGCTGGGGCCATACAAGCGGACTCAGGTGCGGTGGGGGGTCATCTCAAGAGTTTCAGCACGCAGTGGGCTCACTCGCAAGTGGACTCCTGGATCCTACACGTAGTATCCCAGGTGTACATTGGAAATTCGAGACGTCTTCCCCTCACAAGTTCCTGAAGTCTGCTTTACCAACGTCTCCCTCCGACAGGGAGGCAGTATTGGGAAAAAAATTCACAGGCTGTATTCCCAGCAGGTGATAATCAAAGTACCCCTCCTACAACAAGGGAAGGGGTATTATTCCACACTATATTGTGGTACTGAAGCCAAACGGCTCGGTGAGATCTAAAAGATTTGAACAATTACATACAAGGGTTCAAATCAAGATGGAGTCACTCAGAGCAGTGATAGCGAACCAGGACGATATGGTGTCACTGGATATCAGGGACGCTTACCTACATGTCCAAATTTTGCCCTTCTCACCAAGGGTATCTCAGGTTCGTGGTACAGAACTGTCACTATCAGTTCAGACGCTGCCGTTTGGATTGTCCACGGCACCCCGGGTCTTTACCATGGTAATGGCCGAAATGATGATTCTTCCTAAAAGAAATATGGACGCTTTCCTGATAAGGGCAAGGTCCAGAGAACAGTTGGCGGTCGGAGTAGCACTATCTCAAGTAGTTCTACGACAGCACGAGTGGATTCTAAATATTCCAAAATCGCAGCTTTTTCCGACGACACGTCTAATGTTCCTAGGAATGATTCTGGACACAGTCCAGAAAAGGATGTTTTCTCCCGGAGAAGAAGACCAGGGAGTTATCCGAGCTAGTCAGGAACCTCCTAAAACCAGGAAAAGTATCAGTGCATCATTGCACAAGGGTCCTGTGAAAAATGGTGGTTTCTTACAAAGCGATCCCATTCGGTAGATTTCACGCAAGAACCTTTCAGTGGAATCTGCTGGGGAAAATGGTCCGGATCGCATCTTCAGATGCATCAGCGGATAACCCTGTCTCCAAGGACAAGGGTGTTTTCTTCTGCGGTGGCTGCAGAGTGCTCATCTATGAAAGGGCCGCAGATTCGACATTCAGGACTGGGTCCTGGTAACCACGGATGCCAGCCTGAGTGGCTGGGGAGCAGTCACACAAGGAAAAAATTTCCAGGGAGTGTGATCAAGTCTGGAGACTTCTCTCCACATAAATATACTGGAGCTAAGGGCAATTTACAAGGCTCTAAGCTTAGCAAGACCTCTGCTTCAAGGTCAGCCGGTATTGATCCAGTGGGACAACATCACGGCAGTCGCCCACGTAAACAGACAGGGCGGCACATGAAGCAGGAGGGAAATGGCAGAAACTGCAAGGATTCTTCGCTGGGCGAAAAATCATGTGATAACACTCTCAGCAGTGTTAATTCCGGGAGTGGAAAACTGGGAAGCAAACTTCCTCAGCAGGCATAACCTCCACCCGGGAGAGTGGGGACTTCAGCGGGAAGTCTTCCACATGATTGTAAACCGTTGGGAAAAACCAAAGGTGGACATGATGGCGTCCCGCCTGAACAAAAAACTAGACAAATATTGCGCCAGGTCAAGGGACCCTCAGGCAATAGCGGTGGACGCTCTGGTAACACTGTGTGTGTACCAGTCAGGGTATGTGTTCCCTCCTATGCATCTCATACCAAAAGTACTGAGAATCATAAGAAGGAGATGAGTAAGAACGATACTCGTGGTTCCGGATGGGTCAAGAAGGACTTGGTACCCGGAACTTCAAGAGATGCTCACGGAAGAACCGTGGCCTCTACCTTTAAGAAAGGACCTGCTCCAGCAGGGGCCTTGTCTGTTCCAAGACTTACCGCGGCTGCGTTTGACGGCATGGCAGTTGAACGCCGGATCCTGAAAGGGCATTCCAGATGAAGTCATCCCTACCCTGGTCGAAGCCAGGAAGGATGTAACCGCAAAACATTTTCACCGCATTTGGCGAAAATATGTTGCGTGGTGTGAGGCCAAGAAGGTCCCTACAGAGGAATTCCAACTGGGTCGTTTCCTACATTTCCTGAAAACAGGACTGTCTATGGGCCTAAAATTAGGGTCCATTAAGGTTCAAATTTCGACCCTGTCAAATTTCTTCCAGAAAGAACTGGCTTCAGTGCCTGAAGTTCAGACGTTTGTAAAAGGGGTACTGCATATACAGCCTCCTTTTGTGCCCCCAGTGGCACCTTGGGATCTCAATGTTGTTTTGAGTTTCCTAAAGTCACATTGGTTTGATCCACTCACCACTGTGGAATTTAAAATATTTCACATGGAAGGTGAAGATTCTATTAGCCCTGGCTTCAGCCAGGCGTGTGTCAGAATGGGCGGCTTTATCATATAAAAGCCCTTACTTAATTTTTCATTCTGACAGGGCAGAATTGAGGACTCGTCCTCAATTTCTCCTTAAGGTGTTTTCTGTTTTTCACATGAACCAACCTATTGTGGTACCTGCGGCTACTAGGGACTTGGAGGACTCCAAGTTACTTGACGTTGTCAGGGCCCTGAAAATATATGTTTCCGGGACGGCTGGAGTCAGAAAATCTGACTCGCTGTTTAGCCTGTATGCACCCAACAAGATGGGTGTTCCTGCTTCTAAGCGGACGATTGCTCGCTGGATTTGCAGTACAATTCAGCTTGCACATTCTGTGGCAGGCTTGCCACAGCCAAAATCAGTAAAAGCCCATTCCACAAGGAAGTGGGCTCATCTTGGGCGGCTGCCCGAGGGGTCTCGGCTTTACAACTTTGCCGAGCTGCTACTTGGTCAGGGGCACACCCTGACTGAGGAGGACCTGGAGTTCTCTCATTCGGTGCTGCAGAGTCATCCGCACTCTCCCGCCTTTTGGGAGCTTTGGTATAATCCCCATGGTCCTGACGGAGTCCCCAGCATCCACTTAGGACGTTAGAGAAAATAAGAATTTACTTACCGATAATTCTATTTCTCGTAGTCCGTAGTGGATGCTGGGCGCCCATCCCAAGTGCGGATTGTCTGCAATACTTGTACATAGTTATTGTTACAAAAATCGGGTTATTCTTGTTGTGAGCCATCTTTTCAGAGGCTCCTTCGTTGTTATCATACTGTTAACTGGGTTCAGATCAGAGGTTGTACGGTGTGATTGGTGTGGCTGGTATGAGTCTTACCCGGGATTCAATATCCTTCCTTATTATGCACGCTCGTCCGGGCACAGTATCCTAGCTGAGGCTTGGAGGAGGGTCATAGGGGGAGGAGCCAGTGCACACCACCTGATCCTAAAGCTTTTATTATTGTGCCCTGTCTCCTGCGGAGCCGCTAAACCCCATGGTCCTGACGGAGTCCCCAGCATCCACTACGGACTACGAGAAATAGAATTATCGGTAAGTAAATTCTTATTTTTTAACACCAGCACCGGGCTCCACTAGCTGGAGAGATAATGCCACAGCCGGGGGACACTTTTATACCGGTCCCTGCGGCCGTGGCATTAAATCCCCAACTAGTCACCCCTGGCCGGGGTACCCTGGAGGAGTGGGGACCCCATAAATCAAGGCGTCCCCCCTCTCCAGCCACCCAAGGACCGGGGGTGAAGCCCGAGGCTGCCCCCCCCCATCCAAGGGCTGCGGATGGGGGGTTGATAGCCTTGTGTCAAATAAAAGAATATTGTTTTTTGTAGCAGAACTACAAGTCCCAGCAAGCCTCCCCCACAAGCTGGTACTTGGAGAACCACAAGTACCAGCATGCGGGGGGAAAACGGGCCCGCTGGTACCTGTAGTTTATGAATGCTAAATAGATTTCTCACAAATATTTAAAATGCCCGCTCTAATATATATTGTAAATGCCTGCACATCTTATTACCATATCCCATAAATGTGCGCTGTACATCGCACAACACTGCATCCCATAAGAGAAAACAATACACCCACACATTATCTGAGTTCCAAAGCTCATTGATGTATATATTTGTTATTAAAAAGGATATGGATTCAATATATATTACAAAGTACAGTATACCTATAGTTACAACTCATACAGTAAGCAGTTAATACATAAAGTTACATACAGTTACATGCCAGCGATACAATACCATTTCCTCAATGTATCTTATATATCTTTTTCTCTGTAAAGTAATGTTGGGACTCCATCTTCCTCTGAGACCAAAGCAGGAACTGAACTGGCAGCAAGTTCATCATCCTCTGAGACCAAAAAGCAAGTAACTTCCTGTGTGGCCAGCAGAGTATTATCTAGTTTCTGGGGGAGGGGTTCATGGTGAGTCACTATTCTCTTTGTATATGGTAATCAGATTGAAGACATCCAAAGGGCTGGCCGAAGTTCCCTGTCCACTGTAACATTCATTGTTCTAACAAAGTGATTTTAGCTTTTATACATGTAATCATAATTCCGTGTTGCAATGTACTACAACTTAATAACAAGTATCAAATTAATCTACACATTAAGCTGGTTGCTTCAATAGTAAACATGACAGGTCTATCTGGTTCCGTTCAAATAATACACATACATGACACCACTTCATTACATATACAATTCTAAATCATCATGATGTCTGGCGCTTGATATTATTATAATTATGTACTGTATGAAATAAGTGTCGAATCCATCTCTGTGGCATGTCCATGTAAATGCGTGTGTTACCATATTTTGCTGTGCTCGCTGCACATATTTGCAAGTATAGCGACTTAAATGTGTGTAGTTTGTATGTTCTCTTTATGTAATATTTTTGACTTCGACAGTCCACCCTTTGGCAGTAAACAATAACTGCCATCAATTATTAACATAAGAAAAAATATTTCATACCATAATCGGTGACCTAGACACAAGTATGTATGCATTTCGCAAATCAGACACCTGACTATATTTGGGGAAGACAGGGAGGAGGACGAGACATCCTCTATATGCACTCGGCGGTCACAGGACCACTGGTTGGGTGTGGGACAACATTCAACCTATAGAGTATGCTGGGGCAGTGCTTTGGCCTATAATGTCTGATTTGCGACGAACATTTCACACATACATGTACCTACGTCTTTGTACACTGATGTTTGGATTCAATTGAGGTTCTGCTGCGTAGGTGAAGAAGACACAAACAAATCGTGTCAGTGACATATAAAATTCTCATGATCTATATATTCCTATCATTTTCTGAACATTGTTTCCATTTCTGGAACGTATGCTAGGTCTGTTTAATCATTGAACAAGGGTTATAAGTAGTGTCCTTCCTAAATAACATAAACCTTCGGAGTTCGGGGAGAGCCACTCATAAACCTTTCTTCCACATATATTAATGAGCTCTTTATCTGCAATGTGTGAATAGCCATTGTCTGACTGTTCCTGATTACCTCTGAACTCCATAACTACTAGAACTTTGATTTTTCTCTGATTTTAACAAACTGATCGGCTAATCCTGGGATCCTATAAGGAAATCACTCCTTCCTACAGAACCAGTTCCAGTCCCACACTCAACTCCTCATAAAAAAACCTCGCAAAAATAGAATATCCTGAAAGAAAATGTTTGTCAGCGGGAAAGAGAGAAAAGAGAAATAGAACAAAACAACTCTTGTTCATAACAAATCAATTACAATGACTGGTCTTTCTGCAGTCCTTTAGTACGCTCAGGTAGTGTTCAACAGTGCCGTCTCTCAGTCTTCACGGAACAGAGTCTCTGGTGATACTTTTGCGATTCTTTGCCTTGCTCTTTGAATACACAGTTCACTTGGAACACACAGTTCACTACGAACACACAGTTCACAAACTCGATGAATGTGAGCAATAAACTACTTTGTCACGAGTTCTCTCCGGGTCAGCGACCTTCTTGCAGTGGGACGAGTGGACCCAAATCTCTCTTTCGGCGACCTTTAGTGCTGTCAACAAATCTTGGTATGGTCCTTCCCACCTGTCTATTAGGCAACCTAAGCGTAAGGGCAATCACACAGTCTCTTGGTTCATAAACAAGACAGTTAGCATTTGGCATACCAGCAATCAACAGTTTCAAGTTCTTTTGTCAAGTTCTCAAATGCTGGCTCATCTCAACAAGGTACTGTACTGTCACCTCATTGGTGTATTTCTGATCATTGTGCGGATTAATCATGACATGAGGTTGTCTTTCAAAAACAACCAAAAATACACAAATACCAAAACCAAAACAAATTTCGAAGAGGGTGATTCGTCGAGTGAAGATCTGGGAGTGGTTCCGAAGCTACATAATACTAGTGGCAGTATCTATGATCACAATAGTACAATTTCAAGCTTTGCTCCTACTTCTAGGGGTACCATTATCTACACACAAATTTCTGCGCAATTTTTATTTGCGGTAAACACAGCAGCATTCGTGGCGGCAGGAAATGCCTCTACCCAGTTTGAGAAAACATCAGTGCACACCAATACATAACAATAATTCCTAAAGGGTGTTAACTGTACGAAGTCGATTTGTATTTCCTGAAAAGATCCGTCTGCAGGAGGGATATGGGATGGCTCTGTTGGTATTGCTTTACCAATATTCTTCCTCAAGCAAGTAAGACAGGTCATTGCTCTCTTACCTGCATGAGAATAGAATCCTGGCGCACACCAGTAGGCTCTCATCAGCCTGCACCTACCCTCTTTGTCTAGATGAGTCAGACCGTGTGCCACCTCAGCTAGGCTTGGAAGGTATGCTCTTGGGGCTACTGGCTTACCGTGTCCACCTGCCCACAGTCCTGAGGACTCCTGGCCATACCCCTTTGTCCTCCAGACTGCCTCTTCCTGCAGGGAACACAAATTTTTGTATCTTAATTTAACTATCGTGTGTTTGCAATGTAGAGTACCATGAGCATAACTCAAAAAAACAGAAAAAATAAATATCTCTAGAGGAGAGAAAGAAGAAGAAAATGAAAAAGAAAATGTCAGGTTTGCCATTCACCAACAGGCATATCAGTGTCTATACAAATTTTCCCTTCACCAGTATTCCCATTCTCCACCCTTTGTGCATGACAAGGCACGCTGCAGTAATACTGGTGTCATCGTGCTGTTGAAATATACTGGGTTTGGGCAGAACTCTGAAGGACCTAGGCATGTGGAGTTTGAACTGTACTTGGGTCCATGTATTGTACCACCCTGTGTGAACGCAAAAGATGATGAGGAAAACTGTAGAGAAACAGAATAGAGGTTGGTGACAGATGAGTTTGTAGAGTTGGAGAAGATTTGATAAAAATTTGACAACTGGATTAGGCACTACGGGGAAGTGATTCTCTACTTGGTCTACTCCCCTTAAAAAATATTCTGTGTGTCTTATCTCTACTGGGACTATACCAGCCATCAATCCAGTGTCCTGTCCATCCTAAGTTCATAGGGAACACGGTATCTGTGAGTTAATTTTCTCTACCTGTGATGGACATGCATCTAGAACAGCGAAATGTAACATTAGTAACTTGCATTTATTCTGTTCTTCCCATTAGCCGAATCTGTGTTTTCTATATGGCTCGTGATTCCTTAATATATGTCCCTTGGTCCCGCCTATGTGTTTAATAATGTGGCTTGTGTTTTCTGTCTAGGGGATCTATATTGACTATGTGTCCTACTACTCCTACAATCTCTGGCAAAATGCCCTTCCTTCCTACAAGTGTAACATATTATTGAGTATTAGGGATCTTGGGTTTGGACTGATGGGTCTTTCCTGTATGTGCCAGTATACTTACCGTCCTCAACCTCTCCACCTGTTGTTCTCTGTGCCTAACACTATTCTTGTGATGTTCAATAGCACACTATCTACTACTATTAGCTACTGTGACCCTTCCAATTTTGCAAAGAAGTCTGCACCCTGACACTCAATGCCTTATTGAGCCCGTCCATTTGCACAGAGACAGCCACATCCCATTTGCCGAATTAGTGTTTACCAGTGGTCTTATCCAGATGGAGAGTTTTCTATTTCTGCAAGAGACAAAAACAAAAAAAAGTTTAACAAGCTTCTAGGTCATGTGAAGTATTTCATTGAATCCTTCTCATCCCGTACTAAGGGTCTGTACATGGTTCAACAAACATTTCCAAGCTCATCTTGACTAGGGACATTACTAGGAATGAATACTTCTTATATGGTAACTAAAAGAAATACCCTGGGGTTACCTTGTCTCTGTCCGCTTTCCTACTGGCAAATACTAATGTGCGGACACGTTTTTCTCCATTTCTGACGTTACTTTCTTGATTTTTTTTTTTTAGTTTTATTTATTTATTTATTTTGACTATATATGTACACAAATGATACCATACTTACCTGTTCCACTGGTCTCAGCCACTTCCCCCACAGGCTACTGCTCTTCTTTTACCGGTTGGATACTCCTCTGGGTACATGAGAAATGGCTGAAAACAATCAGGTCACCTTCTCCTCCTAAATAAAACTTCAACATTCATTAGTACATATATAGGTTATAGTCATATTTTTCATATTTTTATTATTTTATTTCTCTAGTTTGTATGCTGGCCGTAACTGCTTCCACATCTACATAAGGCGGTGTACTTGCATTCTCTTTTTTTCTTTTCTTCCTACTTATTTATTGTTGCTACAAGTTCAAACAGTTCTTATATTTCCATTCTTGTCTTATATGACTTTGGTTAAACATACCACCTGCAATACCTTAGGATCAAACTCGCCAACCCCTCTTGCTGTCACAGGTTTAAACAATTTGTATGTCTGACCCTTTGTTTCTTGGATTTTATCAAACATATCCTTAACCTTAAGTTCTGTAATACCTCCGGTTCAAAGCTGCCCACCTTGGGGAATGGTTTCCTATCTTTGTCAGTCATACATACCCATTCAGACAAAAAGCCTTCCATGTGTGGACCATATTTCCCACACATAACAACTTCAATACTTAAACTTCGCTGACCCCATGGGCCGCTCTTCAACCTGAACCCTGGTTACAAAACGTCCACCGCTTGTGCATTGGATCCCATCACTGGCTTTTTCCTTTTACGCAATCCCCAATGCACAATACGAATAGACGGTGAAAGTTCTTAGAGCGCTTTCACCCACTCACGCCCACGTTGGCCAATACAACGAGACACTGTTGGTAGCGGATCGCAATGTACCCAACCTAGGGCCCTATCTGACCTATATTTACTGGAAGTTTTTAGGAATAACTTACCCTTTCCAGTAAAGTATCGGCCGTTGGAGATTTTCCTGAGAGAGACCAGCGAAAACTCCCTATGCACTTTATTATACACAAATCATGCTTGCGTATGCTCTACACAGCGCTAATGATACTGCGATTTTACGCAAAAGCTCGTAAAAAGGATATCAAGTTGCGCTATCTATCGCACCCACAAACGCGCGGTCCAATTGCACAGCATATAGGTACTTGTTACTTATCTGCCGTACGACCACGGGTCGTTATACAAACTGGGACCCTCAGTCCGGAGCGTAATACCAAAAAAAACCTTTTAACTTCAATACTTCGCAATACAATGCACTATCACATCACGCTCCTTTACAAATCACCTCACGATTTGCGTATTAAACCTTATACTAACGTGAGTCCGCCTTCTCACGCCACCAAGCCTCCACTCACTTGATGTACCGAACGACGGGATCCCGGATTACGGGGTGCGAATTTCACTCCTACGTTTGCTCACTCAGGTATACTTGGTTTTTCTGTACAGAAAATTAGGATTCATTCAAGTTGGCAGCTTTACCCCCAGAGGCAATTTAAAAAAAATATTTATACTAAATTTTGTTTTTATATTAAATTTCTTTAGAAACTGGGTAGTTTGGTGCTATTGTAGCGTGGCTACTGTCCCGCCTTTAAACTAAACTAACTATTGTGTAATTTGTACTTAGCGACCGTATTTCTTACGCAATTTGCGTAAACACGAACCGTACGTCCGCAATTAACAAATTCCACAACTTCTATAAATGTGAGCAATACCAACTATAATTGCTCACTAAACACAACACACATTCTTTCTGTATAAACCCTCTTACTACTGGGCCAGAAATGCGTTTTGTGATTTTACTCTTACTTCCTTAAAAACTTATTTTATTTTTAACTATATAGCAACAAATATCTCCGGTTTCATACAGGTCTAAATTAATCTAGCAATGATCAATAATTTAAATGATATGATTCAGGTTGGATAGCCATCTTGCAGAACATACATTGATATAAACACACACATAATTATAGTAATATTATATATAATATACCATTCACTGGTCTCCTATGAGACACCTTACCCTTTCAGTGCTTCTAATTTGCATATCAATGCTATGTGCTTTTGGCTGCCTGTAAAAGTGGTTTTTCACTGCTAAGAAAAAGCAGTTACACAGGTTAATTTGCATTTCAACGGCTATCTTATAGCAAGCAGAGTTAACTGAATCCTAGAGGTAAAAGGAAAAAAACTTTTTTTTTTATCTGTGTGTAATTCTTACATCAAGTATTCATCTCACTATTAACTTTCACTAGGCCCCATTGAAACTATTTGTAATTGACTATGGCATGGGTTAAATAAATGCATTGGTAACTCAAATCGTGTTTCATGTGACCAAGGAAAGCTGATTATTCTGAGCAGACTAAAAATCAGCCATCTAGAAAAATGACCTTCCCAAAATGGCCGCTGCTCCTCCCCCTTCCACATCCATGAGGGTTACACAAAATGGTGGACAGGCCATGTGGTTAGTCCAAAATGGAGGACAGACCATGCGGCTTCCTTTGTCACAAAGAAATCACACATCATACAAGCACCAGAAGTTATTTTAGGCCTGAGTTAAAAATAAAAACTATATCAAAGCTATATGCAGCAACTTTTAAATATACTTTTAAACCTACTTAAATAGATAAACAATCCAATCTGAATCAAACACAATATGACTTATTTGAACCTTGTTTTGCAACAATAAAAATACATTTTAGCATCTTAAATATTATGAGAAACGCATTGTCCCTTGAATTTCATATCAGCGTCTTACTAATAACACAACACAATACACACGGATATGATCATTTTCTCAGCTTTAGGATGCATCCATCACAAGCTGATCGACCACAGCGTCGCGTTTATAATGTACAGTGCATCATTAAGAACGTGATATCCCGGACGAGCACCCATCTATGAATGCTAAATTGATTTCTCACAAATATTTAAAATGCCCGCTCTAATATATATTGTAAATGCCTGCACATCTTATTACCATATCCCATAAATGTGCGCTGTACATCGCACAACACTGCATCCCATAAGAGAAAACAATACACCCACACATTATCTGAGTTCCAAAGCTCATTGATGTATATATTTGTTATTAAAAAGGATATGGATTCAATATATATTACAAAGTACAGTATACCTATAGTTACAACTCATACAGTAAGCAGTTAATACATAAAGTTACATACAGTTACATGCCAGCGATACAATACCATTCCCTCAATGTATCTTATATATCTCTTTCTCTGTAAAGTAATGTTGGGACTCCATCTTCCTCTGAGACCAATTTTGACTTCGACAAGTTCTACTGCAAAAAAAATACCCAAATAAAAACAGTACACAGACACCGTGAAAGTAAAACTTTATTACATACATGCATACCAACACACACATACTTACCTATGTTGACACGAGGCTCGGTCCACTTCTCCAAGTAGAATCCACGGGGTACCTGAAAATAAAATTATACTCACCAAAATCCAGTGTAGATCTATCCTCTTCTGTTTTGTAATCCACGTACTTGGCAAAAAAATAAAACGCATTTACCCGGACCACGCACTGAAAGGGGTCCCATGTTTACACATGGGACCCCTTTCCCCGAATGCCGGGACCCCACGTGACTCCTGTCACAGAGGGTCCCTTCAGCCAATCAGGGAGGGCCACGTCGTGGCACTTTCCTGATTAGCTGGGCGCGTCTGAGCTGTCAGACGCGCATAGCACATAGCCGCTCCATTAGCCTCAATGATGGGAACTTTGCGGGCAGCGGTGAGGTTACTTTCACGGTGTGCGTGTACTGTTTTTATTTGGGTATTTTTTTTGCAGTAGAACTACAGGTACCAGCGGGCCCGTTTTCCCCTCACATGCTGGTACTTGTGGTTCTCAAAGTACCAGCTTGCGGGTGAGGCTTGCTGGGACTTGTAGTTCTGCTACAAAAAACAATATTCTTTTATTTGACACAAGGCTATCAGCCCCCCATCCGCAGCCCTTGGATGGGGGGGACAGCCTCGGGCTTCACCCCTGGCCCTTGGGTGGCTGGAGGGGGGGACCCCTTGATTTAAGGGGTTCCCACTCCTCCAGGGTACCCCGGCCAGTGGTGACTAGTTGGGGATTTAATGCCACGGCCGCAGGGACCGGTATAAAAGTGTCCCCCGGCTGTGGCATTATCTCTCCAGCTAGTGGAGCCCGGTGCTGGTGTTAAAAATACGGGGGACCCCTACGCTTTTTTCCCCCCGTATTTTTTGCACCAGGACCGGACGCAGAGCCCGGTGCTTGTTGTAAAAATATGGGGGATCCCCTGTCAATTTCCCCCCCGTATTTTTACAACCAGGACCGGCTCGAAGAGCCCGAGGCTGGTTATGCTTAGGAGGGGGGACCCCACACATATTTTTTTTTCTTGATTTTTTTTTTTTTTAACTTTTCTTTTTATTGAAGCAATTAAAAGTAAAATACAACAAATATATGTGTGTAATTGTAAATCCATTAAACACAAAAATAAAGTACATCAGAGAGCTCAGTACAATATGTGGAGAAAGAGGGGATTAAACATTGTAAATATTATACATATAGTATATTACATGGATGAGAGATAAAGATAAATACGGTAAATATATGTGCGGTGAAAGAAGCCTGAGACCATGGAAATCTAACCAATCTTATCAAATAGTGATTGGAGGGTCCCGAAGGAAGACACGGGTTTCATACCATAGGGTGTCACGAAAACATTTAATAATGGTTTCTTTAGTGGATATAGGGAGAACCTCAATGAAACTCTCCCAAGTAGAAAAAAAAAATTCCGTACGGGATTCTTTTTGGAGAGAGGCCTCTAACCAGTCCATGTGACAAATAAAAAATAATTTATCTGTAAACATGTCTATAGTAGGTGTTGAGCTTTGTATCCACATGTGTAGGATTGATTTACGGGCTGCAGATGATATTGCTAATAATAATTTCTTGACCGGGTTGGATACTCGGATGTTCGGTGGTAGTAGGCCAAATATCGCCCACTCCGGCGTGTGGGGAATATAATTTACTAAATGTTGAGAGGCATAGCGCCATACCATCAGCCAAAATTGTCTTAGGGAAGGACATGCCCAAAAGCAGTGATAAAGGTCAGCAGATTGATGTCCACATTTAGGGCAACAAGGATTGTCCAACAGACCTATTATGTAGCCCCTGTGTGGTGAAATGTAAGATCGATGAAAAATATTAAGGTACATCTCTGTATACTTAGCCGCTGGGAATGTAGCAATCGAGGTCTGTAACATTTTTAACAAAATGTCGACTGTAAGGGATGGGAACTGTTCTAACCATTTAGTAATACCAGTTTTAAGGGATGAGTGTTCCAGTGAGGTTCTAAGATAATTATAATAAGAGGAAATAGCCCCTTTAGATAGAGGTGATTTTAACAACATGTCATCCAGAGGGTTGCCCCAATCGCCCGCCGGGATTAATTTAGAAATTTGATTAGCATAATGTTGAGCTTGAAAAAATATGAAGTTGTGAGGACCTATAAATGTGAATTTTGTCGCTGCATCTGAGTATGAGAGCGGCTTATGAGTTTTGTGATTGATTAGTTGGCCTACTCTACAAAGTCCTTCTAGGTACCATTCATAGAATGGGTGAGCAGCATTACCATGTTGAAAGTTTGGATTCAGTAAAAAGGGCAGATGTATGGAAAAGTTTTGATGAATTCTGTATTTATGTCGTAATTGCAGCCAAACTTTTCTAGTGGTGAGAAGGAGAGGGTTGTTGGTCAAATCCAGAGGCAGTTCTGTGTCTTTTGTGTGTAAGAAAGCTGCCAATGATAGTGTAGGTATGAAATGTTGTTCCAGAGAAGTGTCAGTGTATGTTTGCTCCTGATGTAGCCAGTCCTTAATGTAGCGGATATGGGCAGCATAATTGTATGTTAAAATGTCAGGGAAGTTAATTCCTCCATTAGATTTGGGTTGAGACAGCTTAATTAATCCAATGCGTGCCCGTTTGTTATTCCAAATAAATTTTCTAAAAAGGGAGGTTAACTGCAGCAGATCGTGTCGGGACAATAATATGGGAAGAACCTGTAGTGGGTATAATATTTTAGGAAACTAGATCATACGAAGTATGTTAGCTCTGCCTAAGAAGGATAACTGGAGGTGGCTCAACCCCTCGATCCCTGTTTTAATCTGTGAAATTGTTTTTTTAATATTAATATCATATAGATTAGAAATGTTCTTGGGAAGGAGAATACCCAGGTACGGAAGTTTTGTTTTTGCCCATTTCAGAGACAAATTTCCAGCCCATTTTGGACGATGGAATCCTTGCTTTAAATAAAACGCTTGTGATTTTTCAAAACTAACAAGAAAACCAGAGGTAGAACCTATCCTATCAATTAAGTGCAAGAGAGGTCGTAGGGAGCGTTTGGGGTTTGATATATGGATGAGGACATCATCAGCAAAAGCTGTGATTTTTATTTCAGAGGTTCCTACACGTATACCTTGTAATATAGGCCAAGAATCTATTATCCTAAGCAAGGGATCTAGTGATAGATTAAATAGTATCGGGGAAAGGGGGCATCCCTGGCGAGTCCCTCTGGACATAACTATCGGGTCAGATCTTGTACCATTAATCAGAAGAGAGGTAGTAGGAGAGTTGTAAAAAAAGGTAATTAAATTAATAAAATGGGGGCCAAAATCCCTAGTTGAAAGGATTTTAAATAGAAAGGGCCACGATACTGTGTCGAATGCCTTTTGGGCATCAAGGCTCAATAGCATATTGGGAATAGTGGGGTTAGTATTAGCCGTTATTATGGAAGCTATAGCCGTGCGGATACCTTTAACCGAGTGTCTACCACGAGTAAATCCTAATTGATGTGAAGTGAATATGGTAGAGGAAAATGATTGTAACCTAGTGGAAAATATTTTCGAAAGAATTTTAAAATCCACATTTAACAGAGTAATGGGGCGGTAAGATCCAAGCAGTGTTAGATCTTTATCCGGTTTCGGGATTAGAGTGGTGAATGCATTATTAAAAGAAGGGTAGACTGGACAAGATTTGTGTATAGTTCGATAAAGTTCTAATAAGGCAGGAGTAATGTCCATTTTTAAGAGCTTAAAGTATTCGCCAGATAGACCATCTGGGCCTGGTGATTTGCAAGTGTGTAGTGAGGATATCGCCAAGCTAATTTCCTCTTCAGTTATCTCAGAGTCTAAAAGTTCCCTTTGGTCGTTTGTCAAAGTTGGCAATTTGGCTTCTCGGATAATTTCTTCTAAGGAGTCTAAGATCAAAGGGTCCGCCGAGTATAATTTACTATAATATTCATGAAAGGCCGTTGAAATATCAGAGGTCCGTGTTAGAAGGGAGGTGGCATCTTTTTTTATCGAGACTATGTGATTTTTTCGTTTATGTGTTTTGGTTAAAGATGCCAATAAGCGTCCTGGTTGCGTTCCCCATCGGTAGTATCTGTTTTTTGTAAAGTCTATGCGTAATTGTGCTTGGGCCAACAAGAAATTATCTAGTAAAGCTTTGGCTTGGGTATATATAGAGAATTTTTCCTCTGAAGGGTTATCAACATATAAAGAAAAGGAGTTTTGTAAGGCCGCATATAGGGTGTCATATTGTTTTTTCTGCGATTTATTACGTTGGGAAACATACGAGATGATGTGACCTCTCATTACTGATTTGGATGCTTCCCAAAATAAAATAGGGGTATCCCAGTGTCCAATGTTATTATCCACGTAATCCAGCCAGTGGTTTTTTAGATAATCACGGAAGTGTTCAGAGTGAAAGAGGTATGTTGGAAATTTCCATGAACGATGTAAGGGGCCCATAATCGGTAGTTTAAATGAGAACTCAATAGGTGCGTGATCAGAAATTACTATTTCCGCTATGTTGGCAGAAGATACTTCCGTGATCAAGCTGTTAGCGACCAGAAAATAATCTATTCGGGAGACTGAATGATGAACGCCGGAATGAAAAGTGAAAGTTTTGTCTGAGGGGTGGAATAGTCTCCAAACGTCAGTTAGTTGTAATTTCAACATGAATGTGTTAAGAGCTGTCCAAGAAGGGGCGTGTAAGGAAGGGGGTATAGGGGACTTGTCTAACATCGGGTCTTTAACTGTGTTAAAGTCTCCAATGATAAGGGTAAATGTTTCACGTTGCTGCAGTAAGAGAGCAATGTGATTTAAAAATTCTAACACCCTGGTGTTTGGGGCATATATATTCAAAATTGTATATGGAGTATCGCCAATCTTGACATCAATTAAAATGAATCTCCCATTGGGATCCAAAACTGTGTCTAAGATAGTGTATGACAGGCGACGTGCAAATAGAACGGCAACACCTCTGTTTTTTTTGGTATAAGAGGCCGAGAGGCAATCACCAATCCAGTTAGCTCTAAGAGATGAGCCATCCCCAATCCTCCAGTGTGTCTCCTGTAAAAAACCAATGTCTGGGTCTAGTCGGTGTAAATGTGTTAGCACTTTTTTACGTTTGATAGGAGAATTAAGTCCTCCAATATTCCATGAGACGCAATTAAGGGATGCACAGGGAGACGAGTATGGTAAAGACTGTGCACTATGGGGCATTATCCAATCCCAATTTTGATCCAAAGATTAGTTTTAGGTTTCAGATCCCAAGAAGAGGACCCCCCATCCCAGCAAGTGGAGGGCAACCCCCTGGACGACATCATGATCCCCCGACTCCACACCATGTGCATGGTAATATAAAAAAAAAGGAGCAATTTGCGTGTCATCACTACTCCGAATGTACAATATATAAAGAAAAAATTAATAAAGGTATGCTTCAATATTGTTTTCCAATTTTTCTCAAACCATAAACATTCTTGGTGGGCCTCGGCGGGATTACCGAGGTCAACCTGAGATATTTTCATAATATGTAAAATGAACAAATGAAATAAACATAGTTGCGGAAACATGAACTGAGTTGCAACAAGTAAAAATAAAAAAGAATAATCACTTTAGGGGGGAACATAGTGTAAGATGAGGTGTAGTAATATTGCAGCAAGGAAAATTTGTCAAGTGTTACACTAAAGACATGTGTTAGGAACATATCAATTCACCTCATCTAGTGGTCGATTTTGTGGAAAGGGGTGCTGGTGAGCTCTAGGATATGGGAGAAGATAGAAAATGTTTACGAGCATCATCAGGGTCATCAAATGTCATGGTACGTCCATTATCCGTGACTCGTAATTTGGCAGGGTAAAGGAGCGCAAATCGTTTTTGTGACTCCACTAAAAATTTACAAACTGGGGAAAAAGCTTTTCGCTTTTGAGTCACTGCCAGTGAGAAGTCTTGAAATATTAGTATACGGTTTTCATCAATGACCAGCTGGCCTTGTCTTTTATATGATCTCAAGATGAATTCTTTGGTTCTATAATCAAAATACCTGGCTACCACTGGTCTTGGACGGGTGGCAGCGTCCTCCCTCTCTATCCCTATTCTGTGTGCCCGTTCAATTTGAGGGAATTCTATTGCGTCAGATATGTGTAATGCTCGGGTCACCTTAGACGACAAAAAATCTCCTAGGGCTGATTGTTTTATTTGTTCGGGGATGCCAATAAATCGCAGATTATTCCTGCGATTCCTATTTTCAAGGTCATCTAATTTTTCCTGAAGTTCCCTAATCATAGTGACTGATGAATCAGCCGAGGATTGTACGGTCAGGGTCGTGTCCTCAACGTCACTCACCCTCTGTTCCAATTCTGATATCCTTGAGGTATTAGAAGCTACTTCACGTAAAGTGGATTGGAACGAGTCTTTAAATTTGTCCATTTTTTTATCAATGTGTGGCATGAGTACAGACAAAATTTCCTGAGCAGTTTGGGAGATGGGGGCTGGGGAATCCAGTTGTGAAACTGGATCAAGGACCTCAGCCGTCGAGTCTGAGTGTTGTGAATCTTGGGAAGACGATCCACCCTGTTTGTTAGCTTTTGTTTTACCCATTGTATTTGGGGTGTTTCTGAGCGTAAATCTAGTTTGAGAATGAGAGGTCAAAAATTTCTCCATTAATTAGTTAAATCGGACATTGTAAATCTATTACATTCGAGGAGAACTCACCAGCAGAGTATTATTAGAGGATCAAATACATTTTCAAAAATAGGGTACAATCCCCCTAAAGGATATATTCAAAGAAAAATAAAATAAAAAAAGGTCACATTATAATTATTAGATAAAGTTATTCTAAATGAAGAATGTCTAAAATTATCTAATGAAAAACACAATTTCTCAAGTAGATCATACGAATGTAATTTCCTAGAAGGTGGGTGTTTGTAGTATAACAGTAAGGACAAACAATCTATTAATATTGGTAAAATCAATAATGGGGGGGGAGAAGAGAGGAAGGAAAGAAAGAAAAAAAAAATTAAATAAAAAGGGTCACACTCGGTAATAGATCAGATTACCAGATACCACCAAGAGAAATGTGAGGTTATGTGGTGAGATTAAAACAATTCAACAAGGTGACCGCCAGATGGCTTCTTATAGCCAATATATGTGCACAGCTAACTTTCTGCAGGTGTTGTAGTATAACAGCGAGGGCGAAGGATATGTTGATATAGGTAAAATCAATAACGGGGGGTGGGGGGGGGAAGGGAGAAGAGGAGAAAAAAAAAAATAAAAAAAAATAAAGTGTATATATGAAACACTCAGTGACAAATCAGATTATCAGATACCACCGTTAGAAATATAGGATTGTGTGCTGGGGATAGGGCAATTCAATAAAATGGCCCCCAGATGGCGTCTGTGGCCAATTTGTGTGCACCGCAGACTCTATATCCTAAAATATACACACCAGATCAGTGAATCCGATTGATTCAGTGTTGTAGGTAGGTGATAGGGAGGATAATGAAGGGAGATATAGGCTGCTCAAGAGTATGGGATAGAGTAAGAATGGGATGAGTATATATAAAGAAGAAAATGTACAAGGAAAGGAATATATAGAAGAGAGAATAGAGAGTAGTATAGGAGCGTGGTAGAAAAGGTAGTATACGCAGTTAATGTTCCAGCTATGTTTGCTGAAAGCAACCTGGATATGCACTAAACAGTCAATTGTGAAGGGGTCACAATAGATCTCAGTAGATGGCTTATGTTCAGGGGATGATTGGCAGGCTCATCTGTCAGCCACAATGAGAGCAAGAGCCATCCTGTAGTGCCTACTCCAGGAACACAGAGGGTATATCAGCATTACATGGGATCTTCAATTCCATGCAACCACAGCATTTCCCCCAGTTAATTCCCTGAACTTTTACCACTCAGCCAGTCGTCCGGTGTTAAAAGCTGACAGCCAAGGGGAGACAAAAAAAAGGCAGCCTGAAGGTACACGGCTGTAATCCTTCTGTTCAAACGAGGACACCAGGCAGCCAGGCACACGTCAGCCGGTCCAGGCACACGAGCGGGGCACGGGCACTCCACGCCAGCCGGTCCGGATGCAGCCACAGCACACGAACGGGTCACGGGCACTCCACACTAGCCGGTCCAGACGAAGCCACGGCTCACGAGCGGGTCACGGGTACTCCACACCCGCCGGTCCGGATGCAGTCACGGGTAGCTCGGCGGACGGACAGCTCCTCTCCCAGAGCAATCCCCTCCCCAGCACAGTACCTTCAGATCGCGGGTACACGAAAGCGGTGCCGTCGTCTCAGCGAACACGTCCCCACACTGCAGCGACGGGAGGAATCCCGGCCAGGCCGAGACGCCGGAGGAGCTTCGTCTCACTGCAGCCGACGGTCCCGCCACAAGTCAGGCAATCCAAGCAGGGCAGCCTCAACACCAGTCACAGCGGACAAGCAGTCACAGTCGGCTGGATCCGCGTCGCTCCGGAACGGCCAAGGTAAGGCAGCTAGGTGGAAAAGCAGCAGTCGTCACCATGCGGCGGCCCGATCACGGGCCGGACTCCGGGGAATAAGGCCTCCCGTCCCCTCACCCCTCCAAGAAAGGTATCGCTGGACTCCAGCTGTGATCAGGGAGCGAGTCCTTCATGTAAATTTATGCCAGCTAGTTTATATTTAAGTGGATGGCGATAGATGGAGTGGGGTTGAACGGAGCTCTGTTAAAACGTGGCCATCTTGGATGCGCCACCCACCGGAAGTCTTTCTTGATTTTTAACCCATTCCCACCCCTTCCCACTGAAAAACAAGCTCTGATCTCTTCATTTTATTTTAGTCAGTAAAAAAAATAATAATATTATTTTAAAAAATATATAAATAATACTTGTGGTTCCTAATAGACAAACCAAGTAGATACTCCCTTGTAATATAAATAGATATAAGCAACAAAAAAAAACACAAAAAAATGTTTTAATTTTTTTTTTATTAGATTCCACCACCAAAATGAGGCTGACTGAAATTGACGAAATGACTGTCGAAAAGCACTGTTGTCGAATCGACATTCTTCAATTGAATATACTTTTGTCGAAAAGCCTCATTTTTACTATTGCAGACATGTCGAAATCTGAAACGGCTGTTTTTTTGTCGAAAAGTACTGTATTGCATTGTCGATTTTTTTTTGTGTGTCGAAAATGCCCCGTTTTTCGACATTTGCGGCAATTCAACCGCAATTGCATATACCCCATGGTACTGTGGCAGGGGCAGCAGAGTTCCACATGAAATTAATATGGAATATTAGGATTTCCAGGTGTAGAGCAGCAGCAGGACTGAAGGGTCGACTCAATCAGTTGTCAGCCAGGAGCTAGGCTAATTAATTAACAGCACCTGTAATATGCCTTAAAGTATGTGTTGACAGCGACAATGCTTCTGATAGTGACTAGCATCCAGAAGAGGGTGTGGGGATGTCAGGGCCACTGAATCTGTACTGATGTGATCCTGTACTACTGTGAATTTATGCTGATGTAATCCTGTACTGCTGTGATTACCATACTGAAGAAATAAAGGAAACTGGTGAAGGTTATCTGGTGTATGTGAATCTTGTTACAATACATACATATGTACATGTCTGTATGCCCCTCCACCTTAGAATGTAAGCTGCCACGAGCAGGGCCCTCTCCCCTCATGTGCTTCTCCTACTTATTAGACTATCTTCTACTCCATACACCTTACAGCGCACCTAACACTCTGTTTCTGCCACCCTGATGCTTATTTCTGTGTCTTGTCCGCTTATGCAGCAATTTTGTATATATCCTATACTTGTCCTACATTGTCTTGTACTGTAAGCCACTGTTTTTGGTGTTTTGCTAATTTGTATATGTACTTTGGCCCTCATTCCGAGTTGTTCGCTCGGTAAAAATCTTCGCATCGCAGCGATTTTCCGCTTAATGCGCATGCGCAATGTCCGCACTGCGACTGCGCCAAGTAAATTTGCTATGTAGTTAGGATTTTTACTCACGGTTTTTTCATCGTTCTGCCGATCGTAATGTGATTGACAGGAAATGGGTGTTACTGGGCGGAAACAGGCCGTTTTATGGGCGTGTGGGAAAAAACGCTACCGTTTCCGGAAAAAACGCAGGAGTGGCCGGAGAAACGGGGGAGTGTCTGGGCGAACGCTGGGTGTGTTTGTGACGTCAAACCAGGAACGACAAGCACTGAACTGATCGCAGATGCTGAGTAAGTCTGAAGCTACTCAGAAACTTCTACGAGGTGTGTAATCGCAATATTGTGAATACATCGTTCGCAATTTTAAGATGCTAAGATTCACTCCCAGTAGGCGGCGGCTTAGCATGAGCAAATCTGCTAAAATTCACTTGCGAGCGAACAACTCGGAATGAGGGCCTTTGTTAGATACTGCATATCCTTGTGGTGCCATATAAATAATAATAATGATAATTTGAAATAGGTGTGACTTAATTACAGAGAAACCTCATATTATACAGTACTCATACACGTTTCACCCTCTACACAACAACTAATGCCCCTACAGATTTTTTATATTCTTCCACCAGCACTGTCTTAAACATGGATCCATTTTTACACAGGAAAAGGGTTACAGCACCTGAAAATTTGGCTCCTAGTTTAACTTGACAGATTTCCACCGCGGGTACTTTAAAAAAAAAATTTTTTATTGTTTTTATTCAAAAAGAAAATAACAGATATATCATTGTCACATACAGAGCAGGAATATTCAAAGGTGGTACAGCATAAGACAGCAAATAAGGCAAGAGGTGCAATCTAGACATGTAGAAGAGTCGTAGGTAACAAAAGGCATATCAACATATAGCCATAAAGTGGCACTGTAAACCAAAATAACCCAGACAGATAACCAATATAATTAAAAGGGGGGGTTGCCCTTGTCCTGGACTTCCAAATTGTACCAAGTGGACAGTCTGACAGCTCTACGCACCGACTCAATAGTCGTAGAAGGCAAAGTGAGTAAGTAAGGTAGCCAAATATCCAAAAATTTGGGGGCTTTAGATTCAACATCCTTGGGTACTTTTAATTTTACTTGTATATTTGTATCTGGAATTATGCTTTTAGTTAGCTCATGGAACTTTTTTTAATTAATTTAATTTAATTTAGTTGAAGTAAATAACTAGAGCCAAGCACAAATTAAATCCTGTCTTGTTTACATTGCATTACTATCTACCCCTCTCCCAGCGTTGCCCTCATCTTCAGCAATAAGTCAGCAGCCAGAACAATATTTATTGTCAAATGGTTGTCTGTTACCCCCTGCTTTTTCTGTGCTTTGCTTGCTTGTCTTCTAATGAATCCAAAATAAAACACTTCTATGATCAAGCAAAACTACACCAACAAAATATCTCCCAACCCAACCACTCCGCACTGCGCAAGACCTGTGTCTCTCATCCACACTCCCTTTCCTGGTAACAGGACTTATTTCATGCTGCACCCACTAAGAATAATTCCCACCTCATACAAATTGACTTTCCTTTTGCTCCCAAACCTTCAAGAGTTCCTTGAAAACTTAGCTCCTTGGGCAAATTTATCAAGTTCCCAAACCACCCTCTGAAACTCCGAAAGCTCCTTTCTCTGATTACTACCATTTTACTCAAGTCAGGCTTATGTTTTTATATGCTCAACTGTCATCTTTCATCATAAACCAACACTGCAGCATGCCCAAATTGTATAGCCCCACTAAGAACCTTTTTCCCCTTGCAGTCTTCTAATATGAACTATAAGGCAACTTAAAGTATAACACAATTTCCTACAGATGGAAAACTTGTAAAGCCCCATACACACTGGACGATATGCTCCATGAGCGATAACGTTAAACGATTTCCCATGAACTTCCCGGAGTCCCAGACAAACGATATTGTGCGTACACACTGAGCAATTTTTACAATATCAATATCCCGTAGACATCCGATATTACAAAATTGTTGAGTGTCATTCTAATTTAAAATGTTGTTTGTTGTTGGATATGCACCTTGTTGTCAGTGACATACAAGAAATTAAAGCCGCATGTACAGACGACAGAAGTCCTCATCAACGACCTGCGGGAGCGCGCATCGCTGATCAAATAGTGCAACACACTAGACGATTTGAACGATATAATTCAGAAATGTCGTACATATCGTTAATAACAATCCTCCAGTGTATGGGGCTTAAGTAATGGCTTCTTACCACTTTGTTTGTAATGGCTAGTCTTGTTTTATTAGTGTGTTTCTTCCCAGTGGTTTATGCCATACCTGTCAACATTTACTGTTGTAGAATTGGCAAGTGTCCAATTTTGTTTAATACGTTGAATGTCATGGTCCAACCACATTGTGATTGGATCACATGCCTAGTGCTCCCCTATACACTCCTGCATTGCTGCATAAAGTCATGGCAGGGTCTTGTGGTGCCCCTGGCCCATTGCTTTGCAGTGTAAAGCTGCATAGAGCAGTGCAGACCTTTCGAGATTCTTACAATCTGGATAAAAGTCTGAGTGTAATAGACAGTTGGTTGGCAGGATAAAGTGCTTGTGCTTTATAAACGTGGTGAAGATTACACTTTTAAGCAGCCTCCATAAACAACCCTTGGTATGTTTGGAGAATGGTTGGTACATTTTGCTGGGTACCAGGACTACTGCAGTGTTTTATCAAGATTAGATAACTTTTTATTTTTTTTCCTTCTCATCTCCCTCACCTCACATGTGATTCATATTTTCTTTGGATCTTGTTATCAATTCCGTAATAGTGAATGAACAAGGAATGCTGAAATCTTGTATGATTTAAAAACCTGACACTGCACAGATGTCTGCTTTATCAGTTGCATCCAAAATACAGTGGTTTATTTAGCAAACCTGGAATTCCTTACACCTCTGTAATTTGCACAAATCTGTTTAATTGGCATGAGGAGTTAAAGTATTCAGTTACTGATATGGCAATTCTCACGAAATAACAATATATTTTTATAGCAGCAAAATAATAAATACAAGTTGAAAAACTTTTTCCAGAATTTTGGGAACAATAAATCTCTAATGTTTAATCTGAAGAAAAAAAAAACCCCAAAAAGCTATTAATTACATTTGATTGGTGAAGATATGATACATACTGTCGTGATCAAGTGTAAGTGGTGCCTCAGTGATGTCACTAGCTCCTAGGTAATTAATACCGTAACTATTTAGCCCACCCTATGACTCAAGGCCCATACACACTTGCCGAGAAAATGAGCGACGTCGCTCATTTTCGCCCTTCCTGAGCGACGTCGCTCATTTTCTCGGCAAGTGTGTATGCCACCGCCGACCTGCGCTGCCCTGCGGGTCGTTAACGACATTCGCTGTCGGGCATGCAGGCAGCTCAATCTGGACTGTCGTCCAAGAGCTGCCTGCCTGCACGGGCCGATCGCTGTGTGACGCCACTGAGTGATATGAACATCATATCGCTCAGTGTATATGCACTGCCGCCGACCGCCCGGCCCGGGAGGGGGAGACACTAGGCGATGTCACACATAGAGCACGTTGCCTAGTGTGTACCCATCTTCAGTGATATCAAAGAGTCATATGGGTAGCAATGATAAACGCAACCCACAAGTGGTGTTTATCGTTTCTTTTCAATGTTGCTTATGTGAGGTCTGGAAACATTAAAGTATTTAAGCACTTTCTTCATGGAGTTCCAGGCACAATGATACTAAGTTTCAAAAAGATCTCATTTGAATTTTATCTGATAATATTGAATTAAAATAGGTCATTCAAGACACAATGTGTTTGTGTTTTTTTATTAGGTTGTGTTTTGTGTGTTTTTGTGCTGTATTTTAGGAACTTTTAGGGGGTTATTCAGAGAGGAATGCAGATGGCTGCATACTCAGTCAGATCTGCGTTCATCTCTGCACATGCTGGGGCAAGGCTGTCCAACATGTGTGAGGCCGCCTCCCGATGCGTTTGCAATCTAATTCTCCCTCTGTGGGTGCGCAGTGAGCCACCGTGCCCGCAACGTGGCGATCGCAGCAAGCCCACAAGGGGCTTTACTAGCACTCACCCCGCTGCCAGCATTCTGGCAGATAGGATCCCACTGTCGGGATCGTGACAGCCGGGATCCCGTCTGCCGGCATTTCGTACTGAATCCAATACTGCAGCCACAGCTTTTTTTCACACCAAGTACAGACTCAGACACACACAGATATAAAAGTGTTGAACATCAAATTAATCAGTGGATTCATATGAAGCATCTGTTTGTGACTAAGTCGCATTTTCTGATGAAAAAGAAGCAACAAATACACTTAACACAAGAGGAGTTGCACAGGACCTGGCAACTCACTTGCACAGAATACAGTAGCATATTGAGGTTAGGTGTATGAGGACTCATCTGTAGCACTTGGTGTTAATATAATAGCTAGTGCAATAAGCAATGATGTCCTGTAACCCATGGCAACCAATTAGATAACACGTTTTAGCATTCTTGTGTAGTCTGAAAATAAAAGCAGCCATTTGGTCACTATGGTTACTGCACAGTATCTTCTGCTTATTATAGAAGACCTATTGTATTCAATGTCATGGACACCCACAGAGGGAGAATAGCCTGTGTCGCCGGTATTCTGGCGGCAACATTTCGCCGGTAGTCGGAACTCTGGCATCGGCATTGTGATCGCCGGGATCCCGACTAGCAGTATATTAACTAGAGATGAGCGGATTCGGTTTTACTCGGTTCTCAAAACCGACCCTTATTGGCTATCCAAAACACGTGACATCCGTGAGCCAATTAGATGCCGTTTTGAGAACCGAGTAAAACCGAACCTGCTCATCTCTAATATTAACTGCTTCCTACTGCATTGTAGAACTTCGTATACAGATTCAGACTCTAGCTGTGTACACACTAGACTATATGCTCCATGAGCGATATCGTCACTGTTTTCCCTTGAACTTCTGGGTAAACGAGATAGTACATACACACTGAACGATATCGCTAATGATATCACTCAGTGACGTCATCCTGCCACCACCCTGATTTTCAGACAATATAGTCAAAATTGACCAGCATGTACAGACGACAGAATACTTCATCATCGACCCATGGGAGTGGGCATCATTGACAAAATAGTGCGTACACACTGGACGATATCATCCAGAAATATCTATCAACCATATTGCTAATAGAAATCGGCTAGTGAGTACCCAGCTAAAGTCAGTCGCACACAGATGTGTGTCGTATATCAAATTAGTCAGTGCAGTCTCATGAAGAGGTTCTGTCACATCCATTTTGCGACTAAGACACATTTTTGGGTGAAAAAAGATGCCAAACAGATGCTAGCGCAAGCTGAGTCACATGGGACTAAGCGTTGGGAAGGGCTGTTTGGCATGACTGCAGCAATAGTGTGTTTTTGCTCAGTATTCACTACTGAAAGAGAGGGAAAGGGTCCACAGAGGACAAGGTCCTAACAGAACTCTCAAAGCTTAAATGGATAAATCAACAGGAACAGATAGGATACATCCAGGGATACTAAAAGAGCTTAAGAGGGTGCTGGTAGTATTATTAACAGAATTTTACAACCAGTCACTAGCTACAGGAGTAATTCCAGAGGACTGGGAAAGAGGGAACATAGTCACACTGCACAAAATTGGAAGCAAGGAAGAGGCAAGCAACTACCGGCCAGTGAGCCTTACTAGATGTAACTCTCTTAAAAGAAAGAGTTGTAGATTATCTCAAATCCAGTAATTAACAGGTTCCCAAACAGCATGGATTTTCTGAGGGGAGATCATGTCAAACAAACCTTTATTGGCTTTTTATTGACTGTGTGACTAAGGTAATAGATAAAGGTGGAGCCGTAGATATAGCTTATCTAGACATTAGTATGCTTTTGACACTGTCCCACATTGCAGACTGCTAAATAAACTCAATGCAAAAGAAAACTGAGTTGTTCCGCACTGGTAAATGATATCAGACAGAAACCTTTATTAACCGGTATAGTGTTTGAGACCGACTTTGGAAAATATAACACAGTGTGTAAATATACCGTCGGTGGTGCTCCTTGAGTCAGTGGGTTTACATGCGAAAATAAAAAAGAGAAAAAGAAAGACTCTGTGCTGGGGCACTCTTATATGAAAAATTAATAGACAATAAAATGTAAAACCTTTATTATGAATCATCTAAAATATAGTGTGACAATCAAGATATAGTATTCTAAATGAAAATATGACGGTAATTAATAAACAGTGGATACTGCCTTGGTGAAGAATTATTTAGTACAATAGCAGGAGTAGCCTCGCATATGTCTACTAACCATAAGTAGATGGCTAAATTCTCCTAAAATGGTATCCCGTATATTGATCTTAGCACCAGTAGGATCACGGGTTTGTTGCCTAATTTGGTGTTAATCCACCTTCTGTATAGATGTCTAACAGTGGTGCCACCATAGGCATATTGATGCAGCAGGTTAGACAAGAGTGTATAGCCTGCTAGGTAAATTATGAAATTTATTAATAGGCTATTGAATAAACAGTGAGAAAGTAGTACTTGAGCCAAAAGAAGATGTTAAGTTTGAGGAGAGGACTTGAATGTTCTCAAATGGAACCTTTTAACGGTATTATTTTCTATATCGAAAGGAGAGAGAAGAGTAGGGGAATGTTCCTTCTGCTTTCCAGCCAAGTTTACTGCACCTGGTGTTCCTTGGCAGTCTCCCAAACAAGTACTGACCAGGCCTACCAGAGCTTTGCTTCCAAGATCAGACGGGATTAGGCGTCTCCTGTGGAGTATGGCCGTAAACAGCTGGATGAGAGAGTACTGATTCCAAATAAACAGAGATGTGCTTCTGCTGTCCAGAAATAAAACTCCGCAGGAGTTGGTCACTACCACTGTAGAGACTGGGGCTGGATGAGAGAGCACATTAGCACAGACGTGCAGGGGTGCTAGAAAAGAAAAAATTATAGCAATAAATGCCCATATGGCATAAATTGGGTATATAAGAAAAAAGAGGAGATAACTAATTATAGATGATAGTTTGATTATCCCAAACGTATGTATTACCAAACCGCACTTATACAGATGTGATGAAATTATACAAATCTGTGCATTCTATTGGTATGCAGAACATGGGAGACATACAATTAGTTAGATGTGGGTCTAAAGGTCCATACACACTTAACGATATAATGAGCGACGTCGCTCATTTTATCGTTAAGTGTGTATGCCGCCAGCAACGACCGATGCGCGGCCCCGCGGGTCGGCAACGATCGTCGCTGTCGGTAGGGCATGCATGAAGGATGTGGACTGTCGTCCACGACCTTCATGCAGGGCTGGCGGGGGCGTGACGTCACTGAGCGATATGAGCAGTCATATCGCTCAGTGCGTACAGGCGGCCGCCGACTGGCCGGCCCGGGAGGGGGAAACGTTAGACGATGTCGCTCACAGAGCGACATCGTCTAATGTGTATGGGCCTTAAGAGTACCTGAAATAATAGCCTAAAAATTTATTGCAATGAATATATGCAAACATTTTTTTTAAATATTGCCAATTTCAAACCAAAGAATAATTATTCGTCAGTGGAAAATATAAAATGACACATACATATCATTGTCTGTCCTCAAAACTAATCAGCAGTCTGACCACATTTCAAGCATTAAAATACAATCTCTTTGCAGAGAGGAACGTATAGCTCAAGATCTAATGCAAATAAAATTAATGGTGCATAGGGAATGACAGTAAGCTTGCTATGTATAATACAGATCTGCCCAAATGGGCGTTTACATGACCGGGATATCACCAAAGAGATATGGGCTGCGCGCTGCCCTATATCCCCACCACCAAACGGACCGTTTCACCTATTACAGGCTTGTTCACCAAAAAGGAATTTTTTCCAGTTTGGAATAAGGCTGTAACATAACAAAATGTGGAAAAAGTGAAGCGCTGTGAATACTTTCCGGATGCACTGTACATTTAAGGCCCATACACACTTGACGATGCACACATCGTTAACGACCGTCGTTAACGACTTCCCTTGAACTTCCCTTGAACAGCTGAGCAAACGACATGAGCATACACACTACCAACGACCAAAGACCAAAGACCATAGACCATTCATCGTTGAAGCATCCAAGCTGAACAGTTTATTAAAATAATGAGCTGGGAACAGGGCTGGTGAACAGTGGCTTGGTCGTTGGTCGTTGGTCTTTCACACCATACACATTCAACGACGTCTCTGGTCGGTAACGACCATAGTGGAAATTGAGCATACATGCTCCACAGATAAGCGAGGGTCGTTAACGTCCCGCGGGGCCGCGCATCGGTGGTCGTCGGATGCAGACACACTTGACGATATAATGAGCGACGTCGTTCATTTTATCGTCAAGTGTGTATGGGCCTTTACTGTGTGAATTAGATTGTAAGCTTGCAAGAGCAGGACCTTCTTTCCTCATGTGCCTTTCCTGTTCTTACTTACACCATCTTACACTCCATACTCCCTTTGATGGCACCTAACCTCTGATTTTCCATATGGGTACCATATTCTCTTGAACTGTAAGTGCTGTTTTCTTGTTTGCTCATTTGATTATGTACTGTGTAATGGGTGCTGTGGATCCCTTGTGGCGCCATATAAATAAAGGATGATAATATTAATAATCAGGACAGGTTTTTTTTAGTGATTAATACTTTTCTCTTTTCACTGCAGGTGAGAGAAATGGGGGAGTATTTCAAGCACCACCTCTTGCAGTCCAGGCACAGAGGGGCATTTGAACTGGCTTATGTTGGCTTTGTGAAGCTCACAGAAATGCTGATTGGGTAATTACAGAATTTTATGACTATTTTTACAACATACAGTTAATAACATGGAGGAAGGAACAAAACTGAAACAGGAATAATATAGGGAAGATCAGGACTAAATTGTTGATGCGAAAAAATTGAATACCGTTAAGCAGTGTATAATATTGAAATTATGTGGAAGGCAATGGTGCCGCAAGATAAAGAAATACTCTGAAGGACAATGGTTTCTATATAAAAACTTTTGTGAACCTTCGCTATAATGATAGAGAAGGGTGGGGAATAATTCCAGCCCAAAACAATTTCATTTCATTTCATTCTGATAGCTATAAGTTTATGTCCTACCATATATTTGTAAGAGACCTAGGCCCACATTCCGAGTTGAACGCTAGCTACTTTTGGTCGCAGCACGGCGATTAGATGAAAAAGCAGCATTTCTGCACATGCGTACGGGCCGCAGTACGCACGCGCTAAGTTATTTTACACAAACCTATGCAGTTTTACACAAGATCGAGCAACGCTGTTCTGTCGCTCTGTTGATCGGTGAGTGACAGGAAGTGGGTGTTTCTGGGTGGTAACTGGCCGTTTTCAGGGAGTGTGTTAAAAAACGCAAGCGTGACAGGTAAAAACGCAGGCGTGTGGGGAAACGGGGGAGTGGCTGGCCGAACGCAGGGCGTGTTTGTGACGTTAGAGCAGGAACTAAACTGTCTGCAGTGATCGCAAGGTAGGAGTAGGTTTGGAGCTGCTCAGAAACTGCATGAAATTTTTTTCGAGCAGTTCTGCTAACCTTTCGTTTGCACTTCTGCTAAGCTAAGATACACTCCCAGAGGGCGGCGGCCTAGCGTTTGCACTGCTGCTAAAAGCAGCTAGCAAGTGATCAACTCGGAATGAGGGCCCTAGAGCGTAAGGGAAATGTTGCCCAAGGGCCAGTTTTCAAGAGCAGGGGACAGTGGATTGAACTACTTGATTTATGAGGACCAGAACCACATTCCAGAGATTAAGTAATATTGACAACTTCAGAACATGTGAATAAGTCAACTTACTGCCTATTGAGCAAAGAAGAACAGTTCAGCCATATTTTACACAATTTATATGAATAATCTAGTTCAACTTTTCTGCATGATTTATACATTTTGAAATTTTAAAAACCTTTTGACATATATGTTCCCAATCCTTGTCAGAGAAAAATAATTTGCAGGTCTGTTTCACATTTGAGATAGTTGGGAATTGTTTGACCCTTGATAAATGACCTAAAGACATTATACCGGAAAGAAATTCCTCCCTTATGATTATCCCTATAAGTTTAAAGAGTGAAAAAAGAGAGCTAAGAAAAATGTTTGGATAATCTGAAAAAGGATCCCAGTGATGGATTTGCAATACTTATTAAAATTCCGAGTAGGAATGTCAAATTTCACTCTTCACTGGGCAAGTGACAAAAGAGTGTTCTCTATAAACAGGTCCTGGATTTTAATTATACCCATATCTATGCCATAAAGAAAGGTGCAGTTCAGGAATCCGCTTTGAAAGACCTAGGATGGAGAGATAAGAGGAGGGGTAATTCTTGAGTTAAGTTTAACATTAAGGGGGAGATGTATCAAAGGTTGGTAACAGATAAAGTACTAACCAATCAGCTGTTATTTTTTTCAAACAGGCTTTAAAATTAAATTTCAAAGCTAACTGGCTGGTACTTTATCTTCCTCCACTTTATCTCTCTCCAAGGTTTGATACATCTCCCCTTTGTCTCAAACTGTAAGAGTATATATAGTGATACTAATTTTAGTAAGAAGTCTCATAGGTTCGTAATCTCCAACAAATTTGTCAATGAGAATGGGTCAGATATCAATCTCTAAAACACTGCGTCTTTATTGGTAGAAGACAATGTAGAGAGTATATTCACAGGCTTGGGCCAGGTCACACAGGTACATACAGAAAATAAACAGACAAACATAAGAGGTCCTAGCACTTCCCATGCCCAAAAGTAATTCTGCTGCATTGGCTTGCAGCTACACATGCCATGCTCTCCTGCATAGCCAATGTCCATAGTCCCTGGTGCTGCAAACTGGTCCCTGCTCACTGGCCCCTAATAGGCATCAGCGCAATGCATTGTAGGTGTTTGGGAGTTTTAAACCCCTCTCCAGCACCTGACTTCCTGCTGTCTCTGGGTGAGCTGGAAAACCCAGACCTCCACCTCCAGCTGTGCAATTCAGAAAGCCTGGAATTATAAACCTCCACTACAGGTGCAGAATGTGCAAGCCTCGTTTATTTCTCTCTTGGAGGGAGCTGATCCCACCAGAATGTAGGCAATTGTGGTGAGACACAAGCCCTCTCGCCACAACCCTAACTGGTAAATTCAGGTTAATTCACAACCAGGCCTATTTTCAGCTTAGGTGTAAACACTTTATTCTTTGCGATTCTGGGATATTTACTTTTCCAAAGAAGGTATGTGCAGTAACATAAAATGTATTGATAACCAGGGGAGCGAACTAAACGTGGGATAGAATGAAAAAGGTGTAAGATCTTACAGAAGGGATAATTTTGATGTCTGCAATCCACCCCAGCCACGAGACCTCCTGGCTAGCCACCATTAGAAATTCCTGTCAAAACAGTAAATAATTACTGTTCATAATATCTGAGTGGTGGCATAATATCTGAGTGGTGGATAGGATGCATATAACTAACCAAGTAAAGTAAAATATATACCTAAGGTATATACACTGCTCAAAAAAATAAAGCGAACACTAAAATAACACATGCTAGATCTGAATGAATGAAATATTCTTATTAAATACTTTGTTCTTTACATAGTTGAATGTGCTGACAACAAAATCACACAAAAATGATCAATGGAAATCAAATTTATTAACCCGTGGAGGTCTGGATTTGGAGTCACACTCAAAATTAAAGTGGAAAAACACACTACAGGCTGATCCAACTTTGATGTAATGTTCTTAAAACAAGTCAAAATGAGGCTCAGTAGTGTGTGTGGCCTCCACGTGCCTGTATGACCTCCCTACAACGCCTGGGCATGCTCCTGATGAGGTGGTGGATGGTCTCCTGAGGGATCTCCTCCCAGACCTGGGCTAAAGCATCCGCCAACTCCTGGACAGTCTGTGGTTGGTGGATGGAGCGAGACATGATGTCCCAGATGTGCTCAATTGGATTCAGGTCTGGGGAACGGGCAGGCCAGTCCATAGCATCAATGCTTTCGTCTTGCAGGAACTGCTGACACACTCCAGCCACATGAGGTCTAGCATTGTCTTGCATTGTCTTGCATTAGGAGTAACCCAGGGCCAACCGCAGCAGCATATGGTCTCACAAGGGGTCTAAGGATCTCATCTCGGTATCTAATGGCAGTCAGGCTACCTCTGGCGAGCACATGGAGGGCTGTGCGGCCCTCCAAAGAAATGCCACCCCACATCATTACTGACCCACTGCCAAACCGGTCATGCTGGAGGATGTTGCAGGCAGCAGAACGTTCTCCTTGGCGTCTCCAGACTCTGTCACGTCTGTCACATGTGCTCAGTGAGAACCTGCTTTCATCTGTGAAGAGCACAGGGCGCCAGTGGCGAATTTGCCAATCTTGGTGTTCTCTGGCAAATGCTAAACGTCCTGCACGGTGTTGGGCTGTAAGCACAACCACCACCTGTGGTTGTCGGGCCCTCATACCACCCTCATGGAGTCTGTTTCTGATCGTTTGAGTAGACACATGCACATTTGTGGCTTGCTGGAGGGGTCATTTTGCAGGGCTCTGGCAATGTTCCTCCTTGCACAAAGGCGGAGGTAGCGGTCCTGCTGCTGGGTTGTTGCCCTCCTACGGCCTCCTCCACGTCTCCTGATGTACTGGCCTGTCTCCTGGTAGCGCCTCCATGCTCTGGACACTACGCTGACAGACACAGCAAACCTTCTTGCCACAGCTCGCATTGATGTGCCATCCTGGATGAGCTGCACTACCTGAGCCACTTGTGTGGGTTGTAGGGAGGTCATAGAGGCACGTGGATGCCACACACACTACTGAGCGTCATTTTGACTTGTTTTAAGGACATTAAATCAAAGTTGGATCAGCCTGTAGTGTGTTTTCCACTTTAATTTTGAATGTGACTCCAAATCCAGACCTCCATGGGTTAATAAATTTGATTTCCATTGATAATTTTTGTGTAATTTTGTTGTCAGCACATTCAACTATGTAAAGAACAAAGTATTTAATAAGAATATTTCATTCATTCAGATCTAGGATGTGTTATTTTAGTGTTCCCTTTATTTTTTTGAGCAGTTTATATTTAATGTTTTTTTTTTAGATAATGGCATAAAACTTGGGGAAATATGGGGGATAGTGCTCGAGACTGAGAGGTGTTCAGTGTCAGGCAAGAAGGGCTGGACACAAACAGGAAAATATTGTCTCCAATGCGATAGAGCTTATGATAGGTGGTGTCTGTGGACCTTTAATCAAGTCAAAACTCCTTATGTTCTCTGCAAATGGCTCTGTAGCCAGGGTGGATTTGTAGTGTCATGGGGCATGTGTGTCTCATCCCGTTGGTCTTTTTAAAGGTCGATAAAAGAAAGCTGTTAATATAAATTGTAGCTGATTAAACATCATGTAATTTAATAAGGGCTTTGAGGAAAACTCTAGAAAATCCAGACAGGTATCCCCAATCAAGCCTGTTGAACGCTTTTTTCGCATACAGAGAAAGCTATTTCAGGGGAGTTGTTTGTTGGTAATTATCGCTGTAATATCAAGCACACTTTGTCTGGTGTTCTCCTAATATACACCACTTACTCTTGATTAGTATCTTTTGGAAGTATAGGATTCAGCCAATCAGCAATCACCTAGCATAAATGTTCGAAGGGCAATGTATGTATCATTTGTACATTTCCTAGGATCTTTCCCAGGCTTAGGTAATGATTTGTGCATTTAGCATTTGCTTGAGACATGTGTGTCTGTGATAATTATGTGAAATAAATTAAGGCGATTTTGCCTTATCTGTGGGTAGGGAGAGAACATCCAAGGAGTCGAGAAACCCAGAAAATAAATCTGATGCGGATGATTGATAGAGTGGATGAGGTTATAAAGTTGTTCTCAATAGAAGCAAAAGGATTGGATAATTATTAGCAGTGTTTGCACTGCAGTGTTTATGATATAAATTACGGCCGATAGGCCATAATATATATCGTAGTTGCTTTATTTCTAAATTCAGTGTATTGCTCCTGAAAAAACGAAATGTTAACTGTATTTGCCCTAACAAGTAAATAATGACCAAGGCTCTGAGCGATATCCATTATTCTATACATTGCACTGGAGGCTGCTGGCTACTCCGTAGGGGTTTGGCTAGATTCCCATTTAGTGATAGCATACAGTACCTTCCACAGTACGTTTAAATAGCTATGAGAATTCTGTGACTATATGAAGCCATACGGACGAAAGCTGAGCAGGTATCCAAGGTGACTTTTAGGGCACGATCCAACTAGGTGCAAGTCTGTGAATGTGAGTTTGTTTCATGAAACTCGCAGACTTGCACCAATGCGCATACCTGAGAAATGCAACATCCAATTAGAAATTAAAATTCGAAGTAATCACAGTGAGGGTGTGCAAATTTTCTACAAAATGGTAGAAGTGCATGAAAAAGCGGGTAGACCTTCCTGGAACCCAGATAAATGACAGCTTCGTTAGCAGAATGATATAAAGATGTGATAATCCGTTCTTACGCAAGAACTGATAATCACATCTTTTTTAATATATTTCTGTACAAGATTGGATAACTTGTTCTTGATAATTGTCTGTTGCCTTTTTTTAGCGCCCGGCTGGATCACACATTTATTCTTTTGTTGGCATTCAGAATGATATAGAGGAAATAATTGCATGCTCTTAAAAGGGGTGTAGTATGGTATGCCGGCGGCCAGCATACCGACGGCATACCAACAGCTGGGCGAGCGCAAATGAGCCCCTTGCGGGCTTGCTGCACTTGCGGTGGCACTACGGTGCGCCACGCTATTTATTCTCCCTCCAGGGGGGTCGTGGACCCCCAAGAGGGAGAAAAGGTGTCGGTATGCCGGGTGTCGAGATTCCTGCACTGGTATACTGTGCGCCGGGATCCCAACAACCGGCAAACTGAATACCACCCCTTAAAAGGTGTCAAATGGCTGAATTGTGTAATTTTTATTTTTTAAAATAAAAAAATATTTTTAAAATAAAGCAAATGAATATTGTTAAATTACAAACTAACGAAAAATACTAAAGTAAAAAGTGATTTTGAGATAAGTGAAGGTCACACTGTATTTATTTATTTTTTTAATATAAAAGCAATTATTATTTAAAATAAATACTTCAATAAAATTTGGATTGCATAAAAAAGATGAAAAAGTTGATTTTGGGGCATTTTGAGGCCATTTTTTTTTCCAACTCCAATAATGACATGTAATTATTTGTTCAGTTAAGCTAATTGGAAACTTTTAAATGTCAAATTAGTCATAAGTGGGGATTGTCCAAGAGGTTCTGAAGCAAGTCCCAGCATTTTTACATTAATATAAAGATTTTCCCTATGGTGGTGCACAAAAATAAAAGGTGAATTTCCTCTGAAAAACAATGTGAGTTTGGAATTGGATTGCAAATACAAATTCTTGTAACATATACTGTAAATACGTTTTCCTACTGAACACTGAAGTGATGATGTGAGCATGTATATATGATTCTATATATATGTTCTCGTTACCTGTGTAGTTTCGTAAACATTTCTAAATAGGATTGTTCTTTACATGCAAGGACTTTATGAAAGTGCCGTGTTATAGACATGTTTATGGACATTAGGAGAAGTTTTGTGTCCTTCACAGGTTAATTTGTCAGATCATAGCTGCATCTCTAGGATATGGTAATGGATCCCAACCCTTTTCATGTTATTACACGGCTCCTGACACACGTGTCTTCATTTTATTTATTTTTTTGGGTGACACACCTGTGTAATTTAATTAATTAGTTCAATTATGGTTATAAAGAAAACTGAAAACATAAAGCTATGGGGTAAGCAAAAGAATTTATTAAGCATTGGTTTTATTTTTGCAATAAATAAAAATCACACTTGATCCACAATGTTTATTTTATCGGTCTTTTATATTTTATTTATTGTTAACCTGTCACATCTAGGTTTTGAGACTTGTCTAGGCTAGAACTGTGACACAGTAATGTATTCCAACAGCACACAGGTGTGCAAGGGGTGGTCTTCAGTATGCCGACTGTCGGGATCCCGGCGCACAGTATTCCAACAGCACACAGGTGTGCAAGGGGTGGTCTTCGGTATGCCGGCGGTCGGGCTCCCGGCGCCGGTATGCTGGTCGCCGGGAGCCCGGCCGCCGGCATACCATACTATACCCGTGTGCAAGAATATAATAATTTAGTAACGATACGTTACATGCTTGTTTTTTTAGAATGTTTTTGAAAAACTTCCAGGTTGTGTTTTTTAAAGATAGATGAATATTAATCTTAAGAGTGATAAAATATTACTAGTTGACTAACTTATGATAAAGCTCTCTCGCCGTCCATTGAGCCTCTTACTAGCCGCTAGTGAAGGACGGCCAACTGACAATGAGAACAGATTTCATAACTGTTCAAAGACTGCATTATGGGGCTAATTCAGGTTGGATCGCAAAACACGATCCAACCGGAATTTTTACGATCGCCCCGTGGGCACATGCGCAGTACCCGTCCTGCGCATGCACTCGCACTTTCTGCGGGGGGAGGGAGGTGGCCACAGAAATTTCGATTGCCTCTGCCTGTCAATCAGGCAGGGGCGGGAAACGCGTCATTTCCAGGGAGGAGACGGAGCGATGCGGCGTGAAACGGGGCGGAGTCGGTGTATCGTGGGCGTGATCACGGCGGCTGAGTGACGTCACGCGCAGCCGCCGTGATCAGGGAGAAGGCGGCGGGTCTCCTGCGGGCGCAGCCAAGCTGCCCCCGGCAGGAGGCTTCCAGTATTTCTGCTAACAAGCAGAAATTGCGATCACTCGGAATTTCTCCTTGTTGAAGGGGGAGGAGGCTCCGGTCAGCATGCTGGACGGCTTTGCCCAGCGATGGGTGGCCCCCAGCATGCTAGGAACAGGATGGCAAATTCTGCTGATTAGCAGAATTTGCTATCCTTACTGATACCCCTTTTCCACTAGCTCTAAAAACACGGGTAAATGCGTGGGGTCGCGCATTTACCCGTGTTTTTTTCTAGTGTAAACGGCCCCCCCTGCAAATTCCTGGATCAAGTGAGCTTACCGGGTTGAACACGAGTTCAAACTGGTAAACTGTGCAGTGTAAACGGAAGCCGTGTCGATGCGACACGGCTCCCGTTCACAGTGTATGGAAAGGCGGTGCTGGGAGATCATGTGATCTCCCAGCGCCGCCCCTGCCGCGTCACCAGCAGTGTCACCAAACCGGCAATATGCCGGATTGGTGAGCGCAGTGTAGAAGGGGGCTCTAGCACGAGTCGCAGCCGTGTCAGGCTCCCGGCTGCGACCCGTGCTAGCTAGTGGAAAAGGGGTATGAATTAGCCCCCATGTACAGACAGAGGGCTGAACATGACACCAAATAGAGATGGTAATGAAAGAAAATATTCAATGTTCATCACAAAGTCGCACAGTCAAGTTCCATTCATGTAATAATGTAGTGAGAGATTGCAGCACACACTTCTTTCAGTTTTCAGTCTGATAATCCCATATAAGAAAAGCCATGGAGACGACCTGCCCAGTGCCTTTTCCTTTTGACCCCCCTCTACCGCGCGCACACACACACACACACACACACACACACACACACACACACACACACACACACACACACACACACCTTTACAGTGTATTCTGTATTCACAAGTTTCCAGTAGGTTATTAACTTTTGTGCTAAAATTCCAGCTGCAGTATGTGCCTTAATGGGGTATAGCAATATCTATATAAATTTCTATTGTTTTTATTGACGTTCCTCAATTGACAAAAGATGATTTGCAAATATGCATATTCAATTTATGCATTGAAAACCATTTACATGTTCTCCACCTCAAGCCACTGGTCACACCTGAAGACTAGTGGATGGTGCTGAATCTCTGTTTAGAATTCGGATGTGCTTCTAATGCTCTTATACCCCACCCCACTCTACTCTGTGTAGCTTTTCTGCTGTTGTTCTCTTTTTGGCATTGGCCTGTGCATATGGGCTTTACCTGCATCTCTGGGAAGTTTGGCCTGAGATCTGGTTCCTGCTCATTCGATACCATGCTAACATTGCTGCAGGTAGTGAGCATTGAAGACGAAAGTAAGGACAGTGGCAACCGTACAAACAGTGAACACAGCATATGCGTAACATGGAATTGGTAACCACAGGACTTCTTTGATTAACTACTGTATGGCGATCTTCCAGTGTTGAACTTATGATACAGTATATGGACTGAAAACAGGAGGACGGCAACAGTTAAGGACTGATTGTATGCAGCATTACTTGTACTGTCCTGTTAGGTGTGTGTGTGTCTGTCCAGGCATGTTATGGTTAGATTAGTGGCATTCACCTAGAAAAGTTTTATACATAACGAGGGAGAGAGAGTCCATAGAGTAAAGTGCTCTACACACTTGCCGAAGTGTGCGGGCGATATGAACGATCTTGTTCAGTAATGAAAGAGAAATTGTCCATTTCACTCAGTGCGTATGTGCCAACGATGAACGATGTGCTCCCCCGCGGCCGTCCATAGTTAGTTCTCCGTCGTTTTGCAATGCAAGTCAGCTTGGACGATGATCGATCATCATTCAGATCGATCATCGTCAAAATTTAATGCATCGGCAAGTGTGTAGGGTGCTTCAGACCAGTTGACATGAAGACCGTGCATTGGGGGGCCTTTTTTATTTGATAACTGGCTCTAAATTCAAAGAGTATAGAATGGACCTGTTGATGAAGAAAAGATACCCTTATTAATCTTGTGGTAAATTCAGGGTATAACAGTATGTATGAATGCATCGTGCCCTTATTGTCTTACATTCATATTCATCCATTTGTTATGGTGAAATAATGAGGGTGAGATGTGATTTACAGAAGGGAGATGTCCATAAAGTAAGAAAGAGAAGAGGGGCATGTTGAAAAAAGTCAAAGGCTATGTCACGACCGCTGGCCGATTCTCCAGATACACCAATCCGAGAATCGACGTCCGTGACTACTGGATTACTTTAAACACGACACTCCCACCAGCAAGAAGATTTTAGCAACTAAACGCTAGGCCGTCTTCGCTACGACCTACAAACACAATAATTAATACGTCACAAAATAATAACGTGGAGTATGAGGCCTTGGGCATAAGAACACAAAACCAAAACTAAAAATTAGATGTTTAATTTCAAGAATATCTACAGAGTTTTTAGTTACAAAAAGAGTTACAAATATTATAAGAAATATTTAAAAGTACACACCGATTAGGATACAATTTCAAATAAACAAAATGGAGGATAATTTCAGAAACCTAACTTACTCAACAGCAGGTAGGCCTCCTGTGTGGAGGGATTTCACAATGTAAGAGATATGGTGCATTCCCAGCTCCTGACTGCTTCCCTCAGAAATGAACAACACAGTGTGGGTGAGAGGGGCAGATATAACCCCCTCACAGTTGCGGCCCCCACCTTTTCCTTAACTCTCTCAATGCTGTGTACCTGGGCAGTGAGAAACCAGATTTCATTTGGGTTTTACTTTTTATACAGCTATCTCCTTAAGTTTCAAGAGGTCAGCTTTCTTAACCTGGCCTGGCTTTTCTGTAATGTCTCTTCTAACTATAGTTTATAGCTTCTTAGATAAGGGCCATAAACTAACCTCTGACTCCCCACTATACATCAAGTGTCCTCTACTCCCATATCTGTGTAGCTATTAGTTTACCTACAGCAGAGGTTCGCAAACGCGGTCCTCAAGGCACCCCAACAGTCCAGGTTTTAGGTATATCCATAGCTCAGCACAGATGGTTAAATCAAATTGACTAAGCTGCTAGTTAAGTCACCTGTGGCCAAGCATGGATGCATTAAAAACCAGGACCGCTGGGGTGCCTTGAGGACCACGTTTGGGAACCTCTGACTTAGAGGACAGGCTGGCATCCAGGTTGTTTCACATAATACATTACATTATACATTTAGACATTACATACAGGTTTTATATTGCTGGATGCAAGTAAATGTCCCATTTTGCCACAGGCTATAACCGTGACAGTCTGAAGGGCTCTGTTACACAATGGGTGGAGGGATGTGTACTCTGGTGAGGAGTAAGGCATAAGGGTGTGAACCATGGAGAAGAAACAAAAATGGCTGGTGGGACTGACTTATAATGAGGTGATGGAAAAACCAGATGAGGACATGGGATGGAGAGGGATCTTAAGCAACAGAAGAAAGAAGGTTGAGAAAAGAGGCATAAGATGGGCATGAAGTTGGATACTGCAGGATGTGGTCAGTGCTTCTTAAAGTAGGAGGACACTACAAGGTGAAGTGTGGTAAAGAGCTGTTGGGGAGAAATACAACGCAGCTGAAGGCCATGTTGGGGGAGACGCTGTGTATGTACAGTATATTTATTTGTTCATCCCTTACAGGAATTGATAGCTTACTGGGAAGTTGCTTCAAATTACATGTGAGTTCAGCTTTCAGACTAAGTCATTGCATGTCTATTAAATCCACATTACAGTAATTTCTCATTTCCTTACCCACACTAACTGCCAGGAAAACGACTTATTAGTGCTGCTTCTAAACAATAATAGTATGTGTGAAAAAGCTGAAAATAATTATATAGCGTTAATGAAATGCTATTCTCACTCCTCTGCAGTGAGTGTATTGTAGGACTATTTGGTACATGTTGCAGATGAAAGAAGTCCTTACAAATAGCTAGAATTGAGGATAATTTTTTTAGCATATATGTTTTTGTCTATGATAGACATAAAGGAGTATTTAGTGGGTAGAAATTACAATATTTGTGGTATGTTTACAGCATAATTGTGTGTTGCTAATAACTGTTGAATTAAAGTGTGTGATGCCAGATGCAGCATGCTATTGATCTTAATGGAATATCTCTGTATGGGTTGTGTTGACTCTGATTGCCAGTTACTTCATTTCATTCACAGTCAGTAAAACAACCCATAGCTGTTTATTGCAGAGCAGCTGAAACTGCCTCTATACAAATGCTTATGATAAGATGGTGGAGTATATGGGGCAGATGTATGAAACAGTGAACAGAGTGGAGAAGTTGCCCATGGCAACGAATCAGCTGTTACGTATAATTTATTAGAATGCACTTGGAAAATGTCACTTCAAAGCTGATTGGTTTCAATGGGCAACTTCTCCACTGGCTCACTTCCCCACTCTTTTCACTGCTTTATACATCTCCCCCTATGTACAAATCCATGAAAAGAGATAACGTGGATGGAAATAAAGTACCAACCAACCAGCTCCTATATCCAATCATTTTATCTCTCTCCAAGGCTTATTACATATACCCTTGTATTTTTTACAGCCACCTATGCTCTACTGCTTTACATTCAAGACTGAGGCTTGCTGTGAAAGCTCCTCAATTAAAGTGTATTAATTGCTTATACACAGAGAAGGCAGCCATTTTGTGAACCGTGCCAGTTCATTTCTCCACGGTTTGACTTTGAATTGGTCACAGAATCACTCCATGGCAATAGTTCCACAGTAAGCAAGAAATGGAAAAATTAAACAGCTCATGATGTGGTTTGCTCATATTTTAGTATGTTAGGGTGGAAGATTTACCCTAAAGAAGAATCATTAAGGAAAACCATTGTACAAGATAGCGACAAGTGTATGCACAGAATATGTTGACGACTAGTTTTCCAGGGGGCCTAGAAAGCAATGTGTTTGCTGATGATGGACTTAAGAATGCTAGTTATTATTGTTTATTTTAAAGAGCCACAGTGATGCTCGGTGCTGTACAGTTGTTAAGTAGCATTCATAATAAACAGTGACGTGCACGATGCCAACAGAGATTAGTGAGGTCACTAATTTATTTTAATTTTATTTTGATCTCTTTATTTTGGGAAGTGGAGAGCAGTACAATACATCAAAAGTTACATCCAGAAATACATTGAATCCAGACATAGTCCAATTAGCGTTGCATGACATATTACACAGCTAAATATAATACTGCTGTAAAGTCCACTTGAATTTTTATGTTTTTCTAAACATATAAAACTAAAGCAGAAAATAAACACAGATAACATATTTGAATAGGGGGGGGGGGAGGAAATGAGGCAGGGGACCAAGTTGAGATAGGTAGAAAAAATTAGGAACCTCAGAATGATTGGGATGAATACCTTCCATCCGTATTGAAAAGTGGTAGGGCCATATCTATGGGGAAAGCAGCATGTGAGTCTATAAGGTATAAGGCAATTGTCTCTGAAAATGTTGGTACCAACTGCAGAGACTTTATCTACCGAATCGTGGAGAAGGGCTGTATTATATTCCATTGAGGCCACAAACCAGATTTTATTAATCACCGCCTTGGCGGTCATTTGATCCATCTACCTGCATCCATATTTGGAAAGGAACCCGCCTGGTCCAGCTGCCGGTGTTTAGCCTGGAGGGAGTAAGGAGGAATTCCGGAGACTCCAATCTTTTGCTCTTTCCACTGCTCCATGCTGGGAGCTTGACACGGTACGGTTCCAATCATATATACGTAATGTGAAGGACCATACTTTTTAATTGGATGGAAGAAAAATCCTTTTATATGTTTTATATGTCTTATATGTGTTTCTTATGCTATATGAAATAAATTTGAACCAAATTTTTAAGAAAAATACTACACTATATATCGTTTTTTCTTCTGTTTGCATGAACACATACCCATAAGGAATATCAAGGTTTGAAGAAACTTGGACGAAAGCAAGATCAAAGTCATTTACAGAGAAATTATTTGGAACATTTACATAGACTTTCCTATTATTCCTCCAGACTTTAATTTTTAAGAATTATGTTACTTCTATGCAATTCAACATAAAGGTGGTAGCGCCAAAGATATCTTCAATTACCTATTTCTTTTTAGTTTTACGCATGGTGATTGGGAATCACTAGAATCTATCTAGGCTGCTTTATCCCACCAAGCGCTATTTTCTACTCCACATATTTTTGTGTTAAAACTCTCTGATTTCTGACCAGTCCTCCTCCTGGATAGTCACGCCCAAATCGCGTTCCCAGGCTAGTTCGAATGGCTCACTGGAGGAGGGGGGGGGGGGAGCTGGCCAGTAGAGAGTACAAGATTGATATAACGCCTTTACGATCAGGGGTGTAAAAACACATTAATTCGAATGGAGCTGGGGGGGGGGTCTGAGTTTGCCGGGCATACTTAGAAAGTGTGCAAAACTGGTGATCTGTATACAGTCAAAGTGTCTAGTGAATTGTTCGCCATATTTCTCACATAGGGCTGAAAAGTTCGGTGGGGCAAAATCCCCCAAGATATGTACAAGCCTGGTTATACCCACTTTGATCCATGGTCGCATACAGGATGCCATACAACCCATAGGAAATTCGGGGAGTTGTCAAAGGAGACGGGTAGGGTACCAACTTGAAATTGTTATTGATGCTGTCCCAAGTTTTTAGTACAGACTGAACACAAGGAGTGATACTGACCAAGGCTGGTTTCATATGTGGGGGTAACCATGGGAGAGAGCTAACCTGGTGATAATTAATCAGATTATTTTCCAGCAGCACCCACTTTTGCACCCCTCTTGAGTGTGCCAGGCCACTCTGTGGCTCAGTTGTGCAGCTTGGAGGTATCGTTCAAATATAGGTAGTCTAGGCCTCCATTAGTCGAGGATTTAGCCAAACATCTCCTACTGTGTCTAGGTGTTTTATTAGACCAGATAAATTGACCGCATAAAGATTGCACGGTGCGAAGATATGAGGAGGGAACAACTATAGGAATGGTTTGAAATAGATAGAGCAATCTTGGAAGTATAGACATTTTAATTGAATTTATTTTACCCATCCAGGAAATGCACATGGGAGTCCATTTGGCTATATCCTATTCAATGTTGTGCAAGAGAGGGATATAATTAGCTTTAAACAACTGATCATAGTGTTTTGTTATTTGGATTCCAAGATACTTAGTGGATTTAGGCCGCCAGACATAATCAAAGTTCTGCTCCAGTAATTGTATTGAGGTGTGGGGAAGGTGAAAAGTCAATGCTTTGGATTTAGTGCTATTCACCTTGTGTCCCGATATAACACCATATAACGAGAGTTCAGCCTGTAAATAAGGGAGAGATGTCAGTGGGGACGATAAAGAAAGCAGGACATCGTCCGCAAAAAGTGAGATTTTGTATTGGGAACCCTGAACTGAGATCCCTTTAATGTCAGGATTCTGCCTAATATGAGCAGCGAAGGGTTCAATATTTAAGGCATACAACAGAGGAGACAGAGGGCAACCCTGTCTGGTGCCATTTGCCAAGCCGAAAGAAGAGGAGCAGAGCCCATTAGTTGAAACTATGGCCGCAGGGTTATGATACATGGAGTGCAATGCAGACATAAAGAGTGGTGGCCCTTATGAGAGTCCATCGGATCAATAGAAGCCACAACAATCAAATGGTCTGACCAGGCATTTGAAATAATGTCTACCTTCAGTAATGTGTTTAGTAAGCTACTGCATCCAAGAATCATGTCTACACGAGTGTACGCACCATGGGGGATAGAAAAGAAAGTATAGTCTCTGGAGGACGGGTGATGTGCCCGCCACGTGTCAAATAGACCAGCCTCGGCCATGTGTCTCTTCAGGTTACCTGGGGGTTTATGCTAAGAGTGCAGGTGGGTGTGGCCACTTCTGTCTAATTCTGCTGATATTATATAATTGAAATCACCACCCACCAGGAGGACACCTCTGCGCATGGATTGAATGTCTGCGAAAAGTTTCTGGAAAAAGCCACTTTGACCCACATTTGGAGCGTATAAATTCACCAGGGTCAGAACCTGGGGGCTCAATTGACATACCAGTATAATATAACGCCCTTCGGTGTCCATGGTGGTGGAAAGGATTTGAATTGGGACCATGGTCCGCAACATGATAGCCACTCCATTTGTTTTTTGATGCTGAGAGGAATACACTACGGTAGGGAAGCGTCTAGATACCAGCGATGGGTGAGATGTTTCCTAAAATGTGTTTCCTGAAGAAACATATCCCCGTGATGAGTGTTGAGCGTTCTAAATAGAAGGGAGCATTTGTGGGGGGTGTTCAGTCCCTTAATGTTCAGAGAGAGTACATTAAAAGGCATAGTAATAGCTTGGTAGGCTCACTCTACTACTACTTGACCACATGCTGGGGAATAGAGGACCGAAAACAAATAATGGTAATTGCAGAGGGAGAATTTAAATATGGATGGGAGGAGAGGGGTGGGAGTGTGAGCTATAGAATTCCTCTCCAAAAAGAAGTGCATTCACTCATAGTGGGTCCAGTCAGGGGGGAGGGGGGCAGGTGAGCTTAGAGATACAAGCAAACCTGGAGGACCTGAGTACCGGGAGTGAAAAAAAAAGAAACAATCAATTACCTGAAGAGCAGAGAGAGCTTAAATGGGAGGGATAGCTATCTATTTAATCCTGACTAATAGGGGGGTGGCTTGGCCTGAGAAAGCCAGGAACTATCCACCCGGAACCAAGGAACCAAAATAAATGAGTTACTATGGTAAACATAAAAGGGAATAACATTTCCAACAACACAACATGTAATAAACAACATAATAAACATAATACAGTTGTAAATGTTTAACAAATCCAAACATGAGAATGATGTGGAAAGTATGAAAACTAGGGGAAGGTCCCACTTCCTAATATCGCAATAGCCATTGGACTAGTGCAAAACAACTGGAGGGTGATGGTGATGTATAAATTCCGGGACAAAATGGACTACAGTCAGCTCGGTGAACACATAGTCCAGGACCCATATTCCAAAAATTACATGAAAAAAAAGGAGGTCAATTTAATATTGAGTAGGTTCTCCCATTACCTGCTAGGCAAGCCTCTTCAGGGCCGCGTAGAGCCGCCCAAGGCGGGACCGACCGCCGTCAAGGAAAGCTGAAGTCGGTGAAGTAGGTCAGATCCTTCCTTAGGGTTGCATATCGATACCGGACGACCGTTCATGTCCACTGTCAAACGGAAGGGGAATCCCCATTTGTATTTGTATCCATTGTCACGGAGGACTCTAGTGATGTCACGTAACTCCCGTCTCTTGACAATGGTTGAAGGGGTTAAATCTTGGTAGATTTGCAGTTGGGGATCTTCAAACACTATGCGAGGTAATAATCTACTGGCGTTGGATAGCTGGTCCTTTACTTTAAACACCACATCTCTCGGAGGATCACTCTTTTTGGGTTTCGGACGGAGGGTTCTTTGAGCCCGTTCAATATGTAGAGATTGATCCTTAAGAGCAGGGACCAGTTTCTGAAAAAGACGCGATAGGTATGGTTTCAAGTCGCGGGGTGTGACCGACTCAGGGATGTTCCAGATTCGGAGATTACATCGTCTTTCCCTATTTTCAAGATCTTCGGTCTTGTCCCTTAGAAATTCTACTTCCGAATACAGGTAATTGACATCCTGAGAGAATTCCAGTAGACCTTTGGAGTTAGAGTTGACTTTGGTTTCCAGTGCAGCAGTACAGTTAGAGAGAGAGGTCAAGTCGTTACGTAAATCTGCAAATAGTTGTTGGTAGTAAGAGTTTTGCTCAGTTCCGACATCATCTCCTGGATATCATTGTTTGTTGCAAAAGAGTCAGCAGAGGGCGCATCCACTCCCGGGGAGTTAGCCGTAGAAGCCGGGGGAGAGTCAGAGGGATGGAGTGATGTCGGCTGTAAAAGGTGTTGCATAATTCCCTGTCGCGTATTCTTCACTTTAGCGTTGTTTTTGGACATGGTGAAAATTGGAACAGCGCTGGTATAATGAACAAGCAAAACTGTAGAGGTTCCGGGTGAACAGTGGAGAGAGGTTTAGAACATATCTGTGTCAAATAGTCTCCCTATGGTGGGAGCCGCTTCAGGGAGGGACACGAGGAACACTACGCTGCACCCGTAGATTTTTAAGTGAATCCAATCTGCAGCCGAAGTGTCGGGAGCCCAGCAGGAGGTGGTCCGCCCAAATCCCAGGTCTCGTAATCCAGAGACCGTCAGGGGGGGCCCTGGCCTGGTTTGTGCCGTCCGGAAGCTTGGTCACATTTTCAGATTCCAACCTGCGAGGAGTCTGGAGAACCCTGAAGGAATGGTCGTACAGGCCACAAGGTGGAGCTCTATGGCTGAGCAATGTTAGGGAAAGTGTGGTAAAGGCAGACAGAGAAATGATCAATCCCAGAATGCAGGCTTTTGAGCACACACTGGGGTCAGAGGACAATGCCGCACTCTGGTGTTTATAGTGTAAAATAGGAGTGGAAGGGCTCTATACAGTATTCTGGGGGGATTAAATGTAGGTATGAATGGAGAGGCTCTATACTGTATGCTGGGGGGTATAAAAACTGGGATGAATGGAGAGGCTCTGCACTGTATGCTGGGAGGAATAAGTGCAGGGAAGAATGCTAATCATGGGGCTGGTGTCAACTGACCATGTAGCCGCCCTGCTTGTGGAGACCTCCTGTTGTGTGTGCAGCAGGCAGAGCGCTGGAAGTGCGGCTCCACGTCTCCCTCTGGCTTCACCTGCCGGGTCCCGTACACTTAGCCACCGGTCATCAGCGTGGGAGAGCACAGGGACAGCTCCGGACAGGCGCAGGAGAATCCTCCGGTCCTGGTGGACGAGTTCGGGGCTCCGCCGAACTGAGCTTCACGGCGGGCGTGCAGCAAAAATTTATCCCGCGGCTGCTAGCTTCAGAGTAGGCCGCAACCTGCAGGGGTCAGAACAATGGCCCCCCCGGCTCTGCAACCACACTCCGGTATGTCTGGGGTCACACAGGGGTAACGAGGGGTCAGTAAGGGGCACAAAGGCAGCTTGGGCAGTGAAATGAGTCGTTAAAGGCAGGAGCTCTGTCTCTGTACGTCTTGCTCTCATTCCAGCCAGTCCACGCCCGATAAGTGAGGATCTTAAGTTAAGGTGTACAGTAGATGGTCCAGTTTCTGAGAGCTTACAGTCTAGTGTGGATGGTGGGTTTATAGAGAAAGCATAGGAAAAAAATAAGTAACATTGGCAGACAGTGGCTTAAATGGAGAGTAAATTAATAGTTGTATAAAATGGGGTAATATATGCACATGATACAAACTAGCTAGTGTATACGAGACTACAGATGGGTCCTCGCTGATCTTACATCCAATGCATACGTAAGATAGCCACGTGCATATACATTGCGTCTAAGATCAGTGAGGACACATCTGTAATTAGGCTGTATTTTTAATATGGGGTACAGATTTGGGCTTCTAATGATAAGGAAGGCAAAGGAGAACCAGAAACGGATTCAGAAGCGGGTAGCTCATTAATAAAGATAGCAGTAAGATTGTTTGATAATCTGTTTAAAGTAGATGCTAGTGGTGTCCTAACCAACATGTATCTAAATAATTTGCTTAGGTCTGGCCCACCTCCAACATGGCGGTGCACCCAATCCACCAATGGCTCGCACTCCAGCAAGCGACTAGACAGACCATTGTGTGCTGGGACAGGGTAAGTATATACAGAGGGATGGGGTGGAACCTCCGGTGGATTAGGGTGACCGAATATATGCCCAGTTCGATATAGTAGTACAATATATTCTAAAGATTTGCGTTATTAACTTTTAGTTCCAATAACCATACAGAGGTCATCAGTTAAGTTTAAAATACAGACTTAGAAAGGTGTTCTGTCCTGGGGAAGCTGGGTAGTTCCTTCCCACATGAGTTGATGAAAGAACATTTACAAAGTAACTTATAAATGATGTTGGATGAGACATGGGAGGAATTCAGTTAGACCCGTTAATTTACAGAGTGTGAAAAAAGGTTGTAGCCTTAGGCTTTAATGCCTGAAACTATTCAATTAGAGCCCTTTTTTGTCTCCTGATAAAAGACCCAGTTATTAGGCAATTAACACATGCGACGGGATGTAATGTAGTCCGAGATTGCCGGAGATGATGCTGGCCTATCTTGGACGTTTATGTTTAAAGGGGCAAACACTTACAAGGCAAAACCATACCTTGTAAGTGATTGCCCCTTTAAAAAAAAGTCAGAGATTGGCTGGCATCCCGCACCTCCAGCGATCCCGGACTCCATTACATCTCACTCCATTAATTCCCGAACCTATGTGTTAACATGGTTTGGGCACCCCGATGACAGGTTATTTATCGGAGGTTTTTTTACAAGTCTGCTCAGACATGAAATAAATTCCCATTAATTGCAGGCTGCATTCAGGGCAAATTGAATAGTCCCAGGGCATCAATTAGCCAACAGTAAATTAAATTGAATTCCTCCCAGAGTATGTATAGCGATTAATAGAAGAGGACAATGGGGCAGATGTATTAACACCGAGAAGGGATAAAGAAGTGATAAACCAGTGATAAGCGCAAGGTGGTTATTACGGCTTTGAAAAACGACAGCTAGGAGCTGACTGGCTTGGTACATTATCACCTAGCACTTATCACTGCTCTATCACTTCTTTATCCCTTTTCCAGGCTAAATACATCTGCCCCATTATGAGGTGAGGGATTCTGGCAATTAATCAGATTGATATGTTTCTGAGGCTAAACAGACAACTGTCATAATGGGGGTTTTTGTTTGTTCCTCTTCCGCATTAATCAATACAATTAAAGTATCGGAGGTTCAATATAGTAATTAGATATTGATAGACAGGAGAAGAGGACAATCCAATACAATACCATGTTTCTTCTAGATCCTTGACCTTAATACTTGGATAGGTTAGGATTATTATTAGTATTCTCTATAGCTATACATATTTTAATGTGCAGATAATTAATTTACATGAATCCCTAATCCATTGGAATGGACAATATAACGAACAGCACTGTCGATTTAAGAAGAGGTCAGGTGACTTAGTGGTATGTTTGTGAACTTTGGGAGGAACCACACACATACAAGGGATAACATTGAAGTCCCTTGTGGATAGCACCCTGGCCGGTTTCGTATCCAAACCCCCAGTGCTAGGAGTCAGACTTTCTAACCACTGTGCTTCAATGCTGCCCCTTGACTTTTCAGGCTACAGGGTTTGTAAATGCATTATAGTAATAAAGAGTTGGTGGTAAGAAAGACACTCTCAACTGGAGTCATGGAGTGAGGTATAGCTAACTAGTTATGGTTAAGTGTACAGTCCATTTTTTCATATCCAGGTTGAGTATCCCATATCCAAATATTCCGAAATACAGAATGTTTTGAGTCAGAGTGAGATAGTGAAACCTTTGTTTTCTGATGGCTCAATGTACACAAACTTTGTGTAATACACAGTTATTAAAAATATTGTATTAAATGACCTTCAGCCTGTGTGTATAAGGTGTATATGAAACAAATTAATTGTGTGAATGTACACACACTTTGTTTACTGCACAAAGTTATTAAAAATATTGGCTAAAATGACCTTCAGGCTGTGTGTATATGGTGTATATGAAACATAAATACATTCTGTGCTTAGACTTAGGTCTTATCACCATGATATCTCATTATGGTATGCAACTATTCCACAATACGGAAAAATCCGATATCCAAAATAGTTCTGTTCCCAAGCATTTTGGATAAGGAATACTCAACCTGTAATAACTTTTCATAAATAGTACTCGTAACTACTATATCTCATGATTTTATTGTCATAGAGCTGCAAGTTGTTTACTTATACAAGTGCTATTTTTGTTTTATAGTAATTTGTCACATTAAAACACATTACGTTTTTATTTTTGTAAAACGTATAGCAGTTGTGGAATCTTTTGTATCAATAGCTAATGTGTTCTGATGCTTTTGAAAAGTCTCAAAGACTGTACTATTTTTACCCCTGGCCTGCTTAAACTAGAATAATCCCCGGAGCGTCATCAATCAGTGTTAAAAATTCTAGAAAATCACGTGTTTGAATTTTCCTTTCTTTTTCCCTTCTAACCACTGAAAAATAGAAGAAGAAAGAGTCTGTGGACTAACTTGTCCTTAAAGTATTATAAATCTGCACACATGCCTTAAGAATGGTATTTTAGTGAAGAGGGAAGGAAATGGTTTTCTCTCTCAGGTTCACGTGTTGTTCAAGTTGGGAAGAGATTAATATTTCCTGATGACTTTTGTGGCGGAATTCCAATGTGCAATCCATTAAGCAAGTCAGGACCAACACTGCTATAAATTGCTCAACTGTGGCGGGCCAGTGCTGGGAATAGTTGCATTGTGGGTGGAATGTAGGGCTCACGCTGATCTGGAGCACCTTCTGGATGTTCATCACGTTGATTCACAACTATTTGTTCAGTTACTAATCTTTGGTGCAGTGGTACCAACTTCCACTAATGGTCATGACCTTATATTTCTCTATAGGAGTAGAAAATAACTGTGTGACGTTTACATTTACTGGTATAACCTTACTGCGTAAATACTTGTTGAAAAGCAATTTTGCCCACATGTTTAATTCTCCCTTTGTATAATAAATTGGTATCTGGATGATAGATCAGCAGTGCATAGGTCGACACCATATGGCTGACATGCATTAGGTTGACGGGTACAAAAGGTCGAAAGGTTTGTTGTTGTTTTTAGGTAATTTGTCCCATATTTAGCATCTGCATTATTTACTATCCACACAAACATCCATTACGACCTGTGGAGAATGAAGCGGAGCACGCCGCCATTCCTTGAAGCGTGGCGAGTGAAGGTACAAGGTTCTTCTGATAGTGGGCAGATAACAGGAAAGATACTACATTTGGTCCAAAATAAAAAAAAAAAGTGTCTTTGTACGGGTCGACAGTGGCGCAGAGAGGTTGGGGGAGCGGGTACTAAATACCTGTGCCTGGCTGCTGGAGGGGCCCGATGGGGGTACGTGTCCGCTGCCCTCCCTTCCAAGTGTACCTGTACTTAAGCGATATCTTTGGGAATATGGCGCCCACACATTGGAAGCAAAGATCTTTGCTCTCTAGTGAACATGCGCCATCTTCACAAATACTGTATTACTGGAAAGATGGCGCCAGCCGAGGAGGAGGGACTCACTTCCCGCAAGCAAGGTAGGAGACAGATGACCTCCCCTGTGCCTCCCCCTCTTCATTAGAATAGTGCAGCCACAATGATTCATTTTTTTACATTTTTTAATTTATAATGGTCGTGGACATTCCCAATTCTTAGGCCATGCCCCTGTTCTTACCAGGGCCCAGTGTGACTCTCTACACCCTGCCTGTTGACCTTTTGTACCTGTTGACCTAATGCACATCATCCATATTGTGTTGACCTAATGACTATCTAGCTAGACATTGTTGATCTGTTAATCCACACCCTGATAAAATTACTTGGAAATGTCTTCTTCAGTTTCCATAGGGGTCCACAGGGATTACGAAGTCGGGCTCACTGTTGATATTGTACACACTTAAGCATTTTTCTTCTACTGCACTAGCCTCTTTAGGTTGCTCTGTGCATGCATCCAGAGTCCGTGCGCACAGTTGCAGTTGTGATTAAGACGTGCAGTCTCAGAAATGCCTTGAAAATATATTTTGCATTACTAGGTGGTGACTGGGAAGTGGCTAAGCAGACACATGGATTTGATCCGTCTTATGGGCTTGTTATGGGAGTGTTGCGGCTATGTCACTGGAGTGGTTGCGAAGTCAGACCCATAGTCCCTCACATTGGAGGCCATTCTCTTGTGGAGACTCTGCGCCTGCTGTAGAGCTGGATGCAAAATTCTATGCTACATCTAAAGTTGATTAAAGTGGATATGTCAGTCCTTGCACATTCGGGCACTTGGCTGTACACCAGGGAAGGGCTTGTAGCGGTATTAGCATAAAATCCCAAAACCGGCAAAAGATGCTCAGATGAGTGCTGCTGCATCCAACTCAGAATCAGGCTCTTGAAGAGCATTCTTATACAACTCCATTTTATTGTAGCGAAAGCTAAAGGTATCAAACACTTCAGGCAAGTCAAAATGAAAACAAATGTTTGTCAAAGTGTGCGTATAAAAGTTCATTTTGCTTACATTATTTTTTGTACTATTATTGTTAAACGCTTTTTAGCAAGCTTTATAAATGAAATTCCGATGCTGAGAATGCTGACTGCTTCTGGGTAAGTATATTACACCTATCCCTAACCGTCCCCTCCTACAATCTATCCCTAACCTCCTCCCGCACCGCAGCCTAACACTAACCCACACTTCCCGGGACCTATCCCTAACCTCCCCCACCACCGCAGCCTTACCCTAACCGTCCCCTCCTGCAATCTATCCCTAACCTCCCCCACCACCGCAGCCTAACACTAACCCACACCTCCCGAGACTTATCCCTAACCTCCCCCACCACTGCAGCCTTACCCTAACCGTCCCCTCCTGCAATCTAACCCTAACCTCCCCCACCACCGCAGCTTAACACTAACCCACACCTCCTGAGACCTTTAGGAACAAATGAAAGATTGTAATTTGCTCTCATCCATTACCAGATTTTTATTCCAACCAGCTAGATCTGGCAGATTATCTGACAGATAATTGTGTAGTGTGTACCTAGCTTTACCCTAATCGTCCCCTCCTGCAAGCTATCCCTAACTTCCCTCACCGCCGCAGCCCGTCACTAACCCACACTTCCCGAGACCTATCCCTAACCTCCCCCAACACCGCGCCTTACCCTAACCGTCCCCTCCTGCAATCTAACCCTAACCTCCCCTACCACCGCAGCCTAACACTAACCCACACCTGATGAGACCTATCCCTAACCTCCCCCACCACCGCAGCCTAACACTAAACCACACCTCCTGAGACCTATCCCTCACCTCCCCCACGACCGCAGCCTAACACTAAACCACACCTCCTGAGACCTATCCCTCACCTCCCCCCACCACCGCAGCTTAACTCTAACCCACACCTCCTGAGACCTATCCCCTTTCCCCCCCCCCCCCCACCCACCCCACCGCAGCCTAACAATAACCCACACCTTCCGAGACCTATCCCTAACCTCCTCACCACCGCGGCCTTAAAATAGGTACACACTGTACAATTATCTGGCAGATAATCTTCCAGATCTAGCTGGTTGGAATGAAAATCTGGTAATGGATGAGAGCAAATTACAATCTTTCATCTGTTCCCAAACACTGGTAAACGAACCAAACCTGTTGTTCATACAAATTTGTTAAACACATATTTAACCAATTTGGATGAACAAATGTTTTTGACAGTTTTGCAGTGTTTGGGAACAAATTAAATATTGTAATTTGCTCTCATCCATTACCAGATTTTTATTCCAACCAGCTAGATCTGGAAGATTATCTGACTGCTAATTGTATAGTGTGTACCTAGCTTAACCCTAATCGTCCGCTCCTGCAATCTATCCCTTACCTCCCCCACCACCGCAGCCCGTCACTAGCCCACACCTACCAAGACCTATCCCTAACCTCCCCCACCACCGCAGCCTTACCCTAACAGTCCCCTCCTGCAATCTATCCCTTACCTTCCCCACCACCGCAGCCTAACACTAATCCACACCTCCCGCAGCCTTACCCTAAAACTAACCCTAATACTCACCTTGGACATCTGTCGGTATTCTCAGCATCAAGGTTCTGGTATCAGGACTTTGACCGTCAGGATCTTGACTGCTTCCCTTAAACATGCCTGATTTACAGTACATACTGTATGTGTATGAACCTGTAAAGGGCCCCATACACTAATGCGACATGTCCGACCCTCATGTCGCAGGTGATCACCTCGGCAGCCTCCCGGGCGGCGAGATCGCATAAAATACATTGTATGCAGTTCTTTTGCATACAATGGATCTTATGCGATCCCAGCCATTCCTGCGGGGTCGGCCATGATCGTTAATGCAGCACATTCAATCTAGGGGATCCGATCCGATCCTCACGGGAATGCCCATTGGATCGGAAACACCTCCAAAATGCCCGATTTCACCCGATATATATCGGTCCGAATGCCTGAAATTAGATGAAATTGGGCATTATCGTTCTAGTGTATGGGGCCCTTAAGGGTTTTATTCTCCTGTTGGATGAAATGGGTAAACCAGTCAACAGTCACAATAAAATGTATCCAGTGAGTTTACTTTTCAGTCCGCACATAATTTATGGGCCATTTAACGAATGATTGAGAAGCTTTTCAAGTACTGAACTCAGCGGTTGAAAGTCCTCAGTCAGCTGTTCATCCTCTAGAATTATAAGGTTTTTGCGTGGACCTTTTTATCAAGTTCATTGTCCTAGGTAATAATACTGATCCAGATTTTTCTTTTTTTTTTAAACTTTGTCTTTATTTTTCAAAACAAAACATGTACAGTAACGAGTCGCATATAATGTATAAAAAAAAACAGAGCGGTAGCTGTGCACAACAGGATAAGCCTTCAGTCAGTGGTTGCCAAAATCCAGGATATCTAAAGGCAGTAGAAGACCTCTTAGCAAGATAAAATGTGTATGTAAGAGCTGTACTCGAACAACGAGAGAAGTAAAAGAAAAAGGAGGTGGAAATAAAGAAAAGGAGGAGAGGAAAGAGATAATGTTAGTAAGATAAGGGGGATGAGGGAAGAAAAAGGGAAGATATAAGGAAAAATTACTGACAAAACAAAAACATAAGGGAGCAACAATGGGCCCGATTCAGACCCGATCGCTGCTGTGCATTTTCACACAGTGGGCGATCAGCTGTTAACTGCGCATGCGTATGCACTGCAATGCGCAGGCGTGTCGGCAAACAACCGGCAATGCAGGTCAGTGACAGGCTGGTTGCGTTCGCGCGTCGGCAAACAACAACCGGCATCACGGGTCAGCGACAGGCTGGTGCGAAAATTCTAATCGCACAGCCATTCGCATGCTAATTGACAGGAGGAGGTCGTTTGTGAGTGGTAACGGACTGTTTTCTGGGAGAGTCAGGGAAAACTCAGGCATTTCCAAGTGTTTTCAGGGAGGGTGTGTGACGTCAACTCCGGCCCCGATCAGCCTGTTCTTATTGCACTGTAGGAGTAAGTCCTGGGCTGCGCAGAGACTGCACACACTGTTAAAAACCAACCACTGGTGAGTGAGGTGCGAACGGATTTGCAGCTGTCCGCTGACTGATGGATTTTTTTAGCTGCTCCCTCCCCCTAACAGTAAGCCTCCTTACCAACAGCCTAACCCTAACCCTCCCTTCCTGCAGCCTAAGGCCTAAACCTTCCCACAGCCTAACCCTAACCCTCCCTTCCTGCAGCCTAAGACCTAAACCTTCCCACAGCCTAACCCTAACCCTCCCTTCCTGCAGCCTAAGACCTAAACCTTCCCACAGCCTAACCCTAACCTACCCTTGACACTTACGTTTGGGATGTCAGCTGTCGGGATTCTGGCATCTGTATTCCGGCTCCAGGGTTCCGGCATCCTGAGCGCCGGGATGCCAACTGCATCCCCATAAGGGTACTAGACATTTGCTATGAGTTGAGCTCTAATCTGTTTAACAAACAGTACTGAAAATATAATGAAAGGAGTTTCTGTAAAACAAGTTCATAAGATTGAAAAAAAACTGCTTAAGACCCTTCAGATGGGATCTGATTATTACTGACCAATACATTTGTCTTAGTGACCGGTAACAATAACAAAGACTGACAATAGATTTAGTGATCACTTCCAACCTGGATGGGCAATCCTTCGTTGCGTAGCTGTTGCTTTTGCAATGCCTCTCTCGTGGCCATGATGGTGACCTCCTATAGTTACTGGTGTCTAAAGTTGGGGATTCAGCTGCAGTGTCTCCTGGGCCACTCTGACAGCAAGGCAGCATGTGCACAGCGTCGTATGTGATATGATCGCTTTGTCTGGTGCTGTGTACCCATTGTAGTATTGCATACCATCCAAACCAGTTACTTTTTTTTTATGATGATCGCTTTCTAATGTTCTCCACCAACCTGCTTTTTGCGGACATGCACACGTTTTATAGTCTATAGTACTGCCCAGAGCAGCCATCAGGGGGCGACTGGAGTCCCAGGCCCTTATAGAGATGAGGGCCCACTCCTGGCTCCTACAGCCAATACTTGGAGAGCTGCACAGGCAGCGCAAAAACAGCGGGCTGTAACATCACATAGAGGTGGAGCAGTGTGCAGAATTTATTTTTTTGGTGGGGGGGCCATGTCTATTTTGTCAGTCATGGGCCCCACAATTTCTGGTGGCAGCCCTGGTACTGCCCGTTTTGGGTGAGTCACATACACAGTTTTTCTGATCAATACTATTAACGGTATTGGTATTACTATTATACTCTTTCATTAAATATTTCGGTTTACTTACACAGGATGTATATCTGCAGATATGCCAATGTAATAAAACTTTCATCTCTGGTGCCCCCTTGCAGATATAACTGAGGGCCAAGTAAGCACTATGTAGAATACCGTACCTGTCACCAGGTTGTACAGTGCGTTCTTATTTTACTGATGGTTTGACGTGAATCCATAGTTGGTCTGTCATCATATACTATGCTACCTCCTGCTGACAGCTATCCAGGAAACCTGCCTAGGAGAGCGCACAGAGATCAGTCTCTCTCCCGGCCAAATCAGGTCATGAAGGCTCGCTGGTTTTTGAAAAAAAATCTTTATAAGTAGAACCTGGTGGCGGTAATCTAAATGTGACAGTAAGGTAACACTGTTTTGTTTTTTTGGGGACATTGCATAGCCCTAAATTAATACATGCCACGTTGTGCATTGTATCTGACTAAACAGACACTTAAATAACGGACAAGCTCGTTTACAAACATTGCGGCCAATGCAGAGTTGAATGCAAGTTGCCCATAATGGCTCCTGACCTAGATGTGTACTGCTTCATGTACTCGGAGTTGTGCAGATCTCTGCGTACACTCTGCTTTCTCACCATCTTCCGTGCGCACAGGCTTCTGCCCTTTCTCTGATGCAAAGGATATGCCCAAAATCAGGCACTGTTACCCTTCCATACAATTCTGCAGAACCCGCCCTATTGTGCTGCCACGCCCTCTCCAGACCTGTTTAGGTGCAACATTCACTTTCCACGGAAACCAGTTGGCAGCTTCTGCCTATATAGGGCAAAGTAGCGGTCTACGGTGGTTTAGTGCACATATGGCAGCTAAATGCCATATACTGTATGTAAATGAATGATAGTGCAGGCTTTATATTCTTTAAATTTGATCTATTGCACACAACTAAATGCTCTGTGCACCCATTGTCAGGCCTCATTCTGTATATGCAACCTTTTAGCCATGTCCTTTAATGGATCTCTGGATTGATGGAGTAACCCACAGCAGGGGACTGAGGGGTCGACTTACTGTATGGCCTCTTCTCTCCGTGCTCTTTAGGGAATCTGCCAGTCTCGGGTCATATGCCACTTTTGCACTTATTTCATTGAGTGGCCCAGATACAGTAACTGAAGCATCCCTGTAATTGTGTGTACTATTACACCACTGTCAGCATTGTGTTAAGACGCCATGACCAGTAAGGATGAGTTGTATGAACCCCTATATAATTACAATGGGGTTTACCATAGTGGTATTAATTGCTACAGAAATGCAAATGAGAGGTGAATAAAATGAGTAGGAAAGTTCTATCTTGTATACACATTCTTATATAAAACAAACTGCCTTTACTAAAAGGTTTGCAGCCATCCTAAAGGTTTAGACATGCTTCTGCTTGCACTGTCTACACACCAATTGCAAAAATGATTTATTTTGAATATAGAATAAATGAAACAGGTCAACAATGGAAGGGAGTGCCAGACATGTTGGGACTTCGGCCGCCTAAATGTTTGTCTTTATTCTCATTTACATATGTCTTCCAGGGCCAAGCACTGTTCCCCAGTGGTGCTGTTACACATCGAGACATGCTCACTCATTAAATAGGTTTAACGGTGCAATATTATTTAGCTCTTCTACCAAAGGCAAAAAAGCAAAATAATTTCTTCATTAAAAGACTGTAGACTTCAATCCTGTTCATAGATCCCTTGACTTGAAAGCTACCTTGATGCCTTTTAATTATATTGGACCTACCTATTTAAAGTCTTAGATTCATTTGACTTTCCTTTTTAGTTTTCCTCTTTGCTTTTGGGTATTATTCTCCTAGGGTGAGAGCCAGTACAGGCCCCATGTACTTCTGACCACCCACCCTACCAATGTCAAATGTCAGCCCTATTTATATAGTGCACTGCTGCTGGACGATCTTATGGTACTATTCATTACCCATGAAATACAGGCTGCTCCCTCACTACCTTTTCCGACAGATTGAAATGATCCAAACATGAGCTTTTGGATATACAAAATGAGAAACAGTGGCCCTATACATTTTTTTTTTATTGTGAGTCATATATTTTTTTTCATAACTGATTACACCCTTCCCCCCCACACACACATACACTTCCGCCTCCAAGATTTTGCCCAAGTTGCTCCCTACCTCTGTAATTCTCTACCTCTCCCTTTTATACTCCAACTCTCGGCAAATTTTCAAATGGGCTCTCGAGAACCACTTCTTCACCAAACCCAGCCATCTCTAATCCTAACCCATTGCTGCTCCATGCTCGCTGTCCACCCCATGTTTGGCTATCTGGCCCTCCCATTTATAATTTAAGCTCTTACGAGCAGGGACCTCTCCCCTCATGTGCTTTTCCTTCCCTTACTTATACTATCATCTATTCCATACTGCCTATAACGGCTCCTTACCCTTCGTTTCTGCCACCCTGATGATTATTTCAGTGTCATGTCCAATGATGCAGTAATGCTTATAGACCAATGTAGTTGTAATTTACCTGGACTAATTGTCCTGCCAGGGGCTATCCTATTAGCCCTGATAAGCCAGCACAAGCGGCGGCGTATCAGGGCTTCTGATGCTGCACATGACTGCTCCCCCGTCATGTAACTGCTGCCGGTTCAGGGGAAGAGGAAGCTGCAACGCGGCTTCGGCTTCCCCACAGGGGTCTTGACACTGAGTGCCGGCTTCCAGGCTGTGGCACCCTCACTGCAGACTCAGCCTGCTGCAGTGGGCATGGGACACTGCAGGTCGCCACAGCTTCTCTGGGATTTTGTTTAGCCTGCCTCAGGCGAAATCCCCGAAAACAGCGCTGTTTTCAAACGAAAACGGGACAGTTTCTCACGAAAACACACAGGTGTCACTGAACCTGAGTTTTTTTCGGGAGAAAGGGCATTTTTTTTACAGGTGATCTAATAGGGAAAATGCCGATGTTTTGCCGTGGGTAATAGGATACCGCCCATTGACTTTACTGTATGTCGCTGTTTTCTTGTTATCTCATTTATGTGCTTTGCTAGGTGTAGTGGAACACTTCTGGCACTATATATATATATATATATATATATATATATATAGGATAATAATAATTCTTTCATGTTATTACCTAACAATCAGACCTCAGGAGGATGGACCTTGCTGTACTCTTCTACTGTTTGCAGTCCATTTTACCACTTGTGATAACACTGCTGGAGTGCTGACCTGGGATGAGGGTCTTGGTGAGACCCTGGTGATCTGGGCAGTTGTCTATTCTTGTATATGGCTTAAAGTCTCCCTATTTATTTTAACGGATACTCATAGACAGATATACTTGATACATCTCTAGTAAGCTGTTTTTGGTGTGTGATCATCTTATCTACTCCATATGGTTCTCAATATTGATCTTTTTATGTCATTCTGTGGTTCAGCAGTTTATGTTGGACAATATGACAGTTCATCAGGAGAAATGTTGAACATAAATGGTCGCTGGGGAAAGAGGCTGGATTACGCCTGCCACATGGAAACTTACAGCTAGAGTACCTAGTAAAATAAGTGCTTCTTACTTTTGCAGTCTCTAGCTCAGTCACAAGCTAGTGCCGCACCTGCTCTCTCTAGAGCCCCCATCTCTCACACATTGGCATGCGTTTGTAAATACCACTTACAGTTAGTGGTGAACTTCATGCTGTCAGGTTCTGTCGTTTTTACACTACATTCAGGATTTTAGATGGCTGCATGTTTTATTATTGTGTTACGCACACAAACAATTGTATTTTTAAAATCTCAGTTCAATGAAAGGCATTAAACTCCTCATCCCTCCCCCCTCTGACATTAGTGTTCTCTTTCCATGCTATGTCCTTGTGTTTCTATATATTGTAGTGGATCCTAGTTTCACCACTTTGAAGATGCATGTGGTGACAGTATCATTAATGCTCATACTACCGCACTTCCCCCTTTCACCTCACAATAAGGAAACTCATTGGTGGCACGGAACGTTCCTAAGTGATCGGATTAATAGAGAATGGGACTAGAAACCGGCTTTTTAAAGTGCTGTGCAAGGGATCAGTACGAAATCCCGCTGGACGGGATCCCGGCGGTCGAAATACCGACACCGGAATCCCGACCAGCACAATCCCGACTGGGGTGGCGAGCGGAACGCAGCCCCTTGCGGGCACGGTGCCTCGCTATGCTCAGCACACTAATTTATTCTCCCTCTATGGGTGTCGTGGACACCCACGGGGGGAGAATATGTCGGGATTGTGCTGGTCGGGATTCCGGTGTTGGTATTTCGACCGCCGGGATTCCGTCCGCCGGGATGTTGACCGCATCCCCTGTGCAAGTAGTATCCCATTGCGTGCATAGTCCTCTACGAGGGGGACCAGAGCCTGGATGGGAGAGCACTTGGGTCAGTTTCTGTAAAACCACATGAACACAAAACACAACTGTCAGTCGTGATTAAACCTGTTCTGTTACCCCATCAGCCTTTTCTCATCACTATTTCCTGGGGTGAGGATCCATACATCCAGACTTTTATTTGATATTGTTCAAGAATGCGTTCCTAATTTTCAAGATAATCTGGATAATGTCTCAATTTCCACATTTCTCACATTATTCATTTCATATACCATATATAGTCGGGTATTTATCTTATCGTAATCTTTGTTTATAGACGGCAATAGGAAACATATGGGTTAAAGCTTTTGATTTGTGCATTCTTTAATACTGAAATGATAATTAACAGCAGCCCACATAAAACCCCATATTCACCCTTACGTTACAGAGGGGAAAAAAACACAGAGCCGTGCTAAGCAGCATCCTTTACTAGAAATGGCACAATGATTTCCCAATGCAATAAATGTTTTCCTGTATTTCCAACAAACCACAATATCAGAACCGTTCTATACACACCTCATTACACTTATAACTTGTATGCCTTGATTACAAAAGGTGAAAACAGCCTTGCCTAACGAAGGCTTAGATGGCCAGCATCCTGCCACAATGTGAGAAATACCGTACATTATACACACGGGGGAGGCTGCTGTCACTGTATGGCAGAGACCGTACATTATACGCACGAGGGAGGCTGCTGTCACTGTATGGCAGAGACCGTACATTATACGCACGAGGGAGGCTGCTGTCACTGTATGGCAGAGACCATACATTATACACAACGAGGGAGGCTGCTGCAATGTATGGCAGAGACTGTACATTATACACAACGAGGGAGGCTGCTGTCACTGTATGGCAGAGACCGTACATTATGCACACGAGGGAGGCTGCTGTCACTGAATGGCAGAGACCATACATTATACACAACGAGGGAGGCTGCTGCACTGTATGGCAGAGACCGTACATTATACACAACGAGGGAGGCTGCTGTCACTGTATGGCAGAGACCGTACATTATACACACGAGGGAGGCTGCTGTCACTGTATGGCAGAGACCGTACATTATACACACGAGGGAGGCTGCTGTCACTGTATGGTAGGGACCGTACATTATACACAATGAGGGAGGCTGCTGTCACTGTATGGCAGAGACCGTACATTATACACACGAGGGAGGCTGCTGTCACTGTATGGCAGAGACCATACATTATACACAACGAGGGAGGCTGCTGCACTGTATGGCAGAGACCGTACATTATACACAACGAGGGAGGCTGCTGTCACTGTATGGCAGAGACCGTACATTATACACACGAGGGAGGCTGCTGTCACTGTATGGCAGGGGACTGTACATTATACACAACGAGGGAGGCTGCTGTCACTGTATGGCAGAGACCGTACATTATACACACGAGGGAGGCTGCTGTCACTGTATGGCAGAGACCGTACATTATACACACGAGGGAGGCTGCTGTCACTGTATGGCAGGGACCGTACATTATACACAATGAGGGAGGCTGCTGTCACTGTATGGCAGAGACCGTACATTATACACACGAGGGAGGCTGCTGTCACTGTATGGCAGAGACCGTACATTATACACACGAGGGAGGCTGCTGTCACTGTATGGCAGAGACCGTACATTATACACAACGAGGGAGGCTGCTGCACTGTATGGCAGAGACCGTACATTATACACAACGAGGGAGGCTACTGTCACTGTATGGCAGAGACCGTACATTATACACACGAGGGAGGCTGCTGTCACTGTATGGCAGGGACCGTACATTATACACAATGAGGGAGGCTGCTGTCACTGTATGGCAGAGACCGTACATTATACACAATGAGGGAGGCTGCTGTCACTGTATGGCAGGGACGGTACATTATACACACGAGGGAGGCTGCTGTCACTGTGGGGGCAGAGACCGTACATTATACACAACAAGGGAGGCTGCTGTCACTGTATGGCAGAGACCGTACTTTATACACACGAGGGAGGCTGCTGTCACTGTATGGCAGAGATTGTACGTTATACACACGGGGGAGGCTGCTGTCACTGTATGGCAGGGGCCGTACATTATACACATGAGGGAGGCTGCTGTCACTGTATGGCAGGGGCCGTACATTATACACATGAGGGAGGCTGCTGTCACTGTATGGCAGAGACCGTACGTTATACACACGAGGGAGGCTGCTGTCACTGTATGGCAGAGACCGTACATTATACACAACAAGGGAGGCTGCTGTCACTGTAGGGACCGTACGTTATACACATGAGGGAGGCTGCTATCACTATATGGCAGGGGCCGTACGTTATACACGCGAGGGAGGCTGCTGTCACTGTATGGCAGGGGCCGTACATTATACACATGAGGGAGGCTGCTGTCACTGTATGGCAGAGACCGTACGTTATACACACGAGGGAGGCTGCTGTCACTGTATGGCAGAGACCGTACATTATACACAACAAGGGAGGCTGCTGTCACTGTAGGGACCGTACGTTATACACATGAGGGAGGCTGCTATCACTATATGGCAGGGGCCGTACGTTATACACGCGAGGGAGGCTACTGTCACTGTATGGCAGAGACCGTACGTTATACACGCGAGGGAGGCTACTGTCACTGTGGGGCAGGGACCGTACGTTATACACGCGAGGGAGGCTACTGTCACTGTATGGCAGGGGCCGTACGTTATACACGCGAGGGAGGCTACTGTCACTGTGGGGCAGGGACCGTACGTTATACACGCGAGGGAGGCTGCTGTCACTGTATGGCAGGGGCCGTACATTATACACGCGAGGGAGGCTGCTGTCACTGAATGGCAGAGACCGTACGTTATACACACGAGGGAGGCTGCTGTCACTGTATGGCAGGGGCCGTACATTATACACAACAAGGGAGGCTGCTGTCACTGTATGGCAGAGACCGTACATTATACACAACAAGGGAGGCTGCTGTCACTGTAGGGACCGTACGTTATACACATGAGGGAGGCTGCTATCACTATATGGCAGGGGCCGTACGTTATACACGCGAGGGAGGCTACTGTCACTGTATGGCAGGGGCCGTACGTTATACACGCGAGGGAGGCTGCTGTCACTGTATGGCAGGGGCCGTACGTTATACACGCGAGGGAGGCTACTGTCACTGTATGGCAGAGACCGTACGTTATACACGCGAGGGAGGCTACTGTCACTGTGGGGCAGGGACCGTACGTTATACACGCGAGGGAGGCTACTGTCACTGTATGGCAGGGGCCGTACGTTATACACGCGAGGGAGGCTACTGTCACTGTGGGGCAGGGACCGTACGTTATACACGCAAGGGAGGCTGCTGTCACTGAATGGCAGAGACCATACATTATACACAACAAGGAAGGCTGCTGTCACTGTGTGGCAGGGACCCTACATTATACACATGAGGGAGGCTGCTGTCACTGTATGGCAGGGGCCGTACATTATACACATGAGGGAGGCTGCTGTCACTGTATGGCAGGGGCCGTACATTATACACATGAGGGAGGCTGCTGTCACTGTATGGCAGAGACCGTACGTTATACACACGAGGGAGGCTGCTGTCACTGTATGGCAGAGACCGTACATTATACACAACAAGGGAGGCTGCTGTCACTGTAGGGACCGTACGTTATACACGCGAGGGAGGCTGCTGTCACTGTATGGCAGGGGCCGTACATTATACACGCGAGGGAGGCTGCTGTCACTGTATGGCAGGGGCCGTACGTTATACACATGAGGGAGGCTGCTGTCACTGTATGGCAGGGACTGTACATTATACACATGAGGGAGGCTGCTGTCACTGTATGGCAGGGGACATACGTTATACACACGAGGGAGGCTGCTGTCACTGTGGGGCAGGGGCCGTACATTATACACACGAGGGAGGCTGCTGTCACTGTGGGGCAGGGGCCGTACGTTATACACGCGAGGGAGGCTGCTGTCACTGTGGGGCAGGGGCCGTACATTATACACACGAGGGAGGCTGCTGTCACTGTGGGGCAGGGACCGTACGTTATACACAATGAGGGAGGCTGCTGTCACTGTGGGGCAGGGGCCGTACATTATATACACGAGGGAGGCTGCTGTCACTGTGGGGCAGGGACCGTACGTTATACACAATGAGGGAGGCTGCTGTCACTGTATGGCAGGGACCGTACATTATACACATGAGGGAGGCTGCTGTCACTTTATGGCAGGGGCCGTACAATATACACATGAGGGAGGCTGCTGTCACTGTGGGGCAGGGACCGTATGTTATACACGCGAGGGATGCTACTGTCACTGTATGGCAGGGGCCGTACATTATACACATGAGGGAGGCTGCTGTCACTGTATGGCAGGGGCCGTACGTTATACAAGCGAGGGAGACTGCTGTCACTGTGGGGCAGGGGCCGTACATTGGCCCTCATTCCGAGTCGTTCGCTCGGTAAATTTCATCGCATCGCAGTGATTTTCTGCTTAGTACGCATGCGCAATGTCCGCACTGCGACTGCGCCAAGTAATTTTGCAATGAAGATAGTATTTTTACTCACGGCTTTTTCTTCGCTCCGGCGATCGTAATGTGATTGACAGGAAATGGGTGTTACTGGGCGGAAACAGGCCGTTTTATGGGCGTGTGGGAAAAAACCCTACCGTTTCCGGAAAAAACGCGGGAGTGGCTGGAGAAACGGAGGAGTGTCTGGGCGAACGCTGGGAGTGTTTATGACGTCAACCCAGGAACGACAAGCACTGAACTGATCGCAGATGCCGAGTAAGTCTGAAGCTACTCTGAAACTGCTAAGAAGTTTGTAATCGCAATATTGCGAATACATCGTTCGCAATTTTAAGAAGCTAAGATACACTCCCAGTAGGCGGCGGCTTAGCGTGTGCAATACTGCTAAAATCGCCTTGCGAGCGAACAACTCGGAATGACCTCCATTATACACACGAGGGAGGCTGCTGTCACTGTGGGGCAGGGACCGTACATTATACACATGAGGGAGGCTGCTGTCACTGTATGGCAGGGGCCGTACATTATACACACAAGGGACGCTGCTGTCACTGTGGGGCAGGGACCGTACATTATACACACGAGGGAGGCTGCTGTCACTGTGGGGCAGGGACCGTACGTTATACACACGAGGTAGGCTGCTGTCATTGTATGGTAGGGAACACACATTATATAAAAAGCGCGATTTACGTCACCACCCCTTCAATCTGACCCCCCCATATAAGAAGTCAGCGTGTATGCCTGTTTGTTAATATCATAGTCATCCTTTCTATTAGTTGTATAGGTAGCTCAGCTAAATTGTTGAATACAAGCAATAGCTCCAAACTTTCATTTCTTTTGGATTTTGCCAGTACAAATAATTACCATCCTCCGTGACCTCCTTTAAAATAGAATGATCTGGTCAGAGCAAAGATGGATATTTTAGTTGTGTGGAAGTTCATAACATTTATACATTTTCCGTGCTCTGTAATACATATGGGAGGAGCACCTGCTTAAAGCAGACATCTCGTTGCCAGACCACAAAGCTAGAAGCATGTGCCAAACTCCAGGGAGTTGTCTGCTCCGTGTCAAAGACAACACCCTACACTGCCTCTGCTCTGCAAAGCTCTTACAGCAGAGCACGGCTTACAGCAGAGCCCAGCAGTTTGGTGCAGGCTTAGGCTGCCTGTGACTCTTCGCCAGTTGCAGAACTACAAGTGCCAGCATGCCCAGGCAGCCTCTGGTTGCCTACTTCTGGTGCAGAGTTGCAAATAGCAACAAAACTAACTTTTTGGAGACCTTACTCCCTCAAATGTATTTCTTTCTTAATAAGGTTACCAGCCAATATAATTATTGCAAATGGCCTTTTATGAACTAGAGTCTCAGCCTTTAGACTGTTCAAAAATATTTTCCGTCTCAGCCTTGTTTTTATTTGGTTAAATTTGGAGCGCCCCAAAGCAGGAATGTTTTCCCTTCGCTTCAAGCCCCCGCGTTAGCAAGTGCTGACTTCTGAAGTGTGTCTTAAAATAAAAAATAAAGGGTGAAGGGGGAAGGGAAGGGGATGGGGGTTACTGTTTGATATGACTATAGGGAATAAAGCTTTATTATTCAAATGGCCCAGGGGGTTGAAAGTTAACGCGGCTCTTCTCTGTAGTATTAGAAATGTCTTCTTTTTTCTTTAGTCCATGAAGATTGTAATGTGAAGTGTTTGCAAAGTGCAACATTATGCTTTATAATATACATTTATTAAGATATTTGTGTTTCTGTTTTTTATGGATGTTGTCTTGGCAGTGGACATCTCCCAATGTAAAACTCCTTGTGGACGGACGGCGTTAAAATACGGATATTAGTTTGGGGACACAGTTTTCCTGCTGATAATAAAGCTAATTTGTGTTGAGAATAGAAAGTCACTGAAAAGTTAGGTTACTTTATAAGTGCACAAAGCTGCGCTGATGACATCACAACTCACCATTGTACAACTGTATAACATACAGTATATTAACAGTCCTTGTATATTTTATATTATTTTAAAGCGTTTAAGCTGGGTAGACACCTGTCAGACATGATCAATCATGAGCCACAATTTTTTTTTCCCCTGGAGAAGCTGAAATGATCCTATGAACATTCAATTTCCAGTATATACACTACTCAGCTATTGTTCGTACGGGTATGTGAATGATAATTATCCCCTAAAGATGGTTACTTGACATAAGTGCACTATGACAGACTGATCTGTGCCGACACTAACTTTGCAGCACATAATCAGCTCATCATTGCCGACGTACGTCACGCAGCAGTCCAGATCAGAGGAACAGATCCGACTGATTTTGAAACGATTGTCGGCTGTACAGCCCGATTATTGCACATTATGTTACTCATGTTAATATTTTATCATGTCTTAAACTTATGGCTTCAAGACTGCTTTTGTCCCCGTTAGTAAATGACGTCAATCTGGCGCAGACATAGGGGCTTATTAGAAGTTGGTAGCATTTGCACATCTAACATACGTAGGACAAGATATTCAGAAAGAAAACATACTGTATAGTACTTAAGTATTCGTGTGGAGTTCATCTCAAGATGCCTCCATTTTAAACATTAGTATCTGCCCCAGATGTACACTATATCATTGATGTATATTATTAATGCCTCGTGATAGTATAGAGATGTGGCTTGTCCCTATTGTACACAATGTAATAATGTAAAGGAAAGGTCATATACAAAGAGAAAATTACAGTTATTAATAAAGCCAAAAGTAAATTTTCCAGATAAAATACAGCCTAATTAAATACAAACCCAACCATATCTGTTTACGTCTTTCATGATTGGATGGAAATATTTGCTGCAATAAAACAAATAAAAATATCAACTAAAGGGGGATACACACTAGGCGATTTCAGCCTAAAAAATCAACGATAACGACATACATGTCGTTATCGTTTTTTTTAGGGTTATGTCGTCCAGTGTGTGGGGGCAATATTGGTGAACGATGCACGCTTCCGCACGTCGTTCAGCGATCACCAGTATTGAGCTGACATGCAGCTTAACCCGTCAATGTTGGGCTGGGCTGCATGTCCGGGAATGTGACGTCACTGATTGTTATCGTTAAACGATAACGTTCAGTGTGTATGCGCTGTATCATTGAACGTTCATTGCCGGCATTCCTGTATCGGCTAGTGTGTACCCCCATTAAGGGCAGTTATGCACTGTGCAATTATCAGTCCAATCAACCAATTTTTGGCTGATTAGGCCAATAATTGCAGTGCTTCTGGCCACAGACAACCATGTGGCAGATATCTCTTTCAGGCATGACAATTCTTCCAGCATGCCCGACAGATGTGATCACCATCAGACAGGCAGACCAGTTACCTGCGAATGCATAGCAATGTCTGTCAGTTTGATGTTGAATCTGATCTTGCAGTATTCGGACAGCCTAAATAATACAACAGCGCTGGGTATGAAATGCCGGCGGTCATAATACCATCCGTGGCATCCTGATGGTGGGAATCCCGACAGGGGAAAGGTAAGTATACTTACCCTTCCCCAATGCCATCCTAAGCCTCCCTACCCGCAGCCTAAACCCTACACCCCCCACTTCCCCCGCAGCCAACCCTAACCCTTCCTGGTGGCAGGTAACACTAACCCACGCTGGTGGCAGGTAACCCTAACTTACCCCCCCTCCCCCGCAGCCTAACCCACCCTGGTGGCAGGTACCCCTAACATACCCCCGTCCCCCCTCCCCGCAGCCTAACCCACCCTGGTGACAGGTAACCCTAACTTACCCCACCTCCCCCGCAGCCTAACCCACCATGGTGGCAGGTACCCCTAACATACCCCGTCCCCCCTCCCCGCAGCCTAACCCACCCTGGTGACAGGTAACCCTAACTCCCCCCCTCGCAGCTACTTCTGAGGAAGCTGGACGACCTAGTCCAGGGAAACGCGTTAAGGCCTATGCTGAGGAACTTTTGCACTTTCTACCATTTAAGACTGATCTGGATAAGTACTTTTGCGTCCCTATTGGAATACAAATAAAACCGCAGATACCTCCTGTGTCGAGTACTTCCAGCAATTCATGGAAACCCCTTCAATCACCTACACAGACGAATACTAAGAGTCATCTTTCCGTGGAACTGTGAATGAGGTATATTTAGGGTATTACCAGCTGACTGTGCTTTATACTGCTATTCAAGGAGGAGCGAATTTCCATTTAAGTCCGGGATCTTTTAAATTAATGGTATAGTTCCTATCAGCAAAATCTATCATTCTGACTATCTCAGAGCCATTTAGGATTAACTAATGTTTTTCGTATTTTATAATTTTATTTATATGCTATTACCGACTATTCAGTCTTTACTATGGTTCTAGAATTGTTTTAATATATATACTTTTATTGTATATTAAAAAATAAGAATAAAGATACTAATTAACTGATCCAATTGTTTCTTATCAATACATTGGTCAAACGACTCATAGCGCTGGTATTTTTGCTTTATTTATACCTAATCCCTTGGGGTCTGACAAACCCCTTCCAGCAGCTGTGACTATTCAGTGGGTCTATATATTTTACCTTTTTCACTGGTGACAGGTAACCCTAACTTACCCCCCCTCCCCGCAGCCTAACCCACCCTGGTGGCAGGTTACCCTAACATACCCCCTCCCCGCAGCCTAACCCACCCTGGTGGCAGGTAACCCTAACATACCCCCATCCCCACAGCCTAACCTTCCCCTCACAGCATAAACTTCCCCACTCCCCTGCGGCTTGCCTCTCCGGCGGTCCGTCATATGTTTGTTCGGGATATCAGCGGTGGGTTTGTGATCCTTGCCGGGATGCCGTCACCGGTATTCCAAGCAGTGTCTGCATTCCAGTGGCTGCATTCCTGTTGCCAGGATCCTCATTGGATCCCAAATATAGCTGCCATACTAATGCTTTAAGTACTACCAGCTGGATGGGTCAATATGTATTCGACCAATCAGGAGCAGCTTGATAGTGCTGCTAATAATCAACTTTGTGTATCACTGATCCAGCCCTCCTGTGTCTGTGAGAGCAGGGCTGCTTCCTAAAGGGAGGTGCAGGGAATTAATATTTAAGCATAACTTGGTTCAAATGATGTGCATGGAGGGAAAGATGAAAATCTACTTGAGGTTAACAAAGGTTTTATTACAGCTACAAAATTGCAGCTTTTTTAAAGCCTACAGCAATCACTTATAATACTCCTTTTATTTGGATTACATAACATTTTATGTAAGCTGTGGAGTGAAAAACGCTCATGTGACACAAATTCTAATGTTCTTAATGTTAATATAATTTCTCTGACGTCCTAGTGGATGCTGGGTACTCCGTAAGGACCATGGGGAATAGACGGGCTCCGCAGGAGACTGGGCACTCTTTAAAGAAAGATTAGGTACTATATCTGGTGTGCACTGGCTCCTCCCTCTATGCCCCTCCTCCAGACCTCAGTTAGAATCTGTGCCCGGCCAGAGCTGGAAGCACTTAGTGGGCTCTCCTGAGCTCACTAAAAAATAAAGTATTTGTTAGGTTTTTTATTTTCAGTGAAATCTGCTGGCAACAGACTCACTGCTACATGGGACTTAGGGGAGAGAAGCAAACCTACCTGCTTGCAGCTAGCTTGTGCTTCTAAGGCTACTGGACACCATTAGCTCCAGAGGGATCGAACACAGGGCCCGACCTCGATCGTCCGTTCCCGGAGCCGCGCCGCCGTCCCCCTTGCAGAGCCAGAAGACGGAAGATTCCAGAGAAAATCGGCGGCTGAAGACTCCGGTCTTCAATAAGGTAGCGCACAGCACTGCAGCTGTGCGCCATTGCTCCCACAGCACACCACACGCTCCGGTCACTGGTGGGTGCAGGGCGCTGGGGGGGGGGGGGGGCGCCCTGGGCGGCAATTTGTATACCTTACTTGGCAAAATGCACATAATACAGTTCTAAACTGTATATGTGCCTAATCCCCCGCCATAAATATTATAAAAAAAGCGGGAGAAGCCCGCCGCTGAAGGGGCGGGGCTATCTTCCTCAGCACAGCCAGCGCCATTTTTTCTTCACAGCTCCGCTGGAAGGACGCTCCCCAGGCTCTACCCTGCAGTATACACTACGGAAAGGGTAAAAAAGAGAGGGGGGGCACATAAATTTAGACGCAATTGTGATAATAAGCAGCTATTGGGGGGAAAATTCACTTTGTATTAGTGTAAATCCCTCTGTTATATAGCGCTCTGGTGTGTGCTGGCATACTCTCTCTCTGTCTCCCCAAAGGACTTTGTGGGGTCCTGTCCTGAGTCAGAGCATTCCCTGTGTGTGTGTGCGGTGTGTCGGTACGGCTGTGTCGACATGTTTGATGAGGACGCTTACGTGGAGGCGGAGCAGGAGCCGATAAGTGTGATGTCGCCCCCTGCGGGGCCGACACCAGAGTGGATGGATATGTGGAAGGTATTAACCGACAGTGTCAACTCCTTGCATAGAAGGTTCGATGACGTAACAGCTTTGGGACAGCCGGCATCTCAGCCCGCACCTGCCCAGGCATCTCAGAGGCCGTCAGGGGCTCAAAAACGCCCGCTACCTCAGATGGCTGACACAGATGTCGACACAGAGTCTGACTCCAGTGTCGACGAGGATGAGACAAATGTACAATCCACAAGGGCCATCTGATGCATGATTACGGCAATGAAAAATGTGTTGCACATTTCTGACATTAACCCGGTTACCACAAAAAAGGGTATTATGTTTGGGGAGAAAAAGCAGCCAGTGACTTTTCCCCCATCTGATGAGTTAAATGAATTGTGTGAAGAAGCGTGGGGTTCCCCAGATAAGAAACTAGTGATTTCTAAGCGGTTACTAATGGCGTACCCTTTCCCGCCAACGGATAGGTTACGCTGGGAGACATCCCCTAGGGTGGACAAGGCGCTCACACGCTTATCAAAAAGGTGGCACTGCCGTCTTAGGATACGGCCGCCTTAAAGGAGCCTGCAGATAGAAAGCAGGAGGCTATCCTGAAGTCTGTGTATACACACTCAGGTACTATACTGAGACCTGCTATTGCTTCAGCATGGATGTGTAGTGCTGCAGCAGCATGGTCTGATTCCCTGTCAGATAACATTGATTCCCTTGACAGGGATACTATTTTGCTAACCATAGAGCATATTAAAGACGTAGTCTTATATATGAGGGATGCACAGAGGGACATTTGCCAGCTGGCATCTAGAATGAATGCAATGTCCATTTCTGCCAGAAGAGTATTATGGACTCGGCAGTGGACAGGTGATGCTGATTCTAAAAGGCACATGGAAGTTTTGCCTTATAAGGGTGAGGAATTGTTTGGGGACGGTCTCTCGGACCTCGTGTCCACAGCAACAGCTGGGAAGTCGACTTTTTTACCTCAGGTTCCCTCACAGCCTAAGAAAGCACCGTATTATCAAGTACAGTCCTTTCGGCCCCAGAAAGGCAAGCGGGTCAGAGGCGCGTCCTTTCTGCCCAGAGGCAGGGGTAGAGGGAAAAAGCTGCACCAGACAGCCAGTTCCCAGGAACAAAAATCCTCCCCTGCTTCCACTAAGTCCACCGCATGACGCTGGGGCTCCACGGGTGGAGCCAGGTGCGGTGGGGGCCCGTCTCCGGAACTTCTGCGACCAGTGGGTTCGTTCACAGGTGGATCTCTGGGTTCTACAAGTGGTATCTCAGGGATACAAGCTGGAGTTCGAGACATCTCCCCCTCGCCGTTACCTCAAATCAGCCTTGCCAGCTACTCCCAAGGAAAGGGAGGTAGTACTGGCGGCAATTCACAAGCTGTACCTCCAGCAGGTGATAATCAAAGTTCCCCTCCTTCAACAGGGACGGGGATACTATTCCACAATGTTTGTGGTACCGAAACCAGACGGTTCGGTGAGACCCATTCTGAAATCCTTGAACACTTATATAAGGAAGTTCAAGTTCAAAATGGAATCGCTCAGGGCGGTTATTGCAAGCCTGGAAGAGGGGGATTTTATGGTATCACTGGACATCAAAGATGCTTACCTACATGTCCCCATTTACCAACCTCACCAGGAGTACCTCCGATTTGTGGTACAGGAATGCCATTACCAATTCCAGACGTTGCCGTTTGGTCTGTCCACGGCACCGAGGGTATTTACCAAGGTAATGGCCGAAATGATGATACTCCTTCGAAAGAAGGGAGTTATAATTATTCCGTACTTGGACGATCTCCTTATAAAGGCGAGGTCCATGGAGCAGTTGTTGGTCGGAGTAGCACTATCTCAGGAAGTGCTACAACAGCACGGCTGGATTCTGAATATCCCAAAGTCGCAGCTGGTTCCTACGACGCGTCTGCTGTTCTTGGGTATGATTCTGGACACAGAACAGAAGAAGGTGTTTCTCCCGGAGGAGAAGGCCAAGGAGTTGTCATCTCTGGTCAGAGACCTCCTGAAACCAAAACAGGTGTCGGTGCATCACTGCACGCGAGTCCTGGGAAAGATGGTAGCTTCTTACGAAGCAATTTCCTTCGGCAGGTTCCATGCATGGATCTTTCAGTGGGATCTGTTAGACAAGTGGTCCGGATCGCATCTTCAGATGCATCGGTTGATCACCCTGTCCCCGAGGGCCAGGGTGTCTCTGCTGTGGTGGCTGCAGAGTGCTCATCTTCTCGAGGGCCACAGATTCGGCATTCAGGACTGGGTCCTGGCGACCACGGATGCAAGCCTCCAAGGTTGGGGGGCAGTCACTCAGGGAAGAAACTTCCAAGGACAATGGTCGAGTCAGGAGACTTCCCTACACATAAATATTCTGGAACTATGGACCATTTACAATGCCCTAAGTCAAGCAAAACCAGCCGGTGCTGATTCAGTCAGACAACATCACGGCGGTCGCCCATGTAAACCGACAGGGCGGCACAAGAAGCAGGATGGCAATGGCAGAAGCCACAAGGATTCTCCGATGGGCGGAGAATCACGTGATAGCACTGTCAGCAGTGTTCATTCCGGGAGTGGACAACTGGGAAGCAGACTTCCTCAGCAGGCACGACCTCCACCCGGGAGAGTGGGGACTTCATCCAGAAGTCTTCCAGCTGATTGTAAATCGTTGGGAAAGGCCACAGGTGGACTTGATGGCGTCCCGCCTCAACAAAAAGATAAAAAGATATTGCGCCAGGTCAAGGGACCCTCAGGCGATAGCTGTGGACGCTCTAGTGACACCGTGGGTGTACCAGTCGGTTTATGTGTTCCCTCCTCTTCCTCTCATACCAAAGTTACAGAGGATAATAAGAAAGAGAGGAGTAAGAACTAGACTCATCGTTCCGGATTGGCCAAGAAGAACTTGGTACCCGGAACTACAAGAAATGATCTCAGAGGACCCTTGGCCTCTGCCGCTCCGACAGGACCTGCTACAGCAAGGGCCCTGTCTGTTCCAAGACTTAACGCGGCTGCGTTTGACGGCATGGCGGTTGAACGCCGGATTCCTGATGGAAAAGGGCATTCCGGTTGAAGTCATTTCTACGCTGATAAAAGCTAGGAAGGATGTGACAGCAAAACATTATCACCGCATATGGCGAAAATATGTTGCTTGGTGTGAGGCTATGAAGGCCCCAACAGAGGAATTTCAGCTGGGTCGATTTCTGCACTTCCTACAGTCAGGAGTGACTATGGGCCTAAAATTGGGATCCATAAAAGTCCAGATTTCGGCCCTGTCAATTTTCTTTCAAAAAGAACTGGCTTCACTGCCTGAAGTTCAGACGTTTGTTAAGGGAGTGGTGCATATTCCGCCCCCTTTTGTGCCTCCAGTGGCACCTTGGGATCTCAACGTAGTGTTGGATTTCCTAAAATCACATTGGTTTGAGCCACTTCTGACCGTGGAGTTGAAGTATCTCACGTGGAAAGTGGTCATGCTTTTGGCCTTGACTTCGGCTAGGCGTGTGTCAGAATTGGCGGCTTTGTCATGTAAAAGCCCTTATCTGATTTTCCATATGGACAGGGCAGAATTGAGGACTCGTCCCCAATTTCTCCCTAAGGTGGTATCAGCGTTTCATTTGAACCAACCTATTGTGGTGCCTGCGGCTACTCGGGACTTGGAGGATTCCAAGTTGCTGGACGTAGTCCGGGCCCTGAAAATCTATGTTTCCAGGATGGCTAAAGTCAGAAAAACTGACTCGCTGTTTATCCTGCATGCACCCAAGAAGCTGGGTGCTCCTGCTTCTAAGCAGACTATTGCTCGCTGGATCTGTAGCACGATTCAACTTGCACATTCTGCGGCTGGACTGCCGCATCCTAAATCAGTAAAAGCCCATTCCACGAGGAAGGTGGGCTCTTCTTGGGCGGCTGACCGAGGGGTCTCGGTTTTACAACTTTGCCGAGCTGCTGCCTGGTCGGGATCAAACACGTTTGCAAAATTCTACAAGTTTGATACCCTGGCTGAGGAGGACCTTGAGTTTGCTCATTCGGTGCTGCAGAGTCATCCGCACTCTCCCGCTCGTTTGGGAGCTTTGGTATAATCCCCATGGTCCTTACGGAGTACCCAGCATCCACTAGGACGTCAGAGAAAATAAGAATTTACTCACCGGTAATTCTATTTCTCGTAGTCCGTAGTGGATGCTGGGAGCCCGTCCCAAGTGCGGACTTCTGCAATACTTGTATATAGTTATTGCTTAACTATAGGGTTATTGTTCTGAGCCATCTGTTGAATGAGGCTCAGCTGTTGTTCATACTGTTAACTGGGTTTAGTTATCACAAGTTGTACGGTGTGATTGGTGTGGCTGGTATGAGTCTTACCCTGGATTCCAAATCCTTTCCTAGTAATGTCAGCTCTTCCGGGCACAGTTTCCCTAACTGAGGTCTGGAGGAGGGGCATAGAGGGAGGAGCCAGTGCACACCAGATATAGTACCTAATCTTTCTTTAAAGAGTGCCCAGTCTCCTGCGGAACCCGTCTATTCCCCATGGTCCTTACGGAGTACCCAGCATCCACTACGGACTACGAGAAATAGAATTACCGGTGAGTAAATTCTTATTTTTTTCACAAACCTAAAGTGAAGAGAGATGTGAAGGATTTTATAATGTCACTTGGTATGAACCATGATATATACATATACCGTACAAAGTGGCCTTAGATCATGTGTGTTTTTTGTTTTTTTGTTTTTGTTTTCCTAATAGAGATTCCAGTACTATTTATACCTACCTGCCCATGATCTCAAGTCCATCCCATGTTTTTACGTTTTGTCCCTGGACATTCGTATCAGTGCAAATGTTCCTATTTTTCAAATCTGACCAACTGCACAGTACATTGTTTTTCTCTATGCAAGATGAATTCTGTACCATCATTTCTTTTCTTTTTTTTTTTACAATATGTCTATTGAAGGTCAAAGCAGAACACAGTCCAATAGAAAAACACACAAATTAGATAATACATATTGAGGCATTAAGTCCGAAACCAGCAGAGTTGAGTGAATAGTGGTGCGAAAGGCTAGAACGACCAACAACATGTAATATGTGTCACTGCAAAACCCAATTTTCATTTTTATCAACAAAGGAATCGTCTAGAAACATAGGAACGTACCATCATTTCTTACTGTCAGTGTATATTTGTTGAAAATGTCTATTTAAAATAGGGAAAAAAATGAGATCATTCTCCCATTGCTAAGCATAATATAGTATGTTGGTGATGGTGGAGCTCCAAGTTACATCTGAACCATATTGTACATAACCTACATGTATGAACTTGCTCATCACTAAATACATGAAAAATGTTTTATAGGTGTATACACACGGTGAGATAGTGACTATGCCCGATTTTGACTATGTGATTTCCGTTGAACTCCTCCAGAGCCCGGAAGCACCGATTTTGTTTATCTGTACTTTCTATTTTGACTATGTGCGATTTTGACTAAGTGCCAATTTTGACTATATAGTAAAGACTGAGTTGCCCGCACAGTCTATTTTTTTCTTGCGATACAGATCCTGCGGGGCCGTGCATCGGTATCAAACTGTGTACACATAGTGCGATTTGCACTAATTTACCTTATGATTTTGACTATATAGTCTAAATTGTACGGTTACATCGCACTGTGTGTATGCACCTTTAGACTGTTGCCAGTGATGCATGGGGATGCCCCTGGAGTTCTGTCTTGCTCGGAGTCCAGCCTCAGGCTATCAGGGGTAGATTCTATTGGCTATGAGCTCCTCCATACATGGCTAATTGATGCAGCTATATTTAAACCCAGTGCTTGTGTAACGACCGTACGATGCCATCTCAATATGGATAGTGGACTGTCTGGAATCTAGTCTCTAGCTAGCCTGTGTCAGGTTTCCTATATGCACTCTTGCATTACTAACCCAGTCTGTCAATTCAATGACAGAGGGATTATTAAACAGGGCTCCTAAAAAGCTGCTGAAGGTGGCCGACCATGATGGCACTTTGTATATTATTTGTTTCTAAATAAAATCTAAAATAACTGAGCGTATGTTATAGGCGAATCAGGTCACAATGATATTACATTAAGATACAGCCTACCATGTGTATTATTTCCAGTTCCAGGCAAATTAGGTTAGGTTGTTATAAAAGCGCAAGTAAAGCTGGACTGAATGCAGCGGAGCGCAGAGATAATAGTTTATATTACAGCAATAGAAGTCAGGTTAATACTGAAAATGTGTTTTACCTTAGTGATTCATTTTGAACAGTTGCACATTTAAGATTTTATTTGCACATTAAGAAGCGAGGAAAGGGAGAATGGGCATGCTGTGTTTCCCTGGAGGATCTGCTTAATGCACCTCATTTTCTAGACTGCCCCCAAACCGGGTTCCTCTTTCCTAAAAAGACCTTTGAATTGGAGAGTGGACTCCTAACTTCCCAACAACTTTCACAAAGGCACCGACCTTCAGAGATGTTCCTTCTGATGTCGAGACAGTTTAGATAAATACATAGGTTTGGTGTGGTGTATTAAGTTGACAATCAAAATTGTGGACATCTACAATGTCAACACCGCCGGAATGTTTACAGTGGGCATGTCGACAGTGACCTTGAATGTAAAGGTAGCTCTAATTGTGGCCTAACCCTAATGTAACCCTAAACCTACAATCAGCTGTTGATATTTACAGTGTCGACATTACATCTGTGTCAACATTCTGACAGCATACCATATTACTTTTGATACCTTCTCTGCAACCTGCTTTAAATAGAGTTTGAAATAGGGACCATGCAGGATTCATGTACAGGTTTGCATACACAGAGGAACATGTTTGAACCCTGTAATTACAATTGCATTTACTTTCTCCGTGTTGCTTTAGGTGGTCATTCCGAGTTGATCGCAGCCAGCAACTTTTTGTTGCTGCTGCGATCAAATAATCCACGCCTATTGGGGGAGTGTATTTTAGCTTAGCAGGGCTGTGAACGCTTGTGCAGCCCTGCTAAGCTAAAAAAAATTCAAGCAAAACTAGACTAGCCCTGGACATACACCCTGTGCGACGATCTGTGCGATGGTGGGGCCAGCTTTGACGTTAGACATCTGCCCTCTGTTGTCCTGAACACGCCTGCGTTTTCAAATCCACTCCCCGAAAACGGCTGGAAACGCTTTGGTGCCACCCAGGAACGCCTTCTTCCTGTCCATCTTCTTGCGGTCAGCTCTGCGACCGCTTTGTTCGTTCTTCCGGATGTAACCCGGCAACCCCTGTCGCTGGGTAACGTTGCGCACGCACAGTGCGTCTGCCGCGCATGCGCATTCCGGACCCGTTCGCACTGCAGCGACAAACCGCTGCATGCGAACGGGTCGGAATGACCCCTTTAGTTCAGTGATGCTTATTGTAACCCCCCCCCCCCCCATATATAGCACAATGAATACAGTTTGGCACTATGCATTACGGTTGCCTGGTTGAGTAGACATTAGCTTGCTGGCATACATGCGTCCATATTGTGGGGACCATCAATAGGTAAACTGGGAAAGCTTCCAAGACACCTCATGTTTACATCATCAGAAAGGAGGACATAAAACAGCTCCTCTCGAAAATCCTTCTTTATTGGCATTCCCATACTGTAATTGTAAAGCTTTTTTTTTTTCGTCCTAATTTTTGCGATGGCATTGTGCCATCGTATAACAGGCATGTACCGTTGAATTTGTTTTGGGAGCTGAAGAGAAAAATACATTATGGCAAGAGATCAGATTCTAAAATAAGTCAGGCTATAAGGAATGAAAAAGCCTCCTGTTTTGTGATCTACTGGGAGACATATATTTTTTCATATGTTTCCTTTGTACGGTTTCAAAACTGTGATTAAAGGAAGCTGTAACCTAAGGAATAGGATTGAAGCTTGCAGTGTACCCTGGAAACGCAGAACATAAGCTGTATTTTCCAGCAAGCAGGGATCTATTTCTTTGCTGTATTAGAAGGGGGTGCCAAAGGGCACATGCTGAATGGCTATGGTTACATTTTTCTCGAAGCTCTGTTTTGTTTCAGTTGTCTTAGATCGGCACGTCTATACTTGTTTCTTGTCTTTATCAGAATTTCTTATTTCAAACAAGAGACAAAACATTTAAAAAGTTTATTACAGCATAACAGATCCTACTTACCTACGGCATAAGCTTATATGAACATTAGTTCTCTTGTATTCATATAGGTTGGTTAATCTGTGAATTACGTGAATTGATTTTAAAATGTACGCTAGGTAAATACGGCAGCTTTAATAAAAAAAATAAAAAAAAAGGGTAAGAATTTTTTTAAAGGGTAATTTTCCTTAAAATATGTTTTATCCTTATTAAGATAGTCTGAGAACGGCGACGTAATGGAATAACTGCTGAAATTTTATTTCTCTATCGTCCTAAGTGGATGCTGGGGTTCCTGAAAGGACCATGGGGAATAGCGGCTCCGCAGGAGACAGGGCACAAAAAAGTAAAGCTTTACTAGGTCAGGTGGTGTGCACTGGCTCCTCCCCCTATGACCCTCCTCCAGACTCCAGTTAGATTTTGTGCCCGAACGAGAAGGGTGCAATCTAGGTGGCTCTCCTAAAGAGCTGCTTAGAGAAAGTTTAGTTTAGGTTTTTTTCTTTACAGTGAGTCCTGCTGGCAACAGGATCACTGCAACGTGGGACTTAGGGGGAAAGTAGTAAACTCACCTGCATGCAGAGTGGATTTGCTGCTTGGCTACTGGACACCATTAGCTCCAGAGGGATCGAACACAGGCCCAGCCGTGGAGTCCGGTCCCGGAGCCGCGCCGCCGACCCCCTTGCAGATGCTGAAGCGTGAAGAGGTCCGGAAACCGGCGGCTGAAGACTCCTCAGTCTTCATAAGGTAGCGCACAGCACTGCAGCTGTGCGCCATTTTCCTCTCAGCACACTTCACTGGGCAGTCACTGAGGGTGCAGAGCGCTGGGGGGGGGCGCTCTGAGAGGCAAATATAAACCTTATACAAGGCTAAAAATACCTCACATATAGCCCATAGGGGCTATATGGAGATATTTAACCCCTGCCTGACTGGAAAAATAGCGGGAGAAGAACCCGCCGAAAAAGGGGCGGGGCCTATCTCCTCAGCACACGGCGCCATTTTCTGTCACAGCTCCGCTGGTCAGAACGGCTCCCAGGTCTCTCCCCTGCACTGCACTACAGAAACAGGGTAAAACAGAGAGGGGGGGCACATTAATGGCTATATATATATATATTAAAGCAGCTATAAGGGAGCACTTAATATAAGGATATCCCTTGTATATATAGCGCTTTGTGGTGTGTGCTGGCAGACTCTCCCTCTGTCTCCCCAAAAGGGCTAGTGGGTCCTGTCTTCATTAGAGCATTCCCTGTGAGTTTGCGGTGTGTGTCGGTACGTGGTGTCGACATGTATGAGGACGATATTGGTGTGGAGGCGGAGCAATTGCCAAATATGCAGATGTCACCCCCCAGGGGGTCGACACCAGAATGGATGCTTTTATTTGTGGAATTACGTGATGGTTTATCTTCCCTTAAACAGTCAGTTGAGGACATGAGGCGGCCGGACAATCAATTAATGCCTGTCCAGGCGCCTCAAACACCGTCAGGGGCTGTAAAACGCCCTTTGCCTCAGTCGGTCGACACAGACCCAGACACGGGCACTGATTCCAGTGACGACGGTAGAAATTCAAACGTATTTTCCAGTAGGGCCACACGTTATATGATTTTGGCAATGAAGGAGACGTTACATTTAGCTGATACTACAGATACCGTAAAACAGGGTATTATGTATGGTGTGAAAAAACTACAAACAGTTTTTCCTGAATCAGAAGAATTAAATGACGTGTGTGATGAAGCGTGGGTTGCTCCTGATAAAAAGTTGATAATTTCAAAAAAGTTATTGGCATTATACCCTTTCCCGCCAGAGGTTAGGGCGCGCTGGGAAACACCCCCTAAGGTGGACAAGGCGCTCACACGCTTATCCAAACAAGTGGCGTTACCCTCTCCTGAGACGGCCGCACTTAAGGATCCATCAGATAGAAAGATGGAAGTTATTCAAAAGAATATATACACACATGCAGGTGTTATACTACGACCAGCTATAGCAACTGCCTGGATGTGCAGTGCTGGAGTAGTTTGGTCAGAATCCCTGATTGAAAATATTGATACCCTAGATAGGGACAATGTTTTACTGTCGTTAGAACAAATAAAGGATGCATTTATCTATATGCGTGATGCACAGAGGGATATTTGCACACTGGCATCTCGGGTGAGTGCTATGTCCATTTCAGCCAGAAGAGCCTTATGGACACGACAGTGGACAGGCGATGCGGATTCAAAACGTCACATGGAGGTTTTGCCGTATAAAGGGGAGGAGTTATTTGGAGTTGGTCTATCAGACTTGGTGGCCACGGCTACTGCCGGGAAATCCACTTTTTTACCTCAAGTCACTCCCCAACAGAGAAAGGCACCGACCTTTCAACCGCAGCCTTTTCGCTCCTACAAAAATAAGAGAGCAAAGGGCTTGTCGTACCTGCCACGAGGCAGAGGAAGAGGGAAGAGACACCAACAGGCAGCTCCTTCCCAGGAACAGAAGCCCTCCCCGGCTCCTGCAAAAACCTCAGCATGACGCTGGGGCCTCTCAAGCGGACTCGGGGACAGTGGGGGGCCGTCTCAAAAATTACAGCGCGCAGTGGGCTCACTCGCAGGTAGACCCCTGGATCCTGCAGATAATATCTCAGGGGTACAGGTTGGAATTAGAGACGGATCCTCCTCATCGTTTCCTGAAGTCTGCCTTACCAACCGTCTCTTCCGAAAGGGAGAGGGTGTTGGAAGCCATTCACAAGCTGTACGCTCAGCAGGTGATAGTCAAAGTACCCCTATTACAACAAGGAAAGGGGTATTATTCCACTCTATTTGTGGTACCGAAGCCGGATGGCTCGGTAAGGCCTATTCTAAATCTGAAGTCCTTGAACCTCTACATAAAAAAGTTCAAGTTCAAGATGGAGTCACTCAGAGCAGTGATAGCGAACCTGGAAGAAGGGGACTTTATGGTATCCTTGGACATCAAGGATGCGTATCTACACGTTCCGATTTACCCCGCACACCAGGGGTACCTCAGGTTCATTGTTCAAAACTGTCACTATCAGTTTCAGACGCTGCCGTTCGGATTGTCCACGGCGCCTCGGGTCTTTACCAAGGTAATGGCCGAGATGATGATTCTTCTTCGAAGAAAAGGCGTATTGGTTATCCCATACTTGGACGATCTCCTAATAAGGGCAAGGTCCAGAGAACAGCTGGAGACAGCTTTAGCACTATCTCAAGAGGTGCTAAGACAACACGGGTGGATTCTGAATATTCCAAAATCCCATTTAATCCCGACAACTCGTCTGCTGTTCCTAGGAATGATTCTGGACACGGTTCAGAAAAAGGTTTTCCTTCCAGAGGAAAAAGCCAAGGAGTTATCCGATCTGGTCAGGAACCTCCTAAAACCAGGAAAAGTGTCAGTACATCAATGCACAAGAGTCCTGGGAAAAATGGTGGCTTCTTACGAAGCAATTCCATTCGGCAGATTCCATGCAAGAATATTCCAAAGGGATCTGTTGGACAAATGGTCAGGGTCGCATCTGCAGATGCACCTGCGAATAACCCTGTCACCAAAGACAAGGGTGTCACTTCTGTGGTGGTTGCAGAAGGCTCACCTATTAGAAGGCCGCAGATTCGGCATTCAGGATTGGATCCTGGTGACCACGGACGCCAGCCTGAGAGGCTGGGGAGCAGTCACACAAGGAAGAAACTTCCAGGGAGTATGGACGAGTCTGGAAAAGTCTCTTCACATAAACATTCTGGAACTAAGAGCAATCTACAATGCTCTAAGCCAGGCGGAACTTCTCCTGCAAGGAAAGCCGGTGTTGATTCAGTCGGACAACATCACGGCGGTCGCCCATGTAAACAGGCAGGGCGGCACAAGAAGCAGGAGTGCAATGGCAGAAGCTGCCAAGATTCTTCGCTGGGCGGAGAATCACGTGATAGCACTGTCAGCAGTGTTCATCCCGGGCGTGGACAACTGGGAAGCAGACTTCCTCAGCAGACACGATCTTCATCCGGGAGAGTGGGGTCTACATCCAGAAGTCTTCAACATGTTAATAGACCGTTGGGAAAGACCAATTGTAGACATGATGGCGTCTCGCCTCAACAAGAAACTGGACAAATATTGCGCCAGGTCAAGAGATCCACAGGCAATAGCTGTGGACGCACTGGTAACTCCTTGGGTGTACCAGTCAGTGTATGTGTTTCCTCCTCTGCCGCTCATACCAAAGGTATTGAAGATCATACGGCAAAGAAGAGTAAGAACAATACTAGTGGTTCCGGATTGGCCGAGAAGGACTTGGTATCCGGAACTTCAAGAGATGCTCACGGACGAACCGTGGCCTCTACCTCTGAGAAGGGACCTGCTACAGCAGGGTCCCTGTCTTTTTCAAGACTTACCGCGGCTGCGTTTGACGGCATGGCGGTTGAACGCCAGATCCTAAAAGGGAAAGGCATTCCAGA